>NW_026988422.1:46660000-47260000 GCF_030222135.1 Aotus nancymaae
TCTGGGCAAAGAAAATTGAAAAACTTCTAGAAAGAATTCACCATTCTAGAGGCCATTCAGAACATCATGATTCATGTGAGGAGGCCAAAATATCTACATTAACAGGAGTTTGGAAGAAGTTGATTGTGACCCTCATGGATGACTTTGAGGGGTTTAAGATTTCAGTGGAGGAAGTAACTGAAGATGTGGTGGGGATACCAAGAAAACTAGAATCAGAACTGGAGCATTCTAATTCTACAGTGAATTCACTATAAAAGTAGCTAATAAGGAGTTGCTTCTTATGAATGAGGGAAGAAAGTGGTTCCTTGAGATGGAATCTACTCTTGGTGAAGATATTATGAACACTTTTCAAATGATAATGTAAAATTTAGAACAGTACATAAATGGCTGGGTTTGGTAGCTCACATCTGTAATCCTAGCACTTTGAGAGGCCAAAACGGACAGATCACTTGAGGTCTGGAGTTTGTGATCAGCCTGGCCAACATGGTATAACCCCATCTCTACTAAAAACTCAAAAATTAGCTGGGTGTGGTGGCGTGTGCCAGTAATCCCAGCTACTCAGGAGGCTGAGGCAGGAGAACTGCTTGAACCCAGAAGGCCAGAAGGTGGAGGTTGCAGGGAGCAGAGATCATGCCACTGCACTCCAGCCTGGGAAACAGAGTGAGATTCCATCTCAAACAAAAAGAATAGTACATAAACTTAGTTGATCAAGCAGCAGCAGGATTTGAGAGAACTGATTCCAGTTTTGAAAGAAGTTCTACTATGAGTAAAATGCTATCAAACAACATTGCATGCTATAGAGAAATCTTTTGTGAAGACTGCATGCAAACTTCACTGTTGTTTTATTTGAAGAAATTGCCATGCTCAACCTTCAGCAATGACTACTCATCAGTCAGCAGCTACCTACATTGAGGCAAGATCCTCCACTAGCAAAAAGATAATGGCTCACTGAAGACTCAGATGATTTTTAGCATTTTTTAGCAGGAATGCATTTTAAATTAAGATATAAACATCATTATTTGGACATAATATTATTCCACATTTAATACACTACAGTATCATGTAAACACAACTTTCATACGTACTGGGAAAACAAAAAAATTGTGAGAGTCATTATATTACGATATTCACTTCACTGAGGTGGCCTAGAATTGAACCATAGTATCTCTGAGATATGCTTGTGCTGGATATTTTAAGACATCATGAAACATACATACATGCACACTGAATCTAAGTATTAAAGAGGAGAGATCTCTACTCCTATGGTCTGGAAAGTAGGGGAGTAAAAAGGGAAGAATTCAAACTAGTTAATAATAAAAACTGTCATCAGTCAAGCAATTTAAGTGTTTTATTTTCCTCTTGTATGTTTGTAAGTGTGTATGTGTTCATCTACCTCACATAGATTTCCTCCATCTCAAGTAGCAGCAACAGTGAATTAATCCAGGTTTCTTATTCCAGAAAATTACTATATCTTCACTTATATCACCATTTTCAAACTACATATTCAAACAACACCCACTAGAACAACCTGCAAGCTGAGGTTGGCTGTCAATAATTTTACTATATTAACATCCAACCAATTCTATGTAGTTTTTGCCTGACCATTTGCTGAATTACAAGCAAATGGTTAATTGTATGTCATTTTTCCACTGTTACTTTCTCTTTGCACAAAACAGTTGGCTCCATCTGATGGCACCAACTTAACTAAATGAATCCACCTTTGACTTTCATTAAATGGACCAAAATTAAACTTACCAAAGCTCAATAAACTTTTCAGATATGCCAAAAGATACCTCTTCTTAATTTCATTTCTAAAATTCTGAATGAATACATTCCTCTCTATTCTATAGCTGGGAATCTACAGATAACGCACCCTATAATCTACTCTAATGATAACTCAGAAACAGAGCCAAAGGCCTTAAATTCATAACACTGAACTTAATAATAGAAGGAGAGTTGACATTCAGACTTTCTTTGGTTTTAGACTCAGCTAATAAAATTACAAATAATATATAATTCCCATGCACTCAATTAACTCTTAATAAGTCTTAAAGCTTTGCATATGTGAGATGTAGGTAAGGTTCTTCCTACATCTATTTTTGAGATATTTTAGCATATTACAATTAAGACTTCCTCTCAAAAAAAAAAAAAAATACGTATTCTTTGTTACTTAATTTTTTCATGCTCCTAAGAAAATATAGAAAGATTCTGATAGCTTAGTATTCCATAAATTTAACCCTTCTGGTATCAGTACAGATTAAGAAACCCATTAAACAATAATAATTCATTCAGCATCATTTTTTTTTTTTTTTTTGAGACAAAGTTTTGCTCTTGTTGCTTAGGCTGGAGAGCAACGGCATGATCTCAGATCACTGCAACCTCCACCTCCGGTCTTCAAGCAATTCTCCTGCCTCAGTCTCCCAAGTAGCTGGGATTACAGGCATGCACCACCACACCCGGCTAATTTTGTATTTTTTCTAGTAGAGACAGGAGTTTCACCATGTTGGCCAGGCTGCCTCGAACTCCTGACTTCAGGTAATCCACCCACCTCAGCCTCCCAAAGTCAGCATCTTAATTTTAATGAAGCAAATCATTTTCTGAGTCAGTATGGGAGCAAAAAACAAATTAAAATGCACCATATGCCATACCTATAAGCACAGTCCTCTCAGTTCAGAGAGATGACAACAAGACACTGAAAGTTAAGACAACCCAAGACTTCATCTTTTTCTCATAAAAAAATCTAGTGATAGAACTTAGACTCCAAAGAGATACCTTGTAAAGGTTCATCAGCATTACTTAGGAACACTTCTCTGTAGCACACATGGATAGGCTACCTTGAACTCTGCCTTCTCTGAACTCCTGAAGCAGATATACCCTTAATTTCATTTAGGTAAAGATTTAAGTTACTCTGATAGTAGGGAAAATAATAATTAAGAGTGGAGGAAGAGAAGAAAGAAATTGTTTTCACATCATAAGCTTTCCGAGTAGGCAAAAATGATGAAAATTTCTACTGTGTCTTCAACCCAACAGTCCACAGGTATGTCCAGAAACAGGGCACCTACAGCAACAATCTCAAGAAAAATTGCTTTCCCTGATAGTAATATTCTTAGTCTAAAAGGAAAAGAGCAGCAGCAATAGTCATCAGTAGCCCCAAGCAAATCCTTCTTTCTATTTAAAATGTCAATAGGCTACCTACCGCTAAGCCTATGAATCGACCAGACTTCCATTCTGTTTGGCTGCATAAGGACCTATATGTTAAAACAGTGAAACAGTTCAGTTCACTTTCTTCAGCAAATTGCAGATAACTGAGCTAAAAATGCTTTAGGGTTGGAAAGGAGTACAAAATGGAGACCTGCTATTGGTATAGCTACTTCAGTTCTTCATTTCACATTGCCAACAAATATTTGAACTTGTGAAGGACCTTCCTCTCATCAGGAAGAGCATCCTTAAAGGACAAGGAAAAATAGATTAATCTATATGTTTTCAAAATTCTTTCTGAGGTAGACTCACAGTTCAGTTTTACAATCAACATAGCATATGTTGTCCATCCATCAACAGAACTCACACAATAAATTGCCGTCTGACATACAGAGTATGAAGTGCATTACTTTTTTTCTTTATAGGTATCCTGATCAGAATTTAAAGATTTTTCAGAAACAAAGACCTTCGTGAGGTCATAGACAGCCCTCTGTTGAGTCTTTTCAGTCCCAGCTACTATATACAACTTAATACAATAAATAATCTCAACAGAATATTTAGATATTGTTAAAGATTGTATATGTACAATCCTGTATTGCCAGTATTAAATGCATTTTCAAATTATAATATTTTCAACTTAATGATGGCTTTATGGGGACATACAAAACCCAATTGTTAGTTGAGAAGCACATGAGTAAGTAATATCACCACAGCCACGTATGAGGAATATACATAACAAGCAGCCTGCCTCTTCTGAAAAGAAAACAATTATTGAAAGCTAAGAATTCCAAATTACTCTTCAGCAACTGAGAAATGTAACTCATGGTCACTGTGAGAGTGGCTAGAACTGACATGTTAATCACCAAGCTGAGTTACGGTGGGGGTCCCCTTCTCCTCATTAATAGCCAGTGTTTCCAATTTTGCTAATGCTTTACTGACATCACAAGCAAAGTGAAAATGAGTAAAGACAATGCATGAGTCTCTTGAGCAAGCACTCTGAGAAATAAATAGCAATAATTCCTCATTAGCATGACTTTTAGCCACGGATTGTAAGTAATGAGTAACAGATGTCTGATCTGGTATCCTTTTATTACATTATCTTAAGGGAAATACAGGTTTATTTTTAAGCTATTCTTAGATCAGGTATTGTAAGGCAAGAAAAGTATTTTTATTAGTGAGAAAGAAATGTTTTTCTAGATGAACCAAGTAACAAAGACTGAAAACAAGAGTGCTCAAGTCATGAGGAAGAAAGAAGCTCTTTATCTGAAATATGCTGGAATATGGAGAAAACCAGCATGGATAAAGAAAAAAGAGAATTGAAGACCATGACCTTGTTTGACCCAGAACAAGGCCCAAAAATAAAATATATTGCTGCCTCTTCCACAGCACAGAAATATTATGAGAACTAATAGATGTCAATAAGTGAAAAAGGAAAGAACATAGGTTTAAAAAAATGAAAAATGAAACTATTTTAATTTTACCATTTTTCACATAGTTACAAAATACAGTGGTATTTTTGTGTTCCCTCTTTGTTTCTTGTTATCTGTTTCCACCCACCACTTCCCACAACAAATTGAGGGGGAGGGGTAGTAATTGAAACTTCTGGTTAAATCAGTCCCATGGAAATGGAGCATGACAAACCAACACTAACCACGACAGAAAAAAAAAACTTTAAATGTTTTAATTTGGATTTGAAAATTTCTCATTTAATGAAAACTCATGAGTATAATTGGATGCTGAGTCAATGAGCCAGCAAGTATTTATTAAGCACCTGCTAAGTATATGGCATTGTCCTGGGCACTGGGGACCAGTGAAAAATAAATAAGAACAGATACTTGGTCTTAAGGATCTCAGAATATGTTAGGAACACAGGTTAAAAAATATAATGTAAAACATAATACAATATAATGTAATAAATTAAATTCTAAGATATTTTAGAAAGTACGAGAAAAAATAATAACTGATGTCTAATTCCTGGAGTTAAAAACTAAATAGAAAGGGCTACAAGAATAGAAGTAAACAATGGCATAAAAGTTCAGAAGGTAATGAATAGATTTTGTTTTAAAGCCTTTGTATCGCACTGGAAGAACGTAAAGACACTCATTAACAGTACACTGTGTTAAGTGTACACATTAAGATATCTAAAGAGGGCTGGGCGCGGTGGCTCATGCCTGTAATCCGAGCACTTTGGGAGGCTGAGGTGGGTGGATCAAGAGATCAAGAGATCGAGACCATCCTGGCCAACACAGTGAAACCCCATCTTTACTAAAAAATACAAAAAAATTAGCTGGCCATAGTGGCACACACCTGTGGTCCCATCTACTCGAGAGGCTGAGGTGGAAAAATAGCTTGAACCCGGGAGGCAGAGGTTGCAGTGAGCTGAAATTGCACCACGGCACTCCAGCCTGGAGACAGAGCAAGACTTCCTCTTAAAAAAAAAAAAAAAAGATATCTAAAGAAATCACTGAACAAATAGACACGAAGATTATAATTCCCAAAACAGTAAAGGAGAAAAACTCATTCTAAAGGAAAACAGAAAGCACAAAGTAAGATTACAGATAATGAATTTAAATGTATTGGCAATTAACACTAATGCAAATAGACTAAAACTGGTTAAAACAAAAATTGTAAAGCAAATTATTTTAAAAAATACATAACTATGTACTGTTTACAAGAGATTCAAAAAAGTATAAGAATATTGAAAGTCAATGTCTAAAAATGACATGCAGACAAATACTAAGCAAAATGAATCTGATATTAATAGCAGACAAAATGTTCCTTAATCTACAAATCATTGCTAGACAGAAATGGAAATATTGCTAGAGATACAATAATACAAAATAATGGAGATATCATAAATTATTGCTACATAATAGAAATTATATGCACAATAATTATATGTAATTACATATAACTATTAATGGTTAATACTTGGTAGATGACAATTAGAAATCCATCAAAATTTCAATTCCCCAGGGAGACACAATTTTAAACTAGTATGCACCTTGTAATGTGGCCTCAAATATATAAAAATTGCCAGTATAAAAGGAGATTTTGAAAAATTCACAAAAGTAATTGGAGATTTTGACACATTTCTTTTAAAAAGGGATTTACTGGCCAGGTGCGGTGGCTCAGTCCTGTAATCCTAACACTTTGGGAGGCCGAGGCGGGCAGATCACGAGGTCAAGAGAGCAAGACCAGCCTGGACAACATGGTGAAACCTCGTCTCTACTAAAAATACAAAAATTAGCTGGGCCTGGTGGTGTGTGCCTGTAGTTCCAGCTACTCAGGAGGCTGAGGCAGGGGAATCACTTGAGCCAGGAAGCAGAAGTTGCAGTGAGCCGAGGTCGTGCCACTGCACTCCAGCCTGGCGACAGAGCAAGACTCTATCTCAAAAAAAAAGAAGTGATTTACCAAACGGTTTTTCTAAATCATTACAGATATAGAACACAACACAATTCAAAATCCACAAAAATATTCTTCTATAGCATTCAGGAATGTTAATAAAACCCACGTCAGCACATCATGGTCACAAAACAGGTCTTAACAAATTTCAAAAACAACGGCATAATACAGAACTTATTTTCTGATTTAAAAAAATTAATTTAGAAATTAATAGCAAAAATAAAACGATTCAAAAAATTATGTGTACAGTAATGTTAAAATAAGCTTTCCAGGAACCTACACACGGGTGAAGGAAGAAAGAAAACATCAAAATAGAAAAAACAAATCATGCAATTTATACTTGAAAATTGCTAGGAGAGTAGATTTTAAATGTTCTCACACACACAAAAAAATGTATGAGGTAATAGATATGTTAAATAGCTTGAATTATTCACTCCACAATGTATACTTCTATCAAAGCATGACTTTTTACCCCATATATAGATACAGTAAAAATAATTGAATTCAAAAAATTTTAGTTCTTGGAACTAAATAGTTCCTGTCTCTTAGTGTCTAAGGCACGCATTTTTTCATATTTTAATATCTCTGAAATCAAATTGTATCTTGAAATCAATGATGACTTCTAATTATTGTTGGCCAGATGACACAATTGCCATGATCTGCATATAGGCAATTGTTATTCCCAGCAAAGTGACAAGGAAATAGCATTCTCCATGTTTTAGTTTGCAAACATTTAGAACCATGTGAGGAAGAAATATAAATCCCATTTGTTGACCAAAAATAATCCAGTGGCATATTTCTAGTAAGATCAAGAAACACCAGCAACAAAACTCACAGAATAATTGTCAACAATTTGGAAGAAAATCCCAGGGAAAACAGTAAAGCACTCTATAGGAAACACTCTTGATTATATAATGGATTATATAAGGATTACCTAATGTGGAGAAATTCAGAATAATTGGAATTTGTATGTGGGGAAGGTTAATAAATAGCTTAGCCAATGAATAGCTTAACCAATTTATTTTTATATATACTTTTATATGTATGCACAAGAGCAACACATGGCAAAATTATATATTTCAAAAATTTTTTAATCTTCTAATAAATACAAATAAAAAAGTAGACATTATGGGAAGTGACTATAATAGTTTTTGTTTTTCTTATATAAAATAATGCTGTACCTTATAGAAGATGATCAATTATGGTGCCACATGTTAAATTTTGGTGGTAAAGCTAAGTTAGAGTAAATAGCAGATATTTACAATAATAAAGAAATCAAAACTTGAAGATAAATGAGCTCTGCATCCAAATGAAAAAGTTTTCTAAAAAATAAAAAGAAATTTTATGAATAAAATAAGAAAAGAGAAAATTTTAATGAAGAAGAAAACAAAGATATGATGAAGAGCATCAACAAAATTAAAAACAAAAATCCCATAAGATAATGAAAACATATGTGACACACAGGGAGAAGGCATTTGAAACATATATACCCTACAAAGAATATATGCAGAATATAGAAAGAGCTCTTACAAATCAATTAAAAAGACAATGGAGCAAAAATGAACAAGAGAGAGGCTGGGCACAGTGGCTCACACTTGTAATCCCAGCACTTTGGGAGGCCGAGGTGGGTGGATCACCTGAGGTCAAGAGTTTGAGACCAGCCTGACCAACATGGAGAAACCCCATCTCTACTAAAAAGGCAAAATATTAGCCAGGCATGGTGGCACATGCCTGTAATCCCAGTTGTTTGGGAGGCTGAGGCAGGAGAATCGCTTGAACCTGGGAGGCAGAGGTTGCAGTGAGCCGAGATTGTGCTATTGCACTCCAGCCTGGGCAACAAGAACAAAACTCCATCTTAAAAACAAAAAAGAAAAAGAGACTTAAAAAAATTGGTTTACAGGATAGTATACATGAAATGCTTCCCATCATGTTTTTTTATTTTTTTGAGACAAAGTCTTGCCTCTGTCTCCTAGGCTGGAGTGCAGTGGTGTGATCTCAGTTTACTGCAACCTCCACCTCCCAGGTTCAAGCAATTCTTTTGCCTCAGCCTCCTCAGTAGCTGGGATTACAAGCGTGCACCACCATGCCCAGATAATTTTGTATTTTTAGTAGAGACAGGATTTTACCATGTTGGCCAAGCTGGTCTCGAATCCTGACCTCAAGTGATCCACCTGCCTCAGCGTCCCAAAGTGCTGGGATTAGAGGAGTGAGTCACTGCGCCAGGCCCCCATCACTATTTTCATTACCAAAAGTTTTATTTTATTTTAAAATGTTATTTATTTTTATTTATTTTTGTTTTTTTCAACTTTAATTTAGATTCAGAGGGTATATGTACAGGTTTCTTACCTAGGTATATTGTGTGATACTGAGGTGTGGGTATGATTGACTCTGTCACCCAGGTACTGAGCATAGTACACAACAGTTTTCCACGACTTGCCCGCCTCCCTCTACAAGCTAGCAGACCCCAGTTTCTATTACTGCCATCTTTATGTCCGTGAGTACCCAACGTTTAGTTCCCATTTAAAAGTGAGAACCTGCAGTATTTAGTTTTCTGTTCTTGAGTTAACTCACTTAGGATAATGGGCTCCAGCTGCATCCGTGTTGCTGGAAAGGATATAATTTCATTCGTTTTTATGGCTGTGTAATATTCCATAGTAGATATGCACCACATTTTTTTAATATAATCCACCATTGATGGGCACCTTGGCTGATCCAATGTCTTTGCAATTATGAATAGTGCTGTGATGAACATGTGAATCCATAGGACTTTTGGTAGAATGATTTGTTTTCTTTTGAAAATATACCCGGTAATAGGATTGTTGGGTCAAATGGTACTTTTGTTTTAAGCTCTTTGTTACACTGCTTTCCACAATGGCCAAACTAATTTACATTCCAATCAACAATGTATACACATTCCCTTTTCTCTGCATTCTCACCAGCATCTACTGTATTTTACTTTTTAGTAATAGTAATTCTAACTGGTGTGAGATGGCATAGCGCTGTGGTCTTGATTTGCATTTCTCTGATGATCAGAGGTGTGGCACATGTTTTCATGTTTGTAGGCTGCTGTTATGTCTTCATTTAAGAAGTATTTATTCATGTCCTTTGCCCAGCTTTAATGCGGTTATTTTTTTCCTTGTTCAATTTTTTAAGTTTCTTACATATTCTGGATATTACACATTTGTCATTGTAGTTTGCAAATATTTTCTCTGATTATGTAGGTTATCTCTTTACTCAGTTGATAGTTTTGTTTTGCTATGCATAACCTCTTTAGTTTCATTAGTTCCCATGTGTCAATTTTTGGTTTTTCTTCAGTTTCTTTTGAGGACTTACTCATAATTCTTCTCCGGGGCTGATGACTAGAATGGTGTTTTCTAGTTTTTTTCCCTAGGATTCTTATAGTTTGAGGTCATACATTGAAATCTTTAATCCATCTTGAGTTAATTTTGTATGTGGTGAAAGGTAGGAATCTAGTTTTAGTCTTCTGCATATGGATAGTCAGCTATCCCAGCACCAGTTATTGAATAGGGACTCCTTTCTTTGTTCCTTATTTTTGTTGACTTTATCAAAGATCAGATGGCTGTAAGTGTGTGACTTATTTCTGTATTATCTATTCTATTCCACTGGACTATGTGTATGTTTTTGTACATGTACCATGCTGTTTTGGTTACTGAAGGCTTATAGTATAGTTTGAAATCTAGTAATGTGATGCCTCCAGCTTTGTTCCTTTTGCTAGGATTGCTTTGGCTCTTCAGGATCTTTTATTGTTTCATGTGAATTTTAGAATAATTTTTTCTAGTTCTGTGGAAAAATACATTGGTAGTTTGATAGGAATAGCCTTGAATCTGTAGATTGTTTTGGGCAGTATGACCATCTTAATGATATTGATTCTTCCAATTCATGAGCCTGGAATGTTGTTCCATTTGTTTGTATTATCTGTGATTTATTTAGCTATGTCTTTGCTATTATGAATAGTGTTGTATTTTGTAGTTCTCCTTATAAAGATTTTATCTCCTTGGTTAAATGTATTCCTAGGTATTTTGTGTGTGTGTGTGGCGCGCTATCATAAATGGGATTGCATTATTTATTTGTTTCTCAGCCTGAATATTACCGGCTTATAGAAATGTTACTGATTTTCATACATGGATTTTGTATCCTGACACTTAACTGAGTCATTTATTAGTTCCAGGAGACTTTTGGCAAAATCTTTATGATTTTCCAAGTATAAAAACATATTATCAGCAAAGAGATAGTTTGAGTTATTTTCCTATTTGCCTTTTATTTCTTTCTCTTGAGGGATTCATCTGGCTAGCATTTCCAGTATTATGTTGAATAGGAGTGATATGAGTAGGTATCTGTGTCTTATTCGAGTTCTAAAGGAAAATACTTCTAGTTTTTTCCTGTTCAGTATGATATTGGCTGTGAGTTTGTCATCAATGGCTCTTATTACTTTGACATATGTTCCTTTGATGCCTAGTTTCTTCAGGGTTTTTAATCATGAAGGGATGTTTGATGACATCAAAAGATTTTTCTGCGTCTACTGAGATGATCATATGGTTTTTCTTTTCAATCCTGTTTATAAAGTGAATCACATTTATTGATTTGCATATGTTGAATCAACCTTGCATCCAGGAATGAAGACTACTTGATCACGGTTAATTAACTTTTTGATGTGGCTGTTGAATTTAGTTTTACAGTTTTTGTTGAGGATTTTTGAATCTATGTTCATCGGAGATATTGGCCTGCAGCTTCGTTTTTGTTTGTTTGTTTTTCCATTGTGTTTTTGTTAGGTTTTGGTATCAGGATGATGCTGGCTTCATAAAATGAGTTAGAGAGGAGTCCTTCCTCCTTGATTTTTTAGAAGAGTTTTAGTAGAACTGGTGCCATCACTTCTTTGTATGTCCGGTAGAATTCAGCTGCAAGCTTATGTGGTGGAGGCCTTTTTTTGATTGGTAGTTTTGTTTTGTTTTTTAATTACTGATTCAATTTTGGAATTTAATATTGGGCTGTTTAGGGTTGCAATTTCTTCCTGATTCAATCCTAGGAGATTGTGTGTTTCCAGGAATTTATCCATTTTCTCTAAATTTTCTAGTTTGTGTACATAAAGGCGTTCATCATAGTATCTGAGGATCTTTTGTATTTCTGTGGAATCAGTTGTAATGTCACCTTTGTCATTTTTGCTTGTGTTTATTTGGATCTTCTCCCTTTTTTACTTTGTGAATCTAGCTAGTGGTCTATCAGTGTAGAATATCCTAACCAACTCTTGGTTTCTCTGATGTCTGTATGGATTTTGGGACCTCAATTTCATTCAGTTTGACTCTGATTTTAGTTACTGCTTTTCTTCTGCTAACTTTGGAGTTGGTTGGTTCTTGTTTTTCTTGTTCTTCTATGCATGATGTTAGATCATCAACTTGAGATCTTTCTAACTTTTTGAGGTAAGCATTTAGTGCTATAAACTTTCCTCTTGATACTTCTTTTGCTGCATCCCAGATATTTTGGTATGGTATGTCTCTCTTTTCATTTATTTTAAAGAATTTTCTGCCTTAATTTCACTGTTTGCCCAAAAGCCATTCAGGAATAAGCTGTTTAATTTCCATGTAATTGTGTGGTTTTGAGATATTTTCTTGGTATTGATTGCCATTTTTATTCCACTGTGGTCCAAGAGTATGGTGGAATGATTTTGATTTTTTTTAATTTATTGAGATGTGCTCTATGGACAAGCATGTTGTCAGTCTTACAGTATGTTTTGTGTGAAGATGAGAGGAATGTCTATTAGGTCCAATTGGTCAAGTGCCTGCATCCTGCAAAACTCTGCAATCTACTCATCTGACAAAGTGCTAATTTCCAGAATCTACAAAGAACTAAAACATATTTACAAGAAAAAAACAAACCCATTCAAAAGTGGGCAAAGGACATGAACAGACACTTTTCAAAAGAAGACATTTATGTGGCCAAAAAACATATGAAAAAATGCTCATCATCACTGGTCATTAGAGAAATGCAAATCAAAACCACATTGAGATACCACCTCAAGCCAGTTAGAACAGTGATCATTAAAAAATCTGGAGACAACAGATGCTGGAGAGGATGTGGAGAAATAGGAACATTTTTACACTGTTGGTGGGAGTGTAAATTAGTTCAACCATTGTGGAAGACAGTGTGGCGATTGCTCAAGGACCTAAAAATAGAAATTCCATTTGACCCAGCAATCCTATTACTGAGTATATACCCAAAGGATTACAAATCATTCTAATATAAAGACACATACCCACATATGTTCATTGAAGGACTGTTTACAATAGCAAAGACCTGGAACCAATCCAAATGCCCATCAATGATAGACTGGACAAGGAAAATGTGGCACATATACACAATGGAATACTATGCAGCTATAAAAAAATGATGAGTTCGTGTCCTTTGTAGGGACATGGATGAACCTGGAAACCATCATTCTCAGCAAACCGACACAAGAACAGAAAAACAAACACAGCATATTCTCACTCATAGGCAGGTGTTGAACAATGAGAACACATGGACACATGGAGGGAGCATCACACACTGGGGTCTGTTGGGGAGGAATGCGGAGGGACAGTAGTGGGTAGGGAGATTGGGGAGGGATAGCATGGGGATAAATGTCAGATATAGGTGACAGGGGATGGTGGCAGCAAACTATATTGCCATATATGTACCTATGCAAAAATTCTGCATGTTTTGCACATGTATTCCAAAACCTAAAGCGCAATAAAATATATATAAAAAAAGAAAAGAAATATGTAAAAATGTTATTTTTCATTTAAGAAAATAGCCTGTGATCCCCTCACAAATAATTTCAGAAAAATAAAAAATAGGATTTTTAGTATAACATTATTTATAATATTTGATCTTCTTTTTGGTATTCAAACTATAATAGTATCGGTAATCATACATTCTGTGTAACTTTGATAGCCCCAAAAATGGAGACAATTGTTCTTTCATCTATATTTTTCTCTTTAGATACCTCCTTGGGCCATATGAATGATGCAGTCTAGCTTCATCTTTGTCAGTATAGAATACGTTTTTTATAACATTTGTTTATTATTGAAGCTTTGGCACATTCCCTGCCATGTCTAAATTATATTTTCCGAGCACCCAATGACTGTCAGCATCCTACATGGGCTTAGAAAATGCAAGAACCGAAGAGGAACTTACATATTGTCTCTCCAAATGCTTATGAAACCAAAGCTCAGAGGTACAAAGTCATACAAATGGTGACAGACTTCCATATTTACTTTAACTGTCCTTTTAGTTCTCATATTTCTTTCCAATCTGAGACTAGTATGCCTTCCTTGTTTTAAAATGAACAGTCTCTGTGCTGGGTCCTGTTCATTCCCTTTCTTGGAGAAACCTAATCTCCATTATGAACATTTGACATATTTTCACCCTGAGATTTTTAGTAAAATAAAAATGAGAACTGAACTGAGATTTGGTAGTACAAGGGTGTATGTGTGGGTGGTGGTGAAAGTTGTGGTTCGAGAAGTCCATCTTTTGTGGAGTGAAGAGAAGGAAGACAGGCCTATTTTTTCATTTGGTAAACATCTGTTGAAGGACTGCTGTATTGTACTCCTACACATAACCATTTATTATGCCCAAATAATAGGCTTGGTGCCGTTTCAGTTTCCAGATTTTTAAATAATTTATCAAAAATCACATAGTTGTTACACATTTATTCATAACTGTCTTATGAAATAAATATTATTGCCAGGTGCAGTGACTCAAGCCAATAATCCCAGCACTTTGGGAGGCCAAGGCGGGTGGATCATGAGGTGAGGAGTTTGAGACCAGCCTGGCCAACATGGTGAAATCTTATCTCTACTAAAAGTACAAAAAAAATCAGCTGGATGTGGTGTTGCACTCCTGTAATCCCAGCTACCCTGGAGGCTGAGGCAGGAAAATCACTTGAACTCAGGAGGTGGAGGTTACCATGAGCTGAGATGGCACCATTGCATTCCAGCCTGGGTGACAGAGTGAGACTCTGCCTTGAGAAAAAAACAAACAAGAAAGAAAAAAATAAATATTATTCACATTTCTTTCAGATAAAACTAATACAAAGAAAAATTAAGTGATTTGTCTAAATTCCCTTTGCTAACTGGAGGCAGAGCTAGGATTTAAGCCAGATTTTTCTGACTACAAAATTGGCCTCTTAAAAAATACACTATATTGTCTGTATCAGACCCAACCTATGCTGCTGTTAGAGAGATGATTAAGTCACAGTGTTCAAGTGCCTAGAAAGGAGATAAATATGTATAGAATATAAGTAAGTATGTATAGAAGCATGGGTTTATAAAGGTAAAAATCTTTTATAAAGGTAAACCATGCTTCCATAAACATTTTAGTAAGTATCTAAAAAATAAAACTAGAAATAATCATAATCGGCACCAGACATTAGACTGCTTCAAAAAGAATTGCAGCAGTGCTTACATAATGGAACGCTATTCAGCAATGGGGAAAGAACGGACTACAGCATCACATGTCATCATTAATTAATCATAAAAACAATATTGAGTTAAATAATTCACCCAATAATGCATATGGTATGTAAATTCATTCATACAAAGTGTAAAACAGGCAGACTATACGATGCATTGTAGCAGAAACATTCCTTGGTATGAAAACCAAGGATAGGAGTCTCACCAAGTTAGTCAGAGAGGTATTTCATTGTAAAGGGGCCATAGTAACATCTAAATCATTGGTAGAGTTGAGATTTTCTTCCTTAAGCTAGTGGTAAGTACATTTTATTGGTTTGATTACCACATATGGTATCATTTTATTGGTTTGATACCACATACGGTATCAAATTTGAGAAACATCCATTTTAGATGATATATCCCACAACAGAGTTTTAACAAACAGAAATATTTATAATTATAGTCTTTATCAAAATACACACTTTTTTACTTACATATTTATCTCCTCCCTAGACACCAGGACACTATGACTTAATCATCTCTTGAACACCAGCATAGGTTGGGTCTGATAAAGGCAATATGGTATATTTTTTAAGAATCCAATTTTGTAGTCAGCAAAAGCTGGCTTAAATCCTACCTCTACCCCCAGTTAGCAATAGGAATTTAGACAAATTATTTAAATTTTCTTTGTATCAGTTTTATCTAAAAAAAAATGTGGATATCTATTTCATAAGTCAGTTATGAATAAATGTATAATGACTATGTGATTTTTCATAAATTATTTAAAAATCTGGAAACTGAAACAGCACCAAGCCTATTATTTGGGCATAATAAATGGTTGTGTGTGGGAGTACAATACAGCAGTCCTTCAACAAATGTTTACCAAACGAAAAAAATAGGCCTGTCTTCCTTCTCTTCACTCCACAACAGGTGGAATTCTCCAACCACAACCTTCACTGCCACCCCCCCACACACACCCTTGTACTACCAAATCTCAGTTCATTCCTCATTTTTATTTTGCTAAAAATCTCAGGGTGAAAGTATGTCAAATGTTCATAATGGAGATTAGGTTTCTCCAAGAAAGGGAAGGAACAAGACCCAGCACAGAGACTATCCATTTTGAAGCAAGGAAAGCATACTATTCTCAGATTGAAAAGAAATATAAGAACTAGGAGGACAGTTAAAGTAAATATAGAAGTCTGTCACCATTTGTATGACTTTGTACCTCTGAGCTTTGGTTTCATAAGCATTTGGAGAGACAATATGTAAGTTCCTCTTCGGTTCTTGCATTTTCTAAGCCCATGTAGGATGCTGACAGTCACTAGGTGCCCAGAAAATATAATCTGACAATAGATTTTTCAAAACCTATTCTATACTGACAAAGATGAAGCTAGACTGCATCATTCATATGGCCCAAGGAGATATCTAAAGAGAAAAATAATGAATAGAAATAGATGAAAGCATAATTGTCTCCATTTGTAGGGCTATCAAAATTACACAGAATCTGTGATTACCAATGCTATCATAGTTTCAATACTAAAAATATCTAATGTTATAAATAAGTAATTTTATTATACTATACATCATATTTTTATTTTTCAGAAAATATTTTAGTGAGGAGATCACAGGCTATTTTCTCAAATGAAAAGTATCATTTTTACATATTTCTTAGGGAACTAAAATATCTTGTGTTCACTTAAGGTTGTGATTTTCCAATATGTCAGAAATTATAGCATTCTCATAAAAATATTCCAAGACTACTCCTGACGAATTTGTCACAAATGCAACTCACTCAAATACTCACGTCATCTTCATTAAGAATGCAGGTAAATCAAAAAGTAATCATTTCCACACTGGCATATAAACAATTTTAGTTTAAGTGAATTATTTATGAATCAAAAATGAAATTACCAGTCTATTTTCTCTTAGTGACTGTACCTATTTTTCCTTTGCTGGCATAAATCTATTATGTTACGTAAGTGAAGGGTCTCCACATTGAATTTAGCCACACTACCTCACTTGTATGCTACTTTGACAGAAGCAAAAGCAGATGAACCTAGTTAGAGTCACACTTATTAATTAACTAAAGTGAGTGTTACACTTGATTTTTCCTATTCTACCAAAAAGATCCTTACATCGTCAGGAAAATCCCACAGACACATGCCCCTACCCCTTCCCCTATGGTCCTCAATGGTTTCCTTGTAAACCACACCTTTCCTGATGATGTGGAGAAGATGTCTTGAGTCACCCACCACCAATACTCAACATACACATACACATACACATACATACATATCACAGAAAGTAAACCTTCATCAAAGTCAGAAGAAACATTTTCTTTTAGCCATATTTATCATATTTTATATTTTTCACAAATGCTACACTGAGGTTTCAGTGGCTGCTAAAGATGACCACAAGGCTGGACCTTGATCAAATAAAAAGGGCTGAATTGTGACTCGGGGTGTACTTCTCAATTCACTTTCCCCCATAACAAGCCAAATGGATATCTTGCATCTGAAATTATGTCTGACTTCTCTTAATTCTACCACGAATGTTAATAACTGGTTCACATGTTCAAACTTTGTTTTTTATATCAAAGGAAGTTTAGAAGCAAATGGAACTAACCTCACAGATTATAAAATAAAGGACACTCATTTATAAATATACCCCACCATGGATCTAGACACATTTTTGAGTATCAGTATATTTCTTCAGTATTGCCCACAGAATCAAAGAGCTGGTGGAGTCTTTGAAAAGTAATCAAGCCAAGCTTCAGGTTCTGATGGAATTATACCCTTAGTAGACTGAGAACAGAAAATCTACCTCACCAAACAAGTAGCCTCATCTTCTTTTGTTCTGTCTTCAAAACTCAAAGCCTCCCTAGTTCATTAGATTCTTCAGAATACAATTAAACCTCTTTTGTTTTGTTTTAGCTTCAAATGAAAACACCTGGTAACTTTTGCATAATAACTCTATTACCAAAAATTATTAATGAATATAAACAATAATAAGGCACAGAGACTGAGGCTACAGAAGGAGAGAAATATGCATGTTTGCCATGAAAGCCAGCATCATTTTTGGACTTAATTCTACAGTAACTATAAGATAAAAGTTTAGACTTTTTCTTATTTTTTCCTTTTTTGCTAAGATCTCCTTTCTATCATTCTTCATTGTGGGGGCAGGGAAGATGACAGATGGTAAGTAAGAGTCTTAGACTTTCTCAACAAAGAGGAAATCATGAAGTCACCAAGGGTTAGAACATTTCTCTGCTAAATGTGTTCTATTGCTGTGAAAATCCTGTCACCTTCCCTGCTCTCCGGTAAATTAATCCCAACTTCCTGCTCAGTGAACCAGTTCTCAGTAGAAGAGGGAAGCAGTGTTACTGAAGCCAGCCTTCCAGGGTGAGCCAACAATGTCTAGTTCTCAGGGCTTTGATCCCTTTCACTTGCTATATCAAAAGGACCCACAGAGTGCTTTTAGATAGGCTTTCAGTGTCATGATAAAAGAGCAACATGTTCAGTAACAGTTATCAAAATTGGGCCAAGACTGAGACTGGCACCAGGTCCACTTCACATCCAGCTCTCATCCACCCAGAATGTGGCAGTGCTGTCTCCTACTCCCCACCCTAACTCTCCCAGAGGTTTCAAAAATCGCCTCCCTGACTCAAAAAGGTAACACATCTAACATAAAACTTTTACATAAAATGTCCTTTCATGAGCAATGAGTATAGTTTTATTTAACTGCATAGGGTTTTTGTCAGATTTTTAATATCTAGACTACATTCACTCTTTATTGGCTCATTCATTTATTGAGAGTGTATTAGGTGTTAGACACCGTGCTCGGCTTTGATTAGGAAAGATGAGCCAAAACATGTGCATTTCCTATGTTCAGTGGAGCTTACAGTCTCTCTAAAGGGGAATATCACATAAAAGAGTCACAAATATAACACACGTCTGTGTGTGTGTGGTTACAGACACACACATACTTAGTGCTGTGAGAATATGGAAAAGGCTGAGCTTACTTTGGGAGGTCAAAGAAGCCCTCTCTAATGAAATAGTGATTGAGCTGAGATGTAAAGGAAACTTAGAAACTCGTTCTGTAACAAAACCCTTCTTCTCTTTTACACAAATCTATATTTCACTTGCGTCACCACTGTTCACAGGTTTCCATTAAAGATGAGAATAATCTACCTTCCCTTTTTTAAAAAAAAATTGGATACTAAAAATGTGCAACTCATTTATCTCTCTGTTGAACAACAAACAGAATATAGATGGGCTTTTCCCCTTTTGCTTTCTAATTAATATTGTTAAATTGATAAAGATGAAATGAACAGACTACTCTTCACATATAAGGGTTATATTAGGTTGTATTACTCACCATCAATAGAATACAAATTAGAAGAGTTTTTAAAAACAACAAGACTTTTGTTTTCTTGTCTCATTTTATAGTGACATCTATATCCTTTCACATTCTACTTTCACCATCAGCAATAAATGTATATATTCATAAAGAGAGTTTACTGTACTTGAGAAGCAATCAGAATTCAACCAACCTCAAAGTGTTCTCAAGTAGCTTACCTAAGGTGTCTCCAAAACAAAATAAAAAATATATTCTGCACTGAACAATGTATAGCACTATCTCAATTTTTCCTGGATTCTTTGTTAAGATACAGCTTCCATTTTCAAACCCTAATACATTTTCTTAACTTTACAATCCCAATTCTTACCTGAATTCTGAACATAACTTTCCGCATATAGGATGTGTCTCATGGTCTTTCTAGACAGTCTTCTCTCCTTAATTTTTTTACTTAATTCTGCTGCTCTGATTTTTTGTTAATGCAACTTATGTTGGCTTGGACGTGGAATCTCAGAGAAACTAGACAGATCAATCAGACCCTATGACAAAGATCCTATTTCTCATCTATATGGAAATATAAAATATGACCCCCGTCATACCTTGAGTGTTTCAGGAGTGATTACAGGGAAGCAAGATAGATCTTGCTCATTACTCTCCCTTGTTTATGATGCCTGTCACTCGCAGAGAAGAAAATGAAATAAGTCTGCCATGATTTGTCTTCAGAGTGCCATACTGACTATTTCCGTTTATCGTGCATTTTTATTCTCTCCCACATGATGGTTTCATTGACAACTTCATGCAAGTCTGGAAGGAAAGGGCAACTGCCAAGGTTAGTATATAACAAGAGTCCTGAAATCCAGGGAGATCAGTATCCAGGACAGGAAACCAAGCACTGCAATCCACAAATGCCTACAGGGTCTAGAAATTGAGGGTGAATTGCCTAGACAAGGAGTTTGAGTAACAAGTATAGGAAACTAAAAGCAAGTAGAATTGCCATGCCTAGTCATTCCTTCTTCTCATTCCCTGTGCATTCAGGGACTTTCTATAAAACAGGAAGCAGTTGTTAAGCTCAAGTGGCCTGGCTGGAGTGGCAAGTGACAAGCACAAAGCAGAGCAGCATGTGCAACTTGCTCTGGGCCCCTGCCCTGCATAACAGCATAATAAAGAACTTTAGTGGATCAACCAATAGTCGATGCTCTCCTGCTGTTAGTCACATGAGGGCATTGTGCAAGATGAAGGTCATCTTCTACAACAATGACATCTTCAAAATATTAAAGATACATTCCCAAGCATCCCAAGGGTCTCCTCGACACTCTATTATGAATCTATCCACAAAGACGTTACTTAAATTATTTTCAAACATAATTATGTATACAGACTAAACAAATCTCTGTGGGTAATGGATTCTATACAGTTTGTATAACTGTATATTTCATTTTATTTGACAGAAAAAGGGAAGAAAATAAAACAATGTTTGTTAAGCATTAATATGTAGTAAATAGGAGGCTGTCATTGTTGAATTCATTTCATCTTCACAGGACTACAATGATCTCCATTTTACAGGTTAGGAATCTGAAACTCAACGAAGTTGACTACTTTGTGAGTTGTCAAGGAGCAGAGATGAGCACAGATACGACAGACAGATAAGGCTGACTTTCAAACACCAGCCTGCTCCCTGTTCACCTGCCTACTCGGTAACACAAAAAGGGCCTCCCTGGCCAAGACAGTAGCCTTAGAACATGCTATGATCTCTCCTTCACACCCCAAATTCCTAGAAATTACAAAATAGCTTGTTGAAACCTAGAGGAAGAATCCTCAGTAAACCTCAGACTCAGGGAAATTATTAGGAATCCCTAAGAGATAGGAGACAGCAGCTAAACAAAGAAGGAACATAAAGCTGCAAACAGCCAGAGGCACAGACTGGAGCCCTCCTGGCAGACAACACTTCACACGTGTCCAGCTGGAGCTGGAGGAATCAGGCTTGTCCTGTGTGACTCCCTTTGGCCCATGTGCCTTTGTCCTTTGTTGATTTTGCTTTGTGTTCTCTTGCTGTAATAAATCTTAGTCATGAGTATGACAATATGGAGTCCCGTGACTCCTTCTAGCAAATCACCAAACTTGGAGGTGGTCTCGGGGACGCTGACACATTGACCTACTACCTAACCAGGTCCAAATGACTCTTTGAGCAAACTTAACCAAACTTTTAAGTTAAAGAAAACTAATTGTAGCCAAGCTGCTCTCAAACATACAAAACACTATGCTACGTATTTTTAAAGGCTAATATAACCAGACAAGGCATATGGAAGGATGGAAAGTTCTCACATGATTTTAATGATGAGTAACATTGCAGAAGTCCTAAATAAATTATTAGCAAATCAATCCAGCTCTTTATTAAAAGAAAGAAACATCATGATCAGGTTGCTCAGGCCAAAAACCTCAACCTCCCTCTCTTTTCCTCTCACATCTTGTATGCAATTGGTCAGAAAAGAATCCAATTACCTCTATTTCAAAATAGATGTAGGTGTTTTTCAACCCCACTGCCATCCACCAGGTCAGCCTCCATCACCTCCTTCCTGTATTCCTACAATAAGCTCCTTTTTTGTCTCCGTTTGCTTCCTTTGCTCATCCACCACCCACACCCCCACCCAGTCTATTTGTACAGAGCAAGCCATCAGAGACACAGGCAGGTCGTGCCATGCCGCTGCTTAGAACCTGCAGCATCAGCCCATTTAACTCAGAGTACAAGCCCCCCAACCACACTCCGCTCCTTATACGCTCTGTTCTTTCTGTTTGCCATTGTACTTATCTCTTCTAATTAAAAATACAGTTTTTTCATTTATCATATGTATTGTTTATTTTTTGCCTCCCATCATTAGAATATCAGCTCCATTATTCCAGGAATTTTTGAGCATTTTGTTCACTAATGTAACTCAAGTGCCTGGAACAGTACCAGTACCTATAGACACTTGATATTTTTTGAATCAGTACATGACCAAGAATTGAAAAATAGTTCTATATAAGGAAGATATCAAGGCAATTCACTATATTAACATGTTACACACACAGCTTCTTAATAAATGCTAACAAGTTTCATTTTAAAAAACTTTACAAATTATAAACAGAAGAAAAATTGCCTGTTTTATTAAAGAAATAGCAAACACCATGCTTTAGTATGAAATTGGAAGCATTTCATTAAAATTAGAGAAAGGAAAACAGATGCTCATTTTCATAGATAATAGAGCATATTTTACGGAGTGTCCTAGAAATGTAATCAGACAAGGAAAAATATTAATAAAAGAGTCTAGAATGGAGACAAGTAGTCATTATGTAAGATTGTCAGTTAATTAAAAAAAAACAAATAGACTCAACTGCTAAAATACCAGCACTAAGTTCAGTAATGTGACAGGATATAAAATCAACAAACAAGAATCAGTAATTCTCCTACACACCAGCAATAACAAATTAGAAAGGTAGTTTTAGAAAGAACATAAAATAGATAATCAGCGCACAGGCTGTAAAATACCTGGGAAATAACCTAACAAGAAACATTCAAGATCTTTATGGAGACAACTACAAAATGTTTCTTCCTCTCTCTCACTACTCTAACAGTGCTGGGCTCTATACTGTTCTTTGAGCACATCAGGCAGCTTCCCAGCCCACAGTTTTGCACTGGTGTTCCCTCTGGAAAGCAGCTGTTTCTCAAGATAGTCACATGGGTCACTTTTTTCCCTGATTCAAATGTTACTTTATCAGAGAGGACTCCCCTAATTAAACAGGGTATATGTGTGCATACACACACACACCCCTATTGTTCTCTCATCCTATATCCTACTTTACTGTAGCACAATGGAACATATCATATATTTGTTTCTTATTTCTCTATTTTCCCTCTTCCCTCCCTGAAATATAAACTACTACTGAAGAGTAGGGGTATTTAAACAATGATGTATTCCCAACCCCAAGAACGGTACCCTAAAACAGTACATGCTTAAAAATATTTGTTGAGTGAAGGACACACAAGAAGACATGAATAAATGAAGGTATACCATGTGCAAGGAGGGGAAATGTTGATGGTATAAGCACCACAATGATCTTGATTTAACCTATAAATTCAACACAATCTTAATCAAAAGCCCAATAGAATGTTTTCATGGAACTTGATGAGATAATTCTGAAATTCATACAGAAGAGTAAATGATCAGAAATAGCCAAAGCCTGGAATCATACCCTACCAGATATCAAATATATTACAAGGATATAAAAATTAACAAAACATGACATTGATTCAGAAATGGAGAACTTGATTAATAAAATAGAATAGAAAATAGAAAAGTGGGTCAATTATTTGGGAACATTTTGTATATAAAAAAACATCAGCATGTCAGATTATTGGAGGAAGGCTTTTAACTAGCTATTTTTTTTAATTCAAAAACTGTAAAGTGGCTGGGCACAGTGGCTCACACCTGCAATCCCAGCACTTTGGGAGGCCAATGTGGGTGGATCATTTGAGGCCAGGAGTTCCAGATCAGCCAGGCCAACATGGTAAAACACCGTCTCTACTAAAAATATTTTTAAAATTACCTGGCCATGGTGGCGGGCACCTGTAATCCTAGCTACTTGGGAGGCTGAGGCAGGTGAACCACTTGAACCCAGAAGGCAAATGTTGCAGTGAGCCGAGATCATGCCACTGCACTCCAGTCTGAGAGACAGAGACTCTGTCTCAAAAAAAAAAAGTGTTTTAAAGACACACCTCTGTTATACTACTTATAAAATATGACTCAAGATTATTTTTTTCCTAAGCCTGTCTACCTGTTAGGGTTATTGTGAGGATTACGTGAGATAGTGCATGTAAAAGAACAATAAAATGCATTAAAATGTTCCACATGTAAATCTCAGTAAATTCAGTGTTAATAATTTTTTCCAATTTTTATTATAATAAATAGAAATTTGGTTGGTGACAACCATCAAATCTTTTTCTTCTTGGTCTTTTAGTATTTAGACTGTTTGCTGAATTACAACAGAATCCAGTCTGCTACTTTCTCTCATCTTGCTTTATTGTCATTTATTTTCTCTTATAATTTATTTATTTATTTTTTTTGAGATTGAATTTTGCCCTTGTCACCTGGGCTGGAGTGCAATGACACAATCTCAGCTCACTGAAACCTCTGCCTCCCAGGCTCAAGGGATTCTCCTGCCTCACCCTCCCAAGTAGCTGGGATTACAGGTGCCTGCCACCCATGCCCAGCTATTTATTGTATTTTTAGTAGAAATGAATTTCACCATGTAGTCCAGGCTGGTCTCGAACTCCAGACCTCAAGAGATACACCAATCTCAGCCTCCCAAAGTGCTGGGACTACAGGCATGAGCCACCGTGCCCCGCCATCTTGATTTCTTTTAATAATTGTCTCTAACAGCAATGTTCCATGTACAAATATGACATAGTTATATATAAAATTAATAGTTTTTATAAACCACTTTAAGTGTGGAAAATGAGAATAGAAAGCTTCAACTATCTTTTTAACATTGAAGAAATTTACAGGCAGTAAGGTATAGTCAATCCCCTTCAAATTTCACAGATTGGTAAGTCTGTCTATTTAAGGTTAAACCCCTGCTGGGAATATAAATTGCTACAGAGAGCAAAATGTTTTAAGTTTTCCTTATCTTAAATTGAGTAGAATTATCTAAAAAGTGTATCTATATTTTCCAATAACATCTACATAAAATGACTTCTGGTCAGGCATGGTGGTTCATGCCTGTAATCCCAGCACTTTGGGAGGCTGAGGTGGGTGGATCACAAGGTAAGAGATTGAGACCATCCTGGTCAACATGGTGAAACCCCATCTCTACTAAAAATACAAAAATTAGCTGGACATGGTGGTGGGTGCCTGTAGTCTCAGCTACCTGGGAGGTTCAGGCAGGAGAATTGCTTGAACCCAGGAGGCGGAGGTTGCAGTGAACCGAGATGGCATCACTGTACTCCAGCCTGGTGACAGAGGGAGACTCTGTCAAAAAAAGAAAGAAAAGAAAAGGAAAAAAAAATGACTACTTCTAAATCTGAACTTGGTTAAAACTTTCTAATGAGTAAAAATATATGGGGTAAGACAGTGATTTGTCAAGATAAATGAAGCCACAGAATAAATCTGATGCATCTTGTTGGCCTTGAATATAAAATTAGCCAGGAATAATCAATACTGATATAAATCAAAAACAGATCATGTGTTAAAATAAATGTGAAACTTTTTATATTTAGAGATCAGTGAGCAACTGATTCAGAATTTTAGGTATTGTAGCAATGGTTTGTTTAATTAGTAGGGACTCTTTCTAAATTCAATTTGTATAACCACCTAGAATAATTATAGTGCTTGGGAGAAACTGCAAAGTAAGAACATAAAATCCAAGCTTAAATGATTTTTAGTCTATACTAGAAGAAGCATTGTTTCTTAATGACTCATAATCATTACCTAAAATAACATAGTTTGTCAAAAAATTTTATTCATCTTTAAAGCAACCATAGGACAGTAATACACCCCCGAGGCGTTTTTAAAAAATTGTTCTTGGCTTTCATCCCATAGTATAATCTTGAACAGAGAAGCAACAATGTTAGCCTCAAACATCCCAGCTAAAATCCCTCATCATTAATATAAAAATCAAAAATTAATTCTCACTTCAGCCTCAAGCTTGAGAGAGTATCAATAAACACATTCACAAAAATCCCAGTAATGAATGTAATCAGAGTGAAAAAGGCTGAATATTTCAAAAGTAGATGGATACCACTCTCTTGTGTTTTCTTAACATTGAAAAACATATCAAGGATTATTACAAAAATTAAATTTGATAATGATGTATAAAGAGCTCTTGTAGTCTAACCATATTCCTTCCATAAAAATAGAAATCGTTAATAACCATCTCAACTGAGTTACTCATGGTGAGTCATCATTTATGTTGGCCTAATGCGGTCTGAGACAGTCTCACTCATGTTTATATTTTCTGGAGGCCCCCAAGCCACCCTTATAAATTGAAAGAGATACAATAAGAGAATAGAGATAGAGAACACTACAAGGATTCTGTATCATCATAGAACTCCAATCGCAGAACAAAATTAAATAAAACTGTACTCAGAGAGACAGTCGGAGACAGATATTTAAAATAATTATCTTATATAAAACTTCATTAAAAAGGAGGCTAGAGTATACTGTGGTTTTATATTCATTTTTTCTGCTAATCGCTGCTAATTTCCTAGGAATTTTCCATTGGAAAATCACTGCTAATTTCCTAGGAATTTTCCATTGGAAGAGATAAAAATCTTATTGGTCTCTCTCTTCTCACATTGACATATATTTTATACGTATACAAAGCATATTACATGTATGTGTTTCTTTGGAGGTCCTTTGCCCTTTCCATCATGTGAGGATAAAACTAGAAGGCACCATCTATGAGGAAGCAGACTCTTACCAGACACCACTGGTACCTTGATCTTGGACTTCCCAGAACTATGAAATAAATTTCGTTGTTTATAAGCTCCTCAGACTATGGTAATTTCTTACAGCAGCCCAAATAGGCTAGACAACACTCATGAGATAGCCATTTGGCAAACATGCATATCTCACCATTTGAGCAGTTAGGACAGGCTGGAAGCAATTTCTCAAACATAAATTATCTGGTAAATTCCCATTGGATTTTGGATTTTATGTTCCTTGAAGAACGGAGGCTTTGTTTTAGTCACCTTGTATTTCTCATCTGAGCCAGTGCCTGGCATAGAACTGACAATAAGTGTCTATAAAATCAGACCAATGCACCACAGGTGTCAACCAGAGATCTTCCTGCTCCAGTTAAGCAACATGTGAAAAGTCGCATATGCCTAACTGGTTTTGCAACTTTGCAAATGGCCAAACTCATGTGAGATTCTTACTAATTATTTGCATAGAACTCATTGTGCTTTTTTTCCTCTTCATTGAATTAATGCCATAAACTCACTATTTAAATTTGCATATTCTTCTAAGTTCTTCCCTCCTTGTTTCTTGAGAGTGGGGACTATATGTTTTGGCATGACACATTGAATAGAATACTTAAGGTCTATAAAGTTCCAAACTACTGTCATCTCTACAAGAGATGTGATGAAAAAATACTGTAAGAAATGTAATTTTTATGGGTAGCATGCTTATATTCTTTCCCAGTAGAGTTAAGGGCTACAAATGCCATAAAAATGCACATATGATATTTAAACAAGTAAGGGAAGTAAAAGTAAAGGTGGAATTATTTATCTTCTGCGCTCCTTTAGAACAAGCGCTACATATTTCATTCTTTGTATCAAGCAGGATCCCAATTTATATCAAAGTGAAAGTGTACATAAATGGAAAAAATTCTATTCCAAGAAACATTTCTAAAAGTTAGCTATTTATGAAAGCACCAACAGTTTGGTAACAGTCAGTGATTAAAAATAGTAATAACATATTTTTATTGAACATCTCTGATATTAGGCAGTACTATCAAAGTATTTTATGTACATTACTTTATTTAATCTTAACTACAACTTTAATTTGAGATAGGTGTCACAACTCCTACTTGATAAATGAAAAACTATGCTTTAGAAATGAGCAACTTGCCAAAGTCACCTGTATAATACGTGGCTCAGTCAGGATTTGAATCCAAGTGTGGCTGATGTTCATGGTCTTAACCACAACCATAGCCCGAATAATTGGTTAATTGGAGGAACACTACAAAAAGGAAGACAATAAATTTCTCAGGCATCCAAATTCCTAAAGGTGTGCTTTATAACACTGTCAAACAATTGGCTTCTTCAGGGTCACTGCTTTATTTTATTAGAGAGAACAAACGTGATGTGAGAAATAATGAACTTCAGGGGAAAGCCCCTGGTTCAATGAAGCCTTTTTATTAGAACAGTAAAACAATTAAGTGTGTAGTGCCATTGAGGTGCCTTCTCTGCTTTTCTGATGAGAAAAAATGTCTTTCTCCACTGCCACATAAACAGTGGATTCTGAAAACCTCCATGCCAGAAAACACTACTAATGAGATTTGAGCACACAGAGAGGCTCTAAGACTGGATGTCTGATTTGAGAGGAGAGAAGCACAGCTCAACAGAGGGTCATGCCAATATGCCTGCAGTGGGGCACAGGTGCAAATAAACGCTGAGGCTCAGAAAACAGTCTTCTCATCCTTCACGGCTCTCAGTCCCAACAAATGATTGATTTATTTCAACTGTAAGGAAAGAGGTCCAGACGAAGTTAAAAATAGCAGAGCCCACATTGTATACCTAGGCAATTTTTTAACAACTTGATCGCTGAGAAGAATCCTCAAGATTCTAGAATTCGTGTGGGAGCTAAAGAGGTTCATTTTCTAGAAATGCTAGAAATTGGGGTTTGATGATTCACATCAATGAAACTGAACTACAAGCTAACATAAAAACTGCAACTTACTCTACAATTTAAAATATATTTAACTGCCCTGAAAGAGACTATATTAGAAAATGATGATGCTTTGTTTTGCCATAGTAAGTTCTGCTTTACTTCATACACAGCTTTACATTGTTATACAGCTACTTTTGTTCTGTGTTGAATTTCCTAATCTATTTTTATGAGACTCAGCTCTGTTTATTTCACTGCAAGACCAGAAATTATGCATTTACTGCTCCCTACTCAAATTTATCTTTAAAGGGGGACAAAAAAGGCAAAAATGGTTTGTTGGATTTTTCTTTTGCATTATCTCAAATACAGAGCTTTGCCCAAAGTATCTATGCACCCACTCAAATGCTGATAATTAATGATGTAAATCAACTAAAATCCATATACCTCTTTGTTAGAAGAACAAAATCTGACCTGAAGACTGAAAGTGTCCTGTGAACGAGAAATTTATCTGCCTGAAAATCCAGTATAATACCAAGAATAAAACCCTTTCTAATTGTACATGTAAAATCCTGATTAATACTTGCTCTGACTATTTATTGGAAATGAGATGAGAGAATTCATTCAATATGCCTGCCTGCAAGTGGACCAAGCACTCTGATGTGGTACTCTTTCATTGACCCATTTCCACAGATTCATTTAACTACTTGGACATCATCCTCTTAATTCTTAAAACCTAAAGCATACCCCACATTATTCTTAATACCTTAACATTCCTATGGCTCTTTTCTTTTAACATTTAATTGATTTTCCACTGAAATTTCTTTCAAAAGGCTGAACTGGAATCCGATTACTACAAGAAGGATCATATTAACAGTCAAGAATTCAGTTTCTAATCTTTCGATCAAAAGGGGGAAATGCTGTTCAGCATGAGGCAGGCCATTTGACCTTCCTCTTTCTCTGCTGTTCCATCTGTCTAAAGGATCCTAGTATAGAGTCATGACTAAGAGCATGGCTTTTGCATCAGATTGGCCTATATTCTAATCCTTACTAGATATGTGATTTGGGGAAGCCATGGGAAGGTTAAGGTATTCTCTTTGCCTCAGTTTCCTCATCTGAAGAATGTTAATAATAATGTTAAAGTATTAATTGAATTAATTAAGAAAGTGTTTGTGAGAGCTTTTAGTAAACTTTAAAGCAATTGACATATACGTATTGGTTACATGTCCTGGCCCTGGGTCCCATTAAGAAGCCATTTCTGGCCCGGCGCAGTGGCTCATGCCTATAATCCCAGCACTTTGGGAGGCCGAGGCGGGTGGATCACGGGGTCAACAGATCAAGACCATCCTGGTCAACAAATCGAGACCATCCTGGTCAACATGGTGAAATCCCGTCTCTACTAAAAATGCAAAAAATTAGCTAGGCATGGTGGTGCACACCTATAGTCCCAGCTACTCAGGAGGCTGAGGCAGGAGAATTGCCTGAACCCAGGAGGCGGAGGTTGCGGTGAGCCGAGATCGCGCCATTGCACTCCAGCCTGGGTAACAAGAGCGAAACTCTGTCTCAAAAAAAAAAAAAAAAAAGAGGAAGCCATTTCTACAATGTAATGTACAACGTACAACTCTACAAGTAAAGAAGTCTCCAAAAGCGAAAAACCATAAAAGGAAAAGTCTGTTTGACCATATAAAAATTTAAAATTTCGGCCGAGTGCAGTGGCTCACGCCTGTAATCCCAGCACTTTGGAAGGCTGAGGCAGGGGAATCACAAGGTCAAGAGATTGAGACCATCCTGGCCAACATGGTGAAACCCCATCTCTACTCAATATACAAAAAAGTTAGCTGGACGTGGTGGTGCGTGCCTGTAGTCCTAGCTATGCAGGAGGCTGAGGCAGGAGAATCACTTGAACCCAGGAGGCGGAGGTTGCAGTAAGCCCAGGTCATGCCACTGGCACCACTGTACTCCAGCCTGGTGACAGAGCGAGACTCTGTCTCAAAAAAAAAATTAAAATTTCTACTTGGCAAATAATAAATAAATAGTTACTAAAACAAGCCTGAAGAATCCATCTTTATCTGGAAAAACTATTTGCAGCACATCAGATAAACAAAAGGCTTATATTGCTAGCATATTTTTTAAAAAGATTACAAAAGTTAATTGAAAAGAAATAGCATACTAATAAAAACAATGGATAGAGGACATAATAGACAATTTGCAAAACTTACAAATGGTCAACCAAACAATAAATTCAAGTTCAGACAAGCAGAGGTATTTTTAAATTGACAAAATCACCATTTTCAAGGAATAAGAGAAATGGACACCCTCAAAATATGTCAGTAGAGTGTTGTCATTCCAGTCTTTCATGTTTGACAATATATACTCAAATAAAAAAACGCATAACCTTTGTTCTAAAAATGTTATTTCTAGAAATTTGCTCCCAAATAGGTAATTGTCCACATACCAAAAGACTTATGAAAATCATGTTTATCATTATATTGTTTATAATATTAATATTGTAAGTAATTTAAGTGTTCTTCAATATAGAATTGCTTAAAGAATGGTACAGCCATACAAAGCAGCACTATACAGTCAATCCAAAATCATGGTATATACTTATTTGTATTAGCTGCCACAGAAAGATATCCACAACACATTGTAAGCATAGAAACGTTACAAAAAATGGTGTAGCATAGTTTCATATATAAAAATGCTATATTTATATATGTACGTGTGCCTAGAGAAATATCAGGAAGCATATTCACTCAAATGCCACTAGGTAGTGAAGCTTCCAGTGATTATTATTTCTCATTTGTATTTTCTGTATTGTTTCATTTTTCTTCACAAGTATGTATTATTTTTACAATCAGAGAAAATGAAGCTATTTTCATTAGAAAACAAATATACTACTTCCCTAGAGATAATACTTTAATAATGATATAACTGCTCTAGGTCTTTTTCTATATGTTTTATAAAGTTAGAAATGCATTTCTGGGACTCACAGGGATACACGGAAATTGGAACATTACAGAGATGATTAGACTGACAGCGTCTCACATTCCAAACATGAGCAAGACCGCTTTCCCAAGTTCCACGTCTTACTAGCTGGGTGGCTTTCTGCAAGTTACTTCATCTCTCTGTGCTCAATTTTCTCTCTTCTGTAAAATATCGGTAATAATAACATTTATCTCATAAGGTTACTATTAGGATGAAATGAATCAACATATTTAAAGCTCTTAGATTCATAGCTGACATCCTAGGAGTCTGCTATTCATTGTCAAATGAAATAATACACAGATTTATGTGGCCCATCATGAAAGTACTAATGATTACTCTTATTATCATCGACCTACTCATGATGTATCATCTAAGGACACTGTGAGAGGACTAATCATTTTCTCTGTCCCAGAGTGCTGAGGGTCAAATAGTCTACTGGGCATGATTAAATTTAAATATAGCATCTTCAAACCAAGGGGAGAGAGAGACAGGTCAGCGAAGGCTTAGGAAAGCATACCAGAGGGCCAAAGTCCAGGAGATCTGAGATTGTCCAATTCTGGCAAGGTGATATCAGTTGCTTTGACAAATCAATAAACTTCTATCTTAAACTATTACTAATACCTTGCATTTATACAGTGCATGACAGTTTTGGGGGAACTTGCCCATCTCTATGATGAGCTGGCAGTCTTTCTGATCATGCTGCCAGTTGAATGTGGGAATGGAGACTGTGCTCAATCAGCATTTTAGGATACCAACTCCTACTGGGGCAAATGGTACAGGGTAGCTGGAGGCTTAGGAAGAATAATGTAAAGGGATGGGGAAAAGAAGGCAGGTCCTGGAGAGAAAATGGCCAGCATACTAATGTTTGTCAGTAGCAGCAACGGATCAGCAGCCCCCAAAGAAGTTTACTTCATTTCTGGAATTCTCTAGTAAACTCTGGAAAACTTACTCTGAGTACGATAAACAAAATGGGGAAAACAGAATCTCTCAAGTTAAAGCAGGGATGTTGGGATGGGGGTGAACTTGTTCATGCATTTATTCCAAAGTGTCAAGTGGGCTAAGTGCTAGGCATATAATGAGGTACAAAACCCTCACATAACTTACAGTGTGATGTCCTCCCTGCTCACCCGCCTTATGCCTCCCCGAGTACCAAGCTAATCCCTCAAGAATCTTTGACAAACCAGTGCAACTTAAAAATCAATGGATTCAGTGTTGCTCTGGGTTAAAAAAAAAAAATACTTGAAACAAATTGATTTAGGGTATGTTCATATCAAGAAATAAAAACTGCAATCTTGAAAATGAGAGTTGTAAATCATGAAATCTGAAATACCAATCAATTATTCAAAGCCATTATATTTTTTAAAAGAAGTTCATTTTCCTGCCTTCCCCTAACTACTTATAATAATTTATTTCATTAGGACCTCAGAGCTGGATTTATGCAATAAGGAAACAAATACTGTCTGAAAATGAAAATAATAATACAGAGAGATATATATTACCAAAACTCCCTAAGTCAGAGGTTGTGCATTCATTTATAAACTTATGAAACATTCTTATTACATAAAGAAATTATGCAAACTGCAAAAGAGCTTTTTGTTTCAATAAAGCTATTAAATGCATTAATTGCTCTGTCTTATCACTTAAAGGCAGCACAATTAATTTGTCATTCCTACCAATGCCTATGTGCTTTTGTATGGCTCTCTATCTTTAGCTATCCCAAAGTACTTTCCCAAACATTTACTTTATTTTTATCCTTTGTTGTAAAGCTGCAAAGCACAGACTGGGGAAGCTGACATTAGTTCAAAAACAAAAATCAGTCAAATGTGGTTCAGCATGTTCCATAATTAAACACAGTTGCAGGAACGTGAGGATTTGTTTTTCACTCTTTCTATCAAAAACTTACTCACTGATCCAATGTAAAAATAAGAGCTAAAAACCTGTAACTTTTCTAAATAGAAAGAAGATAAATTAAAATTTGTTCTTTAAAATACAGGAAAGTATGAATTATGCTTTCATAATTTTGTAGGTATAATCTCAAAACCTTAACTGAATGTGTAGTATCTAACAGACCACTAAGTAATGGGAAGCACATGCTCAGTATGTAAAGGAAAGAAAATGCTTTCACTATCACCTAGAAATTGAGTATGATGGAGAAGGATCTGGAGATGGCTTCAGCCTGGTTTTATCTAGTTAAGAATCATCAGCATTCTGGGAAATCTGGACTAAGTCGTATGATTTCTCATGGCCATAAATGACCCAATAAAGCCCTACACCTCTGGACATAGGAAGAACAGATAACCATCCTGAAGAAAGCAGAAAAAAAAACACCCTGAAACAGCTCCCCATCCTTTTCACTGCTGTTCTGAAAGATTTGAATGAGTCATGATTGACCTGTCTCTTGAGGTCCACCAGACTAGTTATGACTTGATTTCAGAATGGACAAAGAAGGATAGACTTTTTATCTAACAGCCCTGTGGAGCAAGATTTGAAGAATAAAATACATCTTAAGTTGACCTCTTCTGACAGGAACAGATACATAGGGGATGGATTTTGAGTATTCTGATAATAGTAACAATAATTTTGTGCTTAAAGCTTAAAACATGCTTACAATGTTATTTGACTGGATCTCATAACAACTGTGTAACATAGGCAGGACTATATGAGTATGTCTAGAACAAAAGCTCTTTTTCTGACTTATTATCCTATGATATGATAATGCAAATGATATAAAAATGTACATTCTGGGTCCCACCTTATACAGTGCATTTTTAGATTCAATTGATATGATATAAATTTTTTAGATTCAATTGATATGATAAAAATTTTTAGATTCAATGGATATGATATAAAAATGCACATTCTGGGTCCCACCTTATACAGTGCATTTTTAGATTCAATTACATATAGTGGTCTTCCTTTGAAATCCCTGAGGTTTTCAGGGCAGGAAAATAATTTTACTTGATTTTTTTTAACCTTAGACCTAGATATCTGCATTTATATCTATAGCTATAGCTCTATGTATAGCTACATCTACATCTTTATCTGTATGTGTATCCATCTAGATAGACAGAGGATGTCAAGGCACTAAAGACACAAATATGTGTTCAAACACAAATTTACATTATATAGTAGATATGCATATATGTGAAATATTCTAAATAAGTATGTGACTTAATGATTAACAGTTAAATTAATATCTATAAATTCTTTGTTTTCAGTTACACAAGATGTAACAGGAAAAGAAACAAAGCATATTTTCAACATGTTAAATATTGGTTGCATCTGATATCCCTGAAGAACGCAGATGCAAAGACCATCAACAAAATACTAGCAAACTGAATTCAACAGCATATTAAAAGGATCATACACAATATGCCATGATCAAGCACAATCTCTTTATAGGATGCCAGGATAGTTCAACATGCAAAAATCAAAAAATATGATACACCACATTAACAGAATGAAAAGTAAAACTTTTATAATCATCTCAGTAGATGCAGAAAAAGCATTTGACATATTTCTTGATTAAAAACTCTCAACACGTTAGGTATAGAAAGAATATACCTCAACTCAATAAAAGTCATATATGGCAAGCCCACAGCTAACATTATATTTAATGGTGAAAAGCTTAAAGCTTTTTCTGTAAGATTAGAAAAACAAGAATGCCCACTCTCACCACTTCTATTCAATATGGTACCTGAAGTCTTAGTGCAATTAGGCAAAATAAATAACATCCAATTTAATGTGTTGCTGTTTGCAGATGACATGATCAATCTTATTTATAGAACACCATAAAGACTCCATGACAAATTCAGTAAAGTTGCAGTATATATTATCAACATACAAAAATCAGTTGTGTTCTATATACTAACAATGAATTATCTAAAGCAGAGATTAAGAAAGCAATCCCATTTATAATAGCATCAAGGAAAATAAAATACTTAGAAATAAATTTACAGAAGTGAAAAATCTGTACACTGTAAACTATAAAACAGTGGTGAAAGTAATTGAAGAAGACACAAATAAATGTAAGACATCCAGCGTTAATGGATTAGAAGAATTAATATTATCAAAATGTCCACCGAAGGCATCTACACATCAGATACAATGCAATCCTTATCAAGATTCCAATGACATGTTTCAGAAAAATAGAAAAACAATTCTAAAATTCATGTGACTCACAAAAGACCCTGAATAGCTAAAGCAATCTCGTGCAAAAAATACAAAGCTAGAGGCATTATTCTCTCCAATTTCAAATTACATTACAAAGCTTCAATAATCAGAAGAGTATGGTACTGCCATTAAAACAAAGATGTAGACCAATGGAATAGAACAGAGAATCCAAAAACAAACTCACACCTATGAAGTCAACCAATCTTTAACAAAGGTGTCAAGAGTACACAATGGGGAAAGAACAGTATCATCAATACATTGTTTTGGGAAAACTAGATATCTGCATACAAAAAAATAAAAATGGGATTTCATCTCATATCACATGCAAAAATCAACTCAAAATGGATTAAAGACTTGAACATAAGAACTGAAATCATAAAGGTCCTAGAAGAAACATGGAGGGAAAACTCCTTAAAATTGGTCTTGACAATGATTTTTTTGATATGACACCAAAAGTACAAGCAACGAAAGCAAAATCAAACACATGGAACCACATCAAACTAAATAGTTTCTGCACAGCAAAGGAAACAATTATCAAAATGAAAAGGCAACCTACAGAATGGAGGAAATATCTGCAAATCACTAATCTGATAAGGAGTTAATATCCAAAATGTATAAAAACCAATATAACTCAATAGCAAAGAAACAAATAAATGGGTAACTTTAAAATGGGCAAAGGATCTGAATAGTCATTTCCGAATGTCTGAAAAGAAGACATACAAATGGCCAACAAGTATATGACAAGGTACTTAACATCATTAATCATTAGGAAATGCAAGTCAAAACCACAATGAGATGTCACCTCACACCTGATAGGATGGCTATTATTAAAAAGTCAAAATATAGCAATTTTTCACATGATATGAAGAAAAGGGACCCCTTATACACTGTTGGTAGGAATGTAAATTAGTACAGCCATTACGGAAAACAGTGTGGAGATTCCTCCAAAAATTAAAAATAGAACCACCATATGATCCAGCAATCCCACTTCTGGGTATTTATCCAAAAGATACGAAATCAATATTTTGAAGAGGTAGTTGCACTCCTTTGTTCATGGTAGCATTCTTTACAGTAGCCAAATATGGAATCAACCTAGTGTCCATCAACAGATGAATGAATAAAGAAAATTTATATATATATACTCATATATTATATATATATATATATGAGTATCATTAACCCTTGAAAAAAAGAAAATTCTGCTGCCATTTGCAATAACATGGATGAACCTGGAGGACATTATGTTGAAGGAAACAAGCCAGGCACAGAAAAACAATGTATGATCTCACTTACATGCAGAATCTAAAAAGGTTTAACTCATAGAATCAGACAGTAAAAATGTAGCTTCCAGGGACTTAGAAGTGGGGGAAATGGGGAGATTTGATCAAAAGGTATGAACTTTCAGTTATAAGATGAATAAGTTCTGAAGACCTAATGTGTAGCATGGTTACCACAGTTAATAATCGTATATACTTGAAATTTGCTAGGAAAGTCAATCTTCAGTATTCTTAACATACACATATACATAAAAGGTAACTGTGAGGTGGTGGATATGTTAATTAGCTTCATGGGGTAATCACTTAAGAATGTATACATATGTCAAGGCATCAACCAGTACACTTTATATATATGTACAATTTTTTTGGTCATAGTTCAGTGAAAATATAAAAATAAGCAAACAAGAAATTGATTGGTTAGCCTGGTGTCTGTGGATCACATTTTGTTGGTTAACCAGAATTTAGATCTATCACCAAGACCAAGGGAGAGAATACAATGTAAATTACTGTTTAACTAAAAGACATATGTTTCCCTAGCCCACTTCAACACTAATTAAAGCACACATTCATTTTAAATTGAAAATAAACTACAAAAGCTTTAAAACAAACTAATGTATGGCATTAAACCATATGGTCTTTCTTTTGTGTAACTGTAGCTTGCATATTTAAATCTTCATCTAAATGTTTCCTTCTCCTCTTTCAAAATTCTCCCAAAGTATACTGTTATATTTATCCTTTCCCCTTGAGTATTATAATGAGTATTCTTCAGCATCAAATTTTTGTCAGCCTAATATATATATATATATATATATATATATAAAACATATATATATATGTTATATAGGTATATAGATTTTGATACATACTCATTCTGTATTTCACAGGTAAAGACAGAGAAATAAAATATTAACCAGCCCCATCCCAGCACCCCTCACACATATACCTGATTTCTTTTAGTCCTTAAATTCCCAGTAAAAAGCCATTGTCCTTTGTGCACATATGACAGGTGGTCCACAGTCTGAATCATATGACCACAATACAGCTTCTAATCAAGGCTTGAAGACATAATTGTGTACTCTGATGTTAGAGTACCAATTATGGATTTCCACAGACTATAAATAATAGTTAAATGATTTGGAGTGCTCTCTGACATAAAATTAAAGAAGAAAGAAATTCCCACATTAAGAAAAATATGACTTGGAAAAATCAGAGAACAGTCCTTGCAGTACTGGCATATTTTGTCAATGTGCAAATTAGAGGCATAGATAAGGTTTTCTACTTGCCATTAACAACAAAGACAGCTTGGTTTGGTAGTTCACGCCTGTAATCCCAGCACTTTGGGAGGCTGAGGTGGGCAGATCACAAGTTCAGGAGTTTAAGACCAGCCTATACAACATGGTGAAATCCTGTCTCTAGTAAAAATACAAGCATTAGCCAGGCATGGTGGTGCACACCTGTAATCCCAGCTACTCAGGAGGCTGAGGCAGGAGAATCACTTGAACATGGGAGGTGGAGGTTGCAGTGAGGTGAGATCATGCCATTGCACTCCAGCCTGGGCAACAGAGTGAAACTCAGTCTCACAAAAAAAAGACAAAGGCTACATACTGATCAATATTGTATGAATGCTTCAAATATGCTAAAGTAACATACAACAGGCATTTCAAAATGTTTCAGCAGAAAATATTGCAAGTGGATGGTATAGAAGGAAAATAAGGGGAGAGAGAAAAAGAAATGATGCAAGGAAGACATCAGCTCTAGAGAATTAAAGAAATTAGTGCTAAGAAATCTTATAAACTAGAAGTATACCTTCATAGTTGCTCTGATAAGTTCTTGAAACTTTTAGGTGGTCATCTCAAACCACTATGGTGGATTTAGTGTAAAAGCTGCCAGTATCTCAAAGCATAAATGAGAATTTTTCTAGGCACATGGGTAACTAAATTATTAGGAAATCTAAAGTCCCCAAAGAACTAATCCTTGTACACATGCACACAGACACACAGATACGCTCACACACACACTCTCTCTCTCTCTCACACACACACACACAAAATGCTATGGACAACAAAAAGGAGAAAGAAAGAAGAACCTTGGTGTCTTAGCCTATTTGAGCTCCCATAACAAAAAAACTGAGTGGCTTGAACAACAGAAATTTATTTTTCAGTTTTAGATGTGTGAAGTCTGAGATCAGGGTGCCAGCATGGTAAGGCTCTGGTGAGGGCCCTCTTCCTGGTTTGCAGACAGCTATCTTCTCACTGTGTCATCATATGGTGGAAAGAGTCCTGTTGTCTCTCCCTCTTCTTATGAGGAGACCAGTTCTACTGGATCAGGGCTCCACTCTCATTTAACCCATTTAATCTTAATTAACTCCTTAAAGGCTCTGTATCCCATACAGTCACATGAAGTGTTAGGGATTCAACACATGAATTTGAGGGAAACACAATTCAGTCCATTGCACCTACTTCTTTGGTTGTGGGTCAGAGTTGATAAATGATGTAGAGGACTCATAAGTCCTTGACTCCTGCTCTGCCTGTCCCCATGTCACACAGAATAATAATGAGCAGAATGTGGATTACTATGAGCTCTGCTGAGAGAAGATATAAACCCAACAAAAGGCATATTTAAAAAAGAAAACAGAAGCTCAACAAGAAGAAAACAATCAGATTCAATAATGGGCAAAGAACTTGAATAGACCTTTCTCCAAAGAACATATACAAAAAGGCAATAGTCACATGAACAGACGTTCAACATCAATAATCATCAGGGAAATGCAAATCAAAACTACAATGAGATACCACCTCCTATCAGAAAATAACAAGTGTTGGCAAGGGTGTGGAGAAATTGAAACCTTTGTGCGCTGTTAGTGGGAATGTGAAATGGTACAAGCACTGTGGAACACAGTATGGCAGTTCCTCAAAACATTAAAAATAAAACTACCATATGATCTGGCAATTTCACTTCTGGATAGATACCCAAAAGAATTGAAAAGAGGGTCTCAAAGAGATATTTATATACCCATGTCTACAGCAGCATATTCACAATAGCTAACGTGGAAGCAACCAAGTGTCCATCAACAGATGAATGGACAAAATGTGCTACATACATACAAAGGAATATTGTTCACCCTTACAAAGGGAAAACTTTGACATATGCTACAAAATTGAGAGCTCTTGAGGACACTATGCTAAGTGAAATAATTCACTCACAAAAATACAAATACTTTTATTTCACTTATATGAAGCACCTAGAGTAGTCAAATTCATACAGACAGAAAGTAGCATGGTGGTCTCCAGGGACTGGTGGGAAGAGGGGAATGGAAGCTATTGTTTCATGGGTAAAGAGTTTTTGTTTTGCAAGATGAAAGGAGTTATGAGGCCGTATGGGGGTTAAGGATGTATATAACATTATGAATGTATTTAATACCACTGAACAGTATCCTTAAAAATTGTTAAGATAGTAAAATTTATGTTACATATATCTTACTGCAATTAAAAACTGGTGGGTTGTGGAGAAAACAAAACATTAATAGCTCTAAATGAGTTCATGTGTTCTGGCCCCCTCAGATTTCATCCCAACACTGTGAAGGACATGCCAGAGAGGTAACTATGCCACTGCCAGCTATGTTTGAAAAAGAGTTGAAAAAAGACTAGAATTAAGGCAAACCCAATTGTAGTTTTCAAATAAGAATATGGAAATATGGTGAATTCCAACAAGAGACTGGTGAACTAAGCATACCTGGACAAGATTTATAAGGGATAAGCATCCAGAAATAAAAGAAGTGATATCTAGGACTCAGCACATTATCCTGCAGAAGTCATGCAGTGATAACCTCATTTCTTGCTTAATAGAGTTAACATGTTTTTCAGATTTACTGCTGGGGTCTGCCCGGCAGACCCCAGCTACACGATGGATGAATAAACTCATGCAAACACAGAATACAGTGAAAGAACAGACTGGGGTGTCCATGGCCACTAACCCGAAGGAGTTAACGGCTACCGGCCCTGACACACTGGACTTCCCGATCTTTATTCAGCACACATTAAATGACAAAGGCTTTGAGTCAACACCATTAGAGGGTAAAGATTAAAGGCCAGGTTCTGAGGCCTAAAGCAAACACCATTTGCGGGTGATAAATCTAGACCCCACTCCCCCAATTCTGCCAAGAAAGCCATCCAGTTCGTGAAAGATTAAAGGTTAGTTTTTAGGACCACATGGGTAAACAGGCTATTTAGGTAAACTTCCTTACATTCTTTGTTATTTGCTTTTCTTGATCAACTAAATGTAAAGGGGATTAGGCTGCCTTCAGCCGTAATTCTATCCTGGGGCTTTTACAAAAGTTTCCGGCCTTCCAAGAAGGTCTGTGACTATTTTCTATAACTTTCTCTAATATTTTTCCCTTAATATTTTTGCTACCACCCTGACTGAACTACCACAATTTACCTATACTTTGGTGAGGCACTGAAAAATATCTTCAGTGATAGCCTAGCAGGGAAGACTAGATGCTCATTCAGTTAGGTAGATTCTTAATTAGTTGCAGGACCTTACCAAAAGATCATGACTGACAATTAATAAGCACCTGAATAGAGGTTTCTAGAAACAACAGAAAACCTGTATTTAGCATTTACAATGAGCCAGGCACTATTTGGAGCATTTTATATGAATTAATTTATTTAGTTTTCACAACAATCCTGTAAGATAAGGTAATATTATTAGCCCATCTTACCAATGAGGTAACAGGTTTAAGGGTTTGTAAGAGCTTTTGCCCCAGGATTACATCAAATCTGCTCAAAGTCACTAGTGACCCTCAGACTCCAAAATCCAATGATCAATTCCAAGATCTTGTCTTTCTTGACCTGTAAGAGGAACTTCCCATATGGCTGCTCATTCATCCCTCCTTGAAACACTTTCCTCAACTGACCTACAGCATACCTCACTCCTAGATTTCTTCCTAACTCACTTCCTTCTCAGTCATGTTGCTGGTTTCACCTCAACTCATCTAATATGACCACTACATATTAGAATATTAGAATGCGCCAGGGCTTAGTGCTTAGACCTCTTCTCTATCCACACTCAATATCAAGGAGGGTTCAACCAGTCCTATGACTTTAAATATCAACTCTATCTCAACAATTGCCAAATGTATGTTTCCAGCCAGGACCTCTCCCTGAAATCCAGATTTGTCTATGTGACTGCCTACAGGGTATCTATACTTCCTTGTCTACGTACCATCTCAAACTTAAAATAACTTATCAAAACTTAGCTCTTAATTCTAGTACATCTCTCCCCTCAAAAATATTTTCCTTTCCCCAAATTATTTCCCATCCTTAAGAGATATATAAACCAAAAATCTCTTGGAGTCATCCCTGATTTCTCTTTGATTTTAACAGCCCCCATCTAATCTGTCAGCAAATCTTGTTAGCTCTATTTTCAAAATATAACCAGAGTCTCACAACTTCCTGCAATCTCCATTGCTACTATCTTGGCCCAAACCAACATCATCTTTCACTAAAATGATTGCAATAGCATCCCTGAATTATCTCTCTCCACCTCACCTTGTAACCCTAGGGTTTATGTTCAACACAACAGTCAGAGCGATCCTGTTAAAATATGTCATATCATGTCATTTTTCTACTCAGAATACTTCTAGAAGTCTCCATCCACAGAATATAATGGTCTCCAGGGCCCTTCATGATCTGGTCTCACTACCTTTCTGACCTCCTCTAGCACTACTTTCCCCCTTCCTCACTCTATCTCAGATATTCTGGATTTTCAATTAATAATGAAAACACAGACTTTAATTATGATATTTTTAAACCTTTCTTTTTTTCTGAAGTAAAATGGAAACTCTTATTTTTCTTATTCTTTCTTTTTCAGCTTTTATCTAACATACAGGGAGGACATGTGCAAATTTGTTACATAGGTATATTGCACCTAAGTAGTGAGCATAGTATTCAATATACAGTTTTTCAACTCATGCACCCCTTACTCCCCCTCTAGTAGTCCACGGTGTCTATTGCTCCCATGTTTATGTCATAAGTGCTCAATGTTTAGCTCCCACTTATCGGTGAAAACATGCAGAATTTAGTTTTCTGTTTCTGGAGCAATTCACTTAAGATCACAGCCTCCAGTTCCATCCATGTTGCTGCAAAAGACATGATTTCATTCTTTTTTATGGTTGCATAGTATTCCATGGTATATATATACCACATTTTTTAATCCAGTTCACCATCAATGGACACCCAGGTTGATTCCATGCCTTTGTTATTGTGAATAGCACAGCAATGAACATATAAGCATGTGTCTTTTTGTTATAATGATCTATTTTCCTTCAGCTATATGCCCAATAATGGGATTTCTGGGTTGAATGGTAGCTCTGCTCTAAGTTCTTTAAGAAATCCTCAAAATGCTCTCCAGAGTGGCTGAACTAATTTGCATTCCCACCAACAGTGTATAAGCTTTGTTTTTAACACTAACCACAATGATTTTTATTAGTCAGATTTCCCTCACTTTAAATTTCTGTAGGCAAAGTTCTACTTGACAACAGAAAAATTCCATGTACCATAACATGGAGACATTTTATTTTCATTGCTGCTCAGCCAGCAGACCATACTGTATAAACCTATTTACTTGAGACTCAAGCCAAAGATTTTAAAGGCAGTGCTTATATAACAAGGTTCATAAGATACAGCTTCACAAGAATCCTAGTGATTTAAACTGAAAAGAAGCTTTCATCAAAGACACATATGTTCTGATCCTACACTGGCTGCCTCAGGGAAGTATGCCACTTGACAATATTTTAGCTCAAACACAAACTGAAAAACACCTATAACAGGTTTATCAACAAAATTCACACAGCATTGTGACAAATTCCCTGTGGACTACAGAATGCTGTTTACTAAAGTCTAACAGAAGAGGAATTTAGCCCTAATGTTTTAAATGTAGTTCACAGTAATGAGTGAGAGTGGTTTTTCATCTCACTCCTTTATTGCTGTCCATGTCTAGTCCAAAGAGTATAACAGAAACCTGACTTTAAGAAATGGAAGATATTTAGGTCCAACTTTATCCAAGATGCTGGTACATTTCATGCCTTCCTTTAACTCTAAAGTATAACCCTATGTGAAATGGCTAGACTCCTGACTCAGCCTACATAATGACAATGCTTGATCATTTTCACAGTGATAATCCATATATTTAAGGGATTGGAGAGAGATATCCTGCTGGAGTTAGGCTTGAGGAATGATGTAGTAACAGTGAAGGCCTGGATCTAATGAGTAGAGAGAATGACTGAGTAGAACTGCAGAGGACTTCCAAAAAATAAGAGGCCACACAAAACAGCTGAGAGGCCAAGCAGACAGTGAGTAGACTTACAGGTTAAATAGACAGATATTATAGCAATGAACCTCTGGTGGATTTAGCAAGGTTGGAATATTCTCTAGTGACAAGTAGCTTGAGACAAATGGTAAATAGCAATGGAAACATTTTGATCAAGAGCTACATAAATCTGGATAATAAACAAATGACAGAGGAGCATGAACTAGCAGAACTAACAGAACTATGCAAAGAAACAGAAAGACTCAGCCAGACATGGAGTGTTGACGACATGTATGTACCTCTGTTTCCTCTCAAAATTCCACAAGATAACAGTAAATGGATTGTGTAAAGCCGTAAAGCCACAAGACAAACAGAACAGTAAAACATAACAGCAACAAAAGTTTGGAAGCTGGAATACATAGGACAAGTACTAACTAACTCATCAGATCCAAGAAAGCTGGAGAATCTTAAACCAACAGAAAGAAATACTTAATAATCTGATGTACACTACAGAACGAAACATCCCAGGAATTGTCACCACCAGATACTTTGCGAAGTGAGAGATCAAAGGTAGGGCTAAAACTGGAGAATTTACTGAAAGTCTGTTTAAGAAAAAGATGGACACCCACCCCTCCAGATGCCTTCCCTAATTCCACAGAGCCAGTCAATTTCCCTTTTCACACTTCAGCAGACTAGAGAGGAGGATCCCTGCAATGAAGGAACAGCAGAAAGTAGGGGTTGCATACTGAAATCAGGGGGTTATATGAAAGTTTGCAAACTGAGTGTCAAACCCTCAACTCTATTCCCCAGTCAGCTTCCAGAAAGCTCAGAGCAAGGGCTACAATCTCTAGGCTGAAAATGAGAAAACTCCTCTCTGAGGAAATTGGCAGCCCAATAGAAATGACCCCAAAATACTGATGTTGAGGATTTCCCACAAAATAACCAAATTAGATTGCCCTACATAAAGACCACAGCCACAAGTCCAGCCAAAAACAGCCAGGATTCCAATGCATCTTCATAAAGCCTCCAACATGAGAAGCAGAGACCAAAATCAACAAACCAAACATCATCCTGATTGAAACAGACTATATGGGGATAGGAAAGCTGCACATAAACTTTTTTATATCGTCAGCAAGACATGAGAAGATTTTGCACTCATGAAGTAAAAGCACAATGCTTTAAGAAGGAACACAGAGAAAAGGCAAGAGCGCTTGGAAATTAACATAGGTGAGCAGAAATGAAAACTCAAAAGAAGGATTAGAAATTACAGTACAGGAAAACTTCTAGACCATAAAGCAAAAAAGATAAAATCATAGAAAACTATAGAAATGACATTTCTTTAAAACTAGAAAACCAACCCAGGAGATCTAATTGCCAAATAATAAGAATTTCAAGAAAGGGAAAAATATAAAACCAAGAGCAATTCATGAATAAAATAACTCAAGAAAATATCCTAGAAGTAAAAATAAGCATTTCCAAACGATTAAACATACCCATTGAGAGGAAAACGAATCCACAGAAAGACACCTTGTGATAGTACCTCCTAACACTGAGAACCAAAAGAAGATTCTAAATGTTTCTAGAGCAGAGACAGAAAGAAAAACATAATATTTATAAGAATTAATATTCAAATGGAGTCTTCTGAACAGTTCCATTAGAAGTTCAAAGACAAAACAACAGTGCACCAAAGTTTTCAAAAAATTATTTCTAACCTTTAAATCTCTACTCTGACAAGCTATCAGTTAAGTGTAAGGACAAATGAAAGACATTTTAAAACATGCATGATCTCAAAAATATTCTTTTATCCATACTTTCTCTAGAGGCTACTATAAGAGGTGTTTATTCAAAACAGATATGGAAACAATGAGTCCACAAAAGAGAAAGGTAAAGGGACTCCTGGAGATCAGGGCTGAAGGAGACACCAGGCTGAGAGCTGTAAGTCAAGCCTGGGATAGAGCAGACTAGAGAAAGTCAGAAGGCTCAAAGAAAGATCCCTCCAAAGACAGAAAGTTATAACTGCCTACTGTGATCATGATGAGGTTAGAGTTACAGAATGGAAGAGAATTTGGTAATGGATTTAAAAGAATCACATAAGAAACCAAAAAAAAATTTATGACAATGATTACCCTAGGGGAAACTAAATGTTGCATAGGAAAACAATCACAGTATAACATATGACTCGGTTGTAAATAGCATTTACCTAGTCATAATAATGAAAACAGCTATTGATTTGATCAAAATTATGATCTAAATATATTGAGAAAATTTAGAAAATTGGAAAATGCATATATTGTATGTGTGTGTGTGTGTGTGTGTGTGTGTGTGTGTGTGTGTGTGGTGGCAGTTAAGGGGTATGGGACAGGAAAGAGAATTATATAATTTTATTATCATCTTCCAAAGACGGAAGTCAACAGACAATGTCTCCAATAATCACGTAAAAACAAAAAGATAAAAGCCATGAATAAATGAAAATGATTTGAAAGTACTCTCTGGGAAATGGCTAAAGGCATGAAGAACAAGGAATTTCTATTTTTCAAAATAAATCTTTATAGCACTATTTGGTTCTTTAACCTACATGCATGTATTACTTCAATCTAAAAATTACATTTAAAAAGTTACAGTCAGATAATCTGAGTTACCACATACATTAAATGGAAAAGAAGGCAGGAGAACCAGAGATGTGGAAAATATTTGAGATTTCCTTCCCTTCTTCCATGGGGCCTGTGCTTCTTCCTATTTATCTCAGTTCTGTCTTCCTGGTACTAGCTATTATCCAAATTCCAGTAGAATCACCCTGTTTTTCTCTGGAAAGTTCTCTAATGACTAAATTAGCAGTTAGAATTATACAGCACAGAAAGGCTCTGGTCAAACATCAGAAGCCACTGACATCTCCCCGTGAGTAAATGGATATGCTTTCTTCAAATGCAAAGTTCTTCTTCTTTTTTTTTTTTTTTTGAGACAGAGTCTCACTCTGTCACCCAGGCTGGAGGGCAGTGCCATGATCTCTGCTCACTGCAACCTCCACCCTCCGGGTTCAAGCGATTCTTCTGTCTCAGCCTCCCGAGTAGCTGGGACTAAGGCTCAAATTTCTTTAAAGTACACTTAGGTAGTTTTGTTTCTTTAGCAAACAACAACAAAAAGGATATTTGTGCTTCTGATCTAAGTTGAAGCAGTCTTGACCTTTCATTGCCCTCTATAAAAGAGAATATACAAATTTCATAATCAAAGTCTGTCTATAGTACAGGCAGTTGTTTCTAAACGATTAAAATTCCCAGGTGGTTCTCTTCTGTATCCAATGAACAAAGAAAGATTGGAAGTATGGCAAGTGCATTTATGCCAGGACTCAGCATGACTGAGGATGAGAAACACACGTGTGCAACTCCTAGTTCTTCCTAATGGCCCTTTTGCTATCCTCTCACTGAAACAGTGGCAGTCACTTTTCAAGAGGAGGGTGCTTACAGCTGAGAACAAAGAAAGCAGCTTAGCTTTGAGTTTCAAATTAGACTTTTTTAAAGCCCATAGCCAAAACAATAATCTTAAAAGCATAGATTTCCTTTGCAAGTGCCAGGCCCTTGAGATAGCAAATGCTTTTTGTTGTTGTTGTTGTTCTTGTTGTGTTTTGTTCTCTTTTCCCAGAAAACATGGGGGTGGGTGGCAGTGAAACATAATAGGGCAGAATAAAAGGAACTATAGGAGGTAACAAGAGAAACCCAAAATAGGTTGAAGGAAAATCAAAGACAATAAAGAAGTATATCCAGCTTCCCATCCAGAGCTCTCCAACATGACAGACACAGAGTGGCCAGTTCAGCCATTACACAGATGCTACAGTGAAGTATATTATGAAATGTGGAAAAGTTGGGAGGATGAGGTAGGAGGTCCCAGACTAAGTTTTTAGCTCTGTATGGAAAAATGAAGTCAGTCACATGTTCATTCACCTACGTTTCATTGTATAAAAATTTAAACCCAAGACTGAAGAATTTAGGTCTGACTAGTATGGTTTTACTTTGTTTTGAATTTGCAACTTTTCAAATATGGAGATTGAAATACATTTTTTTCTTCAGGAGGATTTATTGAGCACCTGCTACGCTCCTGTTACACCAGGGATACCGAGTGGAACTAGAAAGACAAGCTCCCTGCCTTTGTGGCTCCCATTTTAGTTGGAAATACAAGCAATAATTACATAAAGAAAGAATTAAAGAATGTAATTAAAGACCATGATGAAGTAATTATAAGGTATAAAGTAACCGGGACACTTTAGACAGACTGGAGAAAAAAGGTTTCGTGGCAGTAAACCAGAGAAAAGGTGGTGTGAATTAACAGTCCCCGATTATTTTTCCCATAGAGCTAGGAAAAACTAAAATGGTTCTCTTCTTCCTTTTTGCGCCTTTACCTTAGCTCCTTTCCACCCCTGCCTGCCAAGTGACATCCCATGCTCTAGAAGTCTTCTCCACCCTTTCCTGAAGTCTCTGCAATTCTTTTCTCTTCATTGAGGCACTGTGCTAGTTTAAAACTCAGTCAAAGCTAGTACAGAGATGAGGGACTTATATCCTTCAGAGGAAAAAACGGCAGTTTCAAGGGACCTTCTGGAGTCAAGAACACATGAAGCAGGATTTTTAATGGTGGGACCATCAAGCAAAATATCTGGGAGTCAGCTGGTTCCCATGAAGTCATTTTTGTGGGAGAAACTGCTCAGCCTATCAAGAGAGCTGCCATTGATCTTTCAAAAATTTGTTCCCAATATCACAGTTCTCAACATTAAGGCACAGACACAGTAACATGATTCAGCAAAGCAAACAGAGAAGAAATAGCAAAAGAGGTCAAGGGAGAGCCAGAAAGAGAGAAAGATTAAAGAAACCAAAAAAGTACTTCTATATGCATGAAAAAGCATCTATGAAATCTAGAAAATGTACTCTCAGAGGCAGTACAGGAGAAGCAGCCCATCTTCGATAGGGAGTAAATGGAGAAAAGGAAGTGAAGACACACACTTTAGAAACATTAAAAAGGGAAGAATTGGTGGATAATAAGGCAAAGATAATGCAAGGTCCAGGTCAACTGTTTAATCACATATATATATTGTCTTAGGATTAAAAAGACATGAGCATGTTTACTGGCTGATGAGAAAGAGCCAGTAGAGAGAGAGAGAGAGAGAGAGAGAGAAAGAGACAACACAGAAAAAAGGACAGGGCTGGATGTGGAGGATCACGCCTGTAATCCCAGCACTTTGGGAGGCCAAGGCAGGCAGATCACTTGAGATCAGGATTTTGAGAGCAGTCTAGCCAACATGGTGAATCCCCATCTCTACCAAAATATACAAAAATTAGTTGGGCATGGTGGTGTGCACCAGTAGTCCCAGCTACTTAGGAGGCCGAGAAACAAGAATTACTTCAACCTGGGAGGTGGAGGTTAACAGTGAGCTAAGCTCATGCCACTGCACTTCAGCCTGGGCAGCAGAGTGAAACCCTGTCTCAAAAAAAAAGAGAGAGAAAAAAAGGAAGGGAGGGAGAGAAGAAGGGAGGAAGGGAGGGAGAGAAGAAGGGAGGAAGGGAGGGAGAGAAGAAGGGAGGAAGGGAGGGAGAGAAGAAGGGAGGAAGGGAGGAAGGGAGGGAGGGAGGGAGGGAGGGAGGCAGGCAGGCAGGCAGGCAGACAGGCAAACGATTGGAAGGCGAAAAAAAATCAAGCTACAGTGCAAATCTATGTCCAAACCCTGGGCCACTTCACTGAATGCTACAATTATATACGTAACTATCCACTGGACATGACGAAGGATCATCCATCGGTAACTTCAGAGCAGTTGCTTGCCCCGAAAGCCTTACATCCTGACTCTCTTTCTCTCAAACCCTCATGTTTTGCTGGTCCTTACCATATGTCCAGAATCTAATCAATTCTAACCACCATTATTATTTTCTCTCACCTTGACCTGTCTGCCCTTTTCCATCCTTCATCCTGTAGTCTATTTTCCACACAGCAGCCAGATTGGCATTTATAAGACATAAGACAAATCAAGCCAGTCTGGTCCGAAACCCTCAAAAGTCTTCCCATCTGGCTGAGAGTAAGGGCCACTATCCTGTCCTCTAAGGCCCTGAATGGTTTGCACCCTTGGCCGCCCCTAGCACCTTCCTATGGGGAGAGTCAGGAGTGTAAAGGAATGCACATCTGCAACACTCTTCATTTTCACAGAAGTAACAGGAAGGCCATCTGCTGCAATGAAGATGAGTGGTCATAGGTTTGGGAAAGGTAGAGAGCACGTGAGAGTTGTACAGGAATAGCTGCTCAGCAAAATGTTAGAGGAAGAAGATTTGTAAGATTGCTAACCATGCATTTTAGGGGCAGCTGTTCACAGGGCTGCCTAGTTGACTCCAGCTAGTGCTCAGCAACCCTGGAACAAAAAAAGGGACAAATAGATCCATATGGGGTTTTAAGGCAGCAAAAGGGCAGGGGATGAAGGAATTTGGAGTGGCAGTGTGTGCATGGGGAGGAGGGTCTGCTATTCTCTAGCTAGGTCCTCATAATGGAAAGAAGTTGGGGAAACACACCTAGGAAGGGATCCTTTTGACCTTTTCTAAGAAAACCAACAGGGAAACTCAATAGCACAGTCTCAGAAAGGTTCCCGAGGTCTATGGTTCCCACACCAAAGTCTCATCAGAAGAGTCAATAGTAGACCTGTCTCCTTTGCTGATGCCTAACTAGAGGCATGAATTTAAATGTCTTTCCCTTACAGGACACTTTAAATGAGTAAGGGTCCTAAATTAGACCTTCACAGATTAAGATTTTGGGGGGTTGTTAAAAATAGGTTCAACTTTAAAGGAGACAGAATCTAAAAAGGGTAGCTACAGAGCTAGTTTCAAAGGGAATTTTTAAAGCCTCCAGTATTTCCTGAGAGTCAACTTGGATATCGTTCTTACCCCATAAAGATCTCCTTACCTACACACTCAGCCTAAAACCACCACCATGTGTCTCTTACCTAACCTCCCAGGGAGGGCTAACTCAGTCATTACAACATATGAAAATATTAAATACATACGTAAGAAGAGTCACTTAGGAGCTGGCTTAGAAAGTACTCCAAATAAAATCCCCTCTCTGGCCGTATCAAAGAAATTCTTAAATCCATGCCTAAAGGTCTTTGGTATGACATTTATTTTAATAAGTTCTAAATATATTTATCTATGAATTTGTGAGTCTTTTGACCTGTGAAAAAACATTTAAGTATGACATTTTAAGCAAATTTAAAATCAGATGTCGACTGATGGATATCACACATGTAAGCATCTTCTACATCCCCACTGTTTGTTCCACAGCAGAATATCATTTCACCTACCAGGTGACAGTGTGTCCTGAAAAACATTTTATCATAGGAATCAACCTTAAATTCATTGGAAAGTCACCAAATAATCTTGTAATCATCAGTAAATAAAATTCTCCTCTGACTAAAATGTCGGTTCTAAGAAAGTTCAATTTCATAAAAACTAAGTCAATGCTATCTTTCATTTTATAACACAGAAGAGAAGCTCCATGTACATGTTATGCATCTAACAATCTAACAAGTATATTTTCTTGAACTTGAAATTTGATTTAGAAAAACACATTGGCTGTGAAAAATTAGCATAATCTACCTCCACGAGGTTCACTGTTACTAATACATCATTTTCATTCATACAGGGGAAAAACTGGTTTGGACCCCATGAGTTCCCCACATGGCTCTCTCCCCTCACCTAGCCAATGAAATAAGTCATGAAATAAGTCAGAAAAAGTCACTGATGACCTCATAAGGCCACCCAGATCTCTCCTGACTTGCTCTCCCAGTGGTTCTGCTGTCCCCTCTTTCTTCTTAAAGCTTTCTCATCCTTTGTTAGCAACAGACTCTCCTTCCAGAGCCATGCTTCCATTCTACCTCACTGGGTTCTCTTCTCAGTCCCTCTGTGGCTCTCCTTCTTCCAGAGTCTACCCTTGGCCAGCTTTATTCTGACTGTACCCTACACTTCCTTGAAATGATTACTTTCTATACATTGTTATTCCCAAAGAGATCTCTCTATGCCTCGTATCACTGGAAACCAGAACCGCATTTCTAACTGCCTAATGAACACTTCCCTCAGAATAACCTGCAGGAAAAAGAACAACTTTCCTCCAGTAATAACCGCACCTTCTTTCCTATTTTAGAAAAAAGCTTCATCATACATTCAGCTGAATTTGTTAGAAATCTACAAGTGCTTTCGAACTCGTCCTTCTAAAACATCCCCACATTCATTCATTTACCCATAAAAACATTTTTTAAAGTTTCAGGAAGCTTGGCCAGGCGCAGTGGCTCATGCCTGTAATCTCGGTACTTTAGGAGGCCAAGGTGGGTGGATCATCTGAGGTCAGAAGTTCAAGACTAGCCTGACCAATATGGTTAAACCCAGTCTCTACTAAAAATACAAAAATTAGCCGTGTGTGGTAGCACATGCCTATAATCCCAACTACTCAAAAAGCTGAGGCAGGAGAATCACTTGAACCCAGGAGGTGGAGGTTGCAGTGAGCCAAAATGGCACCATTGCACTCCAGCCTGTGGGACAAGAGCGAAACTCTGTCTCACAAAAAAAAAAAAAGTTTCAGGAAGCTTACATACAATCTCTTTTGGGGTATCACAAATAACTCTGCAATGTAGAGACTATTATTTCTATTTTACAAATGATGGTTTACATAACTGATATAAATTCTTTTAAGTTATGATGCAAAAAATTGAACCTAGATTCATTTGTCTGACTGCAAAGTCCATGGTCTTTTCACAAACCATGAAACCACAGAGCATGTGCCAAATCTGATCTGCCACCTGTTTAAAGTTGTATTGGAACATAGCCACACTCATCTGTTTATGTATTGTTTATGGCTGTTTTAGTACTACAAAAGCAGAGGTGAGTAGTTTGCAACAAAGACCATATGGCTCACAAAGCCTAAGATAGTTTCTGTCTGCCCATTTATAGAAAAAAAAAATTTGCAAACTCTAAATCTATGCCATCCTCCATATATCTACCATCTCAGTTTATGTCTTCCTGGGTTGCTGCAACAGCCTTCTAACTGGTTCTTCTGCCAGTAGCCTCTCTCTTCTCCAATTCATCGTTCACAATAAAGAATCAAATTTTTCTTATTTATCCCATGACCTTTAGGATAAAAGACAAACTCCTAGTGAAACAATGGAACGCTTTTTGACATCTTGGTTCTTTCATTTCTTTCCATTCACATCTACTTTCGACTCAAGCCAAAATGAAATGCATGGAGTTCCCCAAAAGGGCCAAGCTATTTGATTTCTATATTTTTGCATATACTATGTTCTTCATATCTGGAAAGTACCTAAGTCCTGCCTCATTTATCTACTTACTTTGTATACTCAGCTCAAGAGTCACTTTCTTCTAGAAATCTTCCTGGACTCCCTCAAGCTGAACTAGATGAACTTTTTAATTCATTCATTAATTCATTCAACATGTATTCAATGGGCACAACTATCAAGTAGGACATAATGCTTTGTGCTAAATATACAATGATGAACAAGACCAAGACAGATGCTGTTTTTACAAGTCCAACTTCTGTATTGCCTGTTCTGTCTTAGCTCTCTTAGTTCACAGTATAAAGAGAGATGAGATGAAGATGAAGGCAGAGATGGACATTGAGATGGGGGTGAAGAGAGTAAGGAAGAGAGAGACGGATCAGTGATTTTCTTGTTTAACTCTCTTATCATATTAAAAGCTTACTGAGGACTCAAAAGTATCTAGTGTTTCTTGAATATCAATGTATACCAGAACATCTAGCACAAGGCTGAATGAATTAAATAATTTTGAAGAACACAAGAGATGAAGATCCTTGCAAAGAGTTCAGGCTAGTTAACAGGATATCAAGAAAATTTCCTATTGTTTTCTGGGGCAAGTCAACCTTTACAGTATTAAAGAGGCTTTGTGAAAATGTGACTAGGCATGAAAAGAAAGATGAGTATAAAAGAACATTCCTGCAAAAGACACAAGCTCTAGTTGGAATAAGAACAAGGGAGTAAAGTGCACATCACAAAGTCTTTTTCTAAATACTGGACTATACATCTGAAACTGCTAAACCATGAAAAAAGGTGCCTATAACCCTGAAATTTGGGCTCCATAAAACGTTTTTTCTCATAGAAAACTCATCTCAAAAGGAAAGGATAGGAAAGGAGAGGAGAGGAGAGCAGAGGGGAGGGAAGAGGAGAGGAGGGGAGGGGAGGGGAGGGAAAAAGTCTTCTTTACAAGCTTGATAAAGCAGACACAAAGAATTGACCCAGTTTCCAAAATAAACATTAGGCTTAAAGCTCTCCATATCTGGCTAAAACTAAAGCCCAAAATGAAAATCAGCATGTACACACTGCATTTTCTACCTACACCACAATAACAAGGCCAAGAAAAATTTTAACATGTAACTTAATATTATACCTGAGATACCTGAAGTCTCATATTAAGATTTGTAGAACATTTTTTTTCTAATATTAGGAAAGGGCAACAACCCACTTTAAGCCTGTCTGAATATCCATCTAGGTCAAGTACCTCTCCAAATCCAAGTCCCACTGGGCGTGGTATACAGTCCCTTCCTGGGCCCCAATCTTTTACCCTGAGACACAAGCCTTTCAGTCTTCCTAGCTTCCTAATTTCTATATGGAAAAACACTTCACTTTCCAAAAGCATTTTTTCTTTTCTCCAGAATATTTATTCCCTGACAACCTTTCCTCTTAACCATTACAGAACATTTTCTATGGAAAACACATCTTATGCTCCATAAAGCAATGTATGTACTATCTGTAAAAAGCCCTAACATCTTTGTGACACCACTTTTTTTCCTTCTTAACCTCATCTCCAAAAACCAGTTCCATGCCATGGACTGGGGCATAACTGCTCCAAGAGAATCTTAGAAGTACAGAATGTTAGCCCTAAAAGGGACCTTAAAAGTCATTTATTTCAACTTTGGCATTTCACAATTGAAAAAATAAAAATAAAACTCAGAGAGATTAAGTACTCTCCAAGATCACACTCTCCTGTGTGATCCTAATTTACTCTATATTCTCCCAATCTCTGGATCTTACCATCTTCTATTTATTTCCTTTTCCTGTGGCAGAGGTCAGGGCAATGCCTACAATCTCAGCTTGACTTTTATGTGAATTCCACGGAGGATGCTGAATAAGCTCATCAGCATGAGAATATGATGTGTGGGTGGCATGGGTTTCCTCTGCATGGTGCTGATTGACCAGTGTGCCGCTAAATGCTTCCCAGTTGCACTTAACTGCCTACATGAAGATTCAGATTTCTCCTCATACCCATCCCGCTGGCAGATGATCTTGCTATACTTTTAAATGTGCTAAACCATTTGTCTGCTGCATGATAGATCATTCTAGTCAATTACAGAAAGTTTTTAGGCTGTTTATGTGATTATCAATTACATCCTATTTGAAAATTGCAGATTAGCATCATTATGAAAGGATTTCTTGTCCACCAATTAAACCCCAGCAATTTTTATATTTATAATTTTTAGTTTGGTTTGTTTTGTGTTTTAAGACTCAGTTTGCATAGCATCACAGCAGGACAAACTCTCATTGACACATACTGCATGGGTCAGGCTGTCTCACTTTACTAAAGCAAACAATAGAAAGAGTAGAAAAATGCTTTTAGAGCAAATTAATACCCAAATTCCAATATCGTAGCCCTTTGACATATGCTGAATACGTGTTTAATAATGTACTTAATAACGTACTAAAAAATATATATAGATAGAAAAAAAATTATGGTTGAACTTAATTATAGCAAAGAATTATTCATAGCACATTTTTATTTTATATGTTTCTTTCTTTTATAAAATTGTAATGAAAGATGCAAATATAGAGCCCCTCATAATGGCTGGATTAAACTAAAATACAGTTTATATGATAATTTAGTAATAAAGAAGGAACTAATTAACTGCTTTCTTGATAAATCTTTGGAAGAGGATTTATAAAACTATATTAAAACAAGAGGATAATTCTATTAGAAAAATTCCATCATTGTATTCCTTCTGTTTATAGTCATCAAAACAAATCATCCATGTACTATGGTGCTTTCTGAATAGCAGCAAAATTAGTCAGTATGCCTAATCCTTAGAAAATCTAATATTATTAGGGGCTCAATAATAAGATTATGAAAATAAAATGGATTAGAAAACATTTCATGAAAGCATCATTAAGTAGTTACCAAGCAAATTAGCAAGGAGCAAATTACCAAGCAAAATACACATACTCACACACACACACACATATATACATACATACTATTTTCCACAAGTGCTGCGGAACTAAACTGCAAAACTATTCTCTCACAAAAGTCCTTTGATAGTGAATTTTGTGAATATCAGCAGAGTAGCTGGATTCATTCATGAATGGACAGATACAGAGGAATGTGGAGGACCTGACTACCCTGAGGGAATAATGGCTGCTACCAGAACAGTGGAGGTCACTCAAGGCAGAGAGAGCATGACAAATTTAAGGTAAAGAATGCATGATGGTAGATGTATGTACAGAAGCATCAGGCAACCCTTCCAATTCAGAAATCTGAGCAGGAAGATTCCCCATGTTGGGCAAATGTAGGAACAAAGGATTTAAATCTAAGAAATTCCTAGGTAGCAGGTAAGAAAAATATCCTGTGATCCTGCTGACATAGGAAGGACCTGGAAGGAATTTCAGTTGAGTGGGATTAGGGGAAGGCCAATACTATTTTTTGAAGATCTGTCTGATATATCAACAAGGAAAACTTTGAGACTGTATTCCTAGACAGAGTCCATATCCGACTTAGCATTAGGGTAGCAAGAGCCTAGGGAAGGAAAGGCCATCAGAAAGAGGGCTCATAAGGACCTAGGAACTGGAATTGCTACAATACTCATACTTGTAAATTTTGCTGAAAGGCATATAAATTTTGGATGACTTGCTCCAGAAAAGCAGTTTATCATTTGCAAGCAGTGATTAGTTTTCTCAACAGAATATAGGCAGTTGGTGTCTCCATCAACCTTTATTTTTCTGTTTTTGAGTCATAAGGTTACAAGTGGTGCTTCTCAGATAGCCATCACAGACTGACTAGAATCCTGGCACAAGTGAAAAAAATGAACTTTTCCATTTTCTACCTCCCTCTTCCCTATCCTTCCTTCCCCACCACACACACACACACACACACACACACACACACACACACACAAACACAAGCTAAATCCCTGGCCATGGCTGCTAGCACATATTGGTTTCTAAGAATGCGGGTGGTTTGTTTTCATTTGTTTGTTTTCTTTGGTGTTCTTGTAGGAAAAAAATGATACTATAATTACAAAGAGCTACAATATCCAAATTTGGTTGATGTTTTGTGCATGTGGGTCTAATGAATTTTGGAATTGTGCAAAGGTACTATAACTCTTCATGAATCTAGACAGTTTTTTATCATCTTCTCAGGTTGTTTCAAAGGAAATATCCCATGAAATTACCAAGGACCCAAGGACTAAAAAGAAAATTTAAAGGTATCTCCCTGGAATACTCTGGCTATAGAAACTGGACTTATTCAGAAGCATAAAAGGAAAACCTAAGTCAAAAGGCAAGATGTCAGAAATTGGTAAACAAACAGAAAACTGCTACTCAGTATTCAAAGGAAATAGCAGAAACTCAGAGAAGAAAACAATCAACTTTAAAACTAGTTTTTTAGCTTTAAATCAAAACAGGAACTTTAGAAAAGGAAGAGATGAAGAGAAATGGAAATTTAGATCTAGCAAGTATAATTGACCATTCGTGAAGGAGAGAAGGAATGGAACCAACTCCGAACCAAATAAAGTTTCAGAAACCCAACTGAATATATGTGAAAATTTCCACTGCAGGTAGATTCAGAAGATAGATGGTAAGAAGCAGTGAGAGAACAGTTTATTGGAGCTTCCAGTGACTTACTTCTTAGAAGTTTTATCAACAGGACTATGAGACACAGGGTTAGCAACTCAGCTAAAGGAACGACTACACCCCCAAAGGAAGGCAATGCAGGTGAGCCGACCAGGGCTTTCATGAAGGAATCAGGGTCAAAGCTCTAACATCATGCATTTTGCTGGCATGTACTTCATCAGAGACCTAACTGGGATGGATTCAAGGACAGGAGATCTTCATCACAAAAATCAGGGACATCTTCAATTCCATTGATTCATATGACAAATTAAGATTGAGCACAAAACTCGTAGGAATTGTTTAGATATTGAGGATCCAATACAAGAAATGGACAAAGGCTTCAAAATGTGGAGCTTATGTTCTGAAGGAAAAGAAAAACCAAGTGCACATGGTTTCAGATCTTGGTAGGAACAATGAAGGGAAAGGTTAAAGAGTAGAGAATACGGGTTGGCACTGGGGTGGTTTTTTATAGTAGGGTAGCACTGGAAGGAATTTCTGTAGAGGAGATTCGTGGAAAGCCACATGAATTTGGGGCATAAGTCAGGAGAGGAATGTTATAAGCAGTGGAAAAGCAAGTACAAAGACTGAGACAAGCCTAAGCCTAAAGTTTACAGAGACAATAAGATGGCGAGCATGGATTTAGGAGGATAAGCAAAGACAGAATGGTAAAAAGTGAAGTGAGGCAGGCAGAGCCATATCAGAAAGGTCTTGAAAGACGAGCTAGGGATCTGGACTTTATTTCACACACACTGCGGGGATTTGAGCAGAGGAATGGCATGATCTGATTTGCTTTTAAAGGGACACTCAGGCTTTTGAGTAGAGATTGTAGGGAAAGCATTAGAAAAGAAGGAAGATATAGGAGGTTACTTCAAAAGTTCGGGCCAGAGATAATGGTGACTTGGTTTTGGATGGTAATCTACGGAAGGAGAAAGAAATAATCAAATGTATTTTGAAGGTAAACCCAACAGGCCTTGTTATTAATAGATGTAACATGGAATAACAGAGAAATCTAGGATGATTCCCAACTTCAGGGCCTGAGAAACAAAGTAAATAATTGTGTCCTTTGACTCTACATAGATTTTATTTTCCTACAATTCTCTTATGAAAAATATAACTATGCTAGTACATCCACTCTGTAAAATAGTTTGGCAATTTCTTTAGAAATTGAACATACACTCATCACATGTCCCAGTAATTACATTCCTGGTTATTTATCCCAGAGAACTAAGAACTAATGTCCATATTAAAAACCTAGACATAAATGTTCGTAGAAGCTTTGTGTTTTTTTTGTTTGTTTGTGTTTTGTTTTGTTTTTTATTTTCAGTTCTGGGGTACATGTGTAGGATGTGCAGGTTTGTTACATAGGTAAATATGTACCATGATGGTTTGCTGCACATATCAACCCATCAGCTAGGTATTGACATAGCAGCTTTATTTGTAATAGCCAAAAACTGGAAACAAATACAATGTCCTTCAACAGATGGTGAGTTAAACAGTGGTATACCCTAACCATGAAGTACTACTCGGCAATAAAACAAATTAATTATTGATACACTCAAGTTAGATAGGTCTCGGGGGCATTATGCTGAATGGAGAAAGTTCATTTCAAAAGGTTGCATTTTACATAATTCAACTTATATAACATACTCAAAAATCACAAAATTATAGAGATGGAGAGCAGATTAGTGGTTTTCAGGGAATAGGGATAGTTGGGGGAAATGAGTAGATTACATTTGAGAGCGAGCTTTGTGGTAAAGGAACAGTTCTGTATCTTGATTGCAGTTGTAATTAAAGAAACCTGCACATGTGATCAAACAACACAGAACTATATATATACACATTGTATCAATGTCAATTTTGATATTGAGTTATAGTTATATAAGATGTAATTATTAGAGGAAACTAGGTAAAGGGAACAAAGGCCCTCTCCATACTATTTTTGCAAATTTCAATGAATCTATAATCACTTCAAAGCAAAAAGAATTTTTTTTAATCTAACTATGCTCAAGTATAAGGTAAAATGCATTGTATAAATATTAAAAGTAGTATGGTACTGAATACATCATCTGATAAAATGCTGTCTTCTGAATTTATAAAGTACATTTTTGCCCATACATCTTACCATTTTTGACATATAGGTATCAGTTTAAGTAATCATCAGGATCTCTCTCTGTGTGTAAGCACATTTTCCTGGTGAAAGCCTCTAGAGCAAACAGCCCTTGGAATTCTCACTCTCCCTCTGACTGCAAACTCAAACCAGCAAATAGAGCCTGTGTGTTCTCATTCCCATACCTATACAAGGGTGTATTAGACAAACAGAAGCTAAACAACTGCCAACACTGATGCTCCAATAGCTTTCAGACACGCTACTATGGAAACTACCTGCTTAGACCCAAGATATTAACCTTTCATGGCCCAGCCAATGTCCCTGGCCTCCAAGAACTTTTACCACCAATGTCAAAATCTAAGCCTCTGTAAGGTGGAATCTCAGAAAAGAAAGCTTAAACAACAACGACAAAAAAAAAGATCATGATCCAAAGGCTTAAGACGTGCTAATAATGCTAATCACACCTTCAGTACAATCTTCTTAAGGTTACTCTAGGTACCAGAACTAGGCCTAGATAAGTCATCTAAGTCAACTTGAAGGCATGAATGATGGTGAAGTCTCCCTCAAGATCTTCAAAAGCAGCTTCTTTGGTATGTATTTCTTTTATGTTCTGGTCTTTTGATGCCATCCAGTCACAGTCTGAGTGCAGAGCACATGGTCTTGGGAGTACCAAGAATTTGGTACTCAAGCATACATGTTAAACCCTAGACACTTCTCATTGCTGAATGGGCTTATATTTAGCAATTCTTTCATTCTCTCAAACAGTCATATATTCAACCTAGAATGGCTATAATGAAGACTAGATTTATAAACCCTTTCTACTAGTCTTAATTGTAAAAACCTATACAAAAAGCGTATCCTAAGGTCAACTTTAATTTAGGAATTTAGTATTAACTAGAATAATTATAAACAATATATCTTACATCAGATCCAATATATCTCACATCAGAACATTAAAGATGAGGTAAGACTGTGGGCAATTATGAGGGTAATTTAACATATCACCAACAAAACCTACAAAATCTGCCAAATGCCACCTGTCTGGATGCTGGTCCTGGTTCCTTCAAGAGAGCTCTGCTGTGTACACACATTAATATGTTCTGAAGAGTAAAATATATTATCTTGCATTTCTATTTTCTAAGGTAGATTTAAAAAATCAATTGCATATAAGATGGATTAAATACCTTTCTGAAGACAAAGTAGTTCATTTTAACCCTATCTGAGATTGTAGCCAGGAAAATTGTCAATAATAATAATTTTTTAATGAAAAAAATTAAAATACTTACAGCCAACCATCATCATAGCCACCGAAAACATCTTCTCCACATCTGTGGTAGGAGCTATGTTTCCAAATCCTATGGTTGTAAGGCTTGTCATGGTAAAGTAGAGAGAGGACACATACAGTGAATCCTTGCTGGGTCCTCCTTCCCATATCCCTGCACTGGTATTGTAGCGATATGGAGTCCCAATGCTCAAGGCCAGCTGGTAGAGCCAACTGTCTATTTGGATGGTGTTAGTGACTTCGTCAATGACCTCGTAGTCTCCGATGCTATACCATATACAGGCCAGCCAGTGGGCCACCAGGCCAAACACACACACCAGGAGCACGAGGACTGCTGCTCCGTATTCCAGGTAATGGTCCAGTTTCCTAGCAACACGGCCCAGTCGTAAGAGACGCACCACTTTTAAAGAACTGAAGAGACTGCTGATTCCCTGAATAAAAAAAAAAAAAAAAAAAAGACACATCTTCAGAAAAAAAAAAGCCAGGAAACAATACAATGGCTCACCTTCATAAGTTTAACCATCCATTCATATATTAAGAACATATATAAAATATAGGTCTGATTTTAAGAAAACAAAAAAATTCAAAATGATAAACTTTAAAAAAAAAAAGATTTCTTCCTACCCAGAAATTCACATTTGTGAATTATTAGAAAAACAGATTTTTATTAACTAAGAAATACCCAATTTATTTTCATAAGTAGAATATAAATGGTACAGAGAGAAACCAAAGATGAAAATTGTTCAAATGTATTATATACAGCGTATAGAAATACGGGTGTTGAATTCAGACCTTTTGTTGCCTTTTCCTGTAAAACTTTCCCTCTACTCTAAAAGGTTTCTTTTCATTTCTTATTTTATGATAGCTACAAATAGCAGAACTCTGAAAAAGGAAACAGTCTTACAGTCAATTGAACAGGAAATACTTCGGTACATATGGGGGAAATGAACAAATGACACTGTTGGTTCCACAATCATGAGAATCACAACATTTCTAGAGCTCTGAAAAAGTGAACAGAGCTGAACCTAAAATAGAGGTGTGGTCTACTAAATCCTATTCATCCTCTAGCAAAAGCCACTGAAAATAACACTAAAAAAAGAACAGCAGCCAGAAAACTCATATTTTGTTGAGAAGCTTAAAATAACAAATAAGGGATTATCCAAATCAAAGCGCAGCATAGGCTTTCTTAAATCATTGAAAGTCCCAAAGTTACTTTTTTGGAAGCATGTAATAGGCCACCTGCAGAGGTAGGTTAAGTTCATTTCTGATGCAGGTCACAAAATAGGCAGGGAGGGAGAATAGAGCTGTGATCCAGGAAGCCTCTCATGCAGTCATCACCTGCAAATCCATTCGTGTCCATGACTCCCTTACTGCTAATCCTGTCTCCCAGAATATAGACAAGGAATCTAATATAATTCACTCTGACATGAATTCTGACCAGCAAGGAAGAATTTGTTGTTGCAGTAGAAGAGAAGTATATTAGTAAGACTCTAATTACGCATGGTAAAGTTCCTGACAGGTAAGAAGGAAACACTTGGCCAGTCTCAGTGGCTCATGCCTGTAATCCCAGTACTTTGGGAGGCCAAGGCAGGTGGATCATCTGAGGTAGGGAGTTCAAGACCAGCCTAGCCAACATGACAAAACCCCGTCTCTACTAAAAAATTCAAAAATTAGCTGGACATGGTGGTGGGTGTCTGTAATTCCAGCTACCTGGGAGGCTGAGGCAGGAAGAATTGCTTGAACCTGGGAGGCGGAGGTTGCAGTGAGCCAAGATCACACCACTGTACTCCAGCCTGGGCAACAGAGTGTAACACCATCAAAAGAAAGAAAGAGAGAAAGAGAGGAAGGAAGGAAGGAAGGAAGGAAGTGGGGGGAGGAAGGAGAGAGAGAAAGAATCTGGTTTGTGACACTATATTCTATAAGGCAGTATATGTTTGAAATTTTTCATAATGAAAATTTAAAAGAGAAAGATAACAAAGAGAAATAAACAAAGGAGTAGCAGGGTCCTCCTGCCAGGTTTTTGCCTCAACTTCAATTTCCTTAGGGCTGCCTCTATTTCAGTTGAAACTCTCAAATATTGTGGCATATATACAGCCTAAAAACATATTCCCAATTCACTTTAATGCTTGGGGGAAGAAAAGATGCTGAACTTTAGGCAGTTAAAAAGAGCAGAACTGAAAAAGAAGACAAATTTGTGTAATTCAGTGATATGAGATATTGGAAGGTAAGAAGAGTCAAGAAAGCTTGAAAGTTTTCAAAAATGGAACTGTGTAATCATCAACAAGTAATACAAAAATAAGCATTTATTGAGCACTCCTATATGCCAAGCTCTGGGATGAGCCCTGGGGATATGAAGATAAAAAAGCCTCGCTTCTGCTCTAAAGAAACGCATAATAGAAATACATGAAAAACTCAAACGGAGTTCAATTTAAAAGTAAAAACAATGTTGTTATAGGTAACATTTTCTGCTTAGCTCCAACTTTTAAAGGAACTGTGGGACTTCTGTTTAAATACTACATAGAAAAGTCATTTCTACTACCTGAATTCTGTTCTCTGAAAAATAAAAGCAAGAGAAGGAAAAACAGAGAGAAAATCTTTACTGCATTCAAACTAAGAAAGCCACCACAAACCGCAACTAAATGCGACTAGTTAGGATCTACTAGAATTAGGTCCAAATGGTGGGAAGACACACATCCCTCATCTCTAGCAAGCAGATTGCTCCAAAAAGAGGTGACCCATCCTGACAGGCACCTGCTCTGGACTCTGCTTCCTCGAAAGCACATTTTGTAATATTTAGAAGTAGTTTAACACTACTTAAATATTAGAAAATATTTTATAAGCTTAAAAAGTAATAAAACATTAGTAAATATATATACTTGATACACATAAAGTATAAAATATTAGTAAATATACTATACATAAATATAATTTATAAAATGTAAAATTTCATATATATTTCATATATATACAAATTTGATATATATAAAGTATATATATTAGTAAATATACTATATAAATATAAAATATTAGTAAATATATTATATATATCTCCGTCTCTCTCAAGCATTATAGACTCTCTCTGCCATAGGTTCTATGGTACCACTTTCTCTTGGTTTTTAGCCAATCCTCCAACTGATGCCCTCTCAAAATCCCTTTCTAGGGCTATCCTTCTCCATGCTTCTATTTCATGTTAGGATTCTCATGCTTGCCCTCAGTCCTCTTCTGGTTGATCTACTGCATCAGGTTTCAACCATCTTCTGTATATGAATGATCTTCTATATATGAATGATTCCCAGGTCCACTTACACACACACACACACACACACACACACACACACACACACACAACCTCTCTCCTGAGTTCTTGATATTAAGCCGAATGCCTACTATACATTTCCACTTGGATGTCCCACAGGTATCCAAAAGTGGTCCCAAAGAGAAGCCTTTGCTTCTCCCAAATCAGTTATCTCCTATCGTGGGAATGACATCATTATCCACCAGTCACTCAGACCTGAGGCTAAGCCTCAACTTTTCCCATTTCCTGCCACATGTAGCTGGTTATCAAGTCCTGAGGATCTCACCACTCAAAGTGTCTTAGTGCTCAAAATACAGCTACTTAATAAATCTCTCAAAAAATTTCCTTCTTTTCCATTCCTATAGCCTTGTTTTGGTCATGATTTCTCGGTTTTTATTCACTTGTGTGACAGGGACTGCCTCTCCGTCAGCCATCCCACCTCTATTCTTGCTTCCTCTACTTCACAGATCACACTATAAACGCTATCAGTCTCATATTTTTTTAAATGCACATCTATCTAACCATGTCCCTCTCTAATGTAAACTCCTTTCATGTTGGCTTATTGCCTATAGGAATAAATATTAATTTCCAACTGTGACATGCAAACCCCATCAGGACCTTGTACCTGCCTACCTGCTCAGCATCTCTCCTGCCAATTCCTCTGCCTTCTCTCTAGGTTGCTGACATTCTCAGATAGAAGTAGTTCCCAGAATGTCCATGCTGTTTGATGCTACATTACATTATAAAAAGGCATTACCAGCCTTTTTAAAGACTTCTTTCCCCCACTCTCTCAGTCATTAGGATCTTTACGTACAGTTTATGACAAACACTCTCCCTTCCATGTGCACTTCCCTGACATGTTCTGCCTCTGCCATCTTTACTGTTATATTTTTCCCCATCCCCCACTGGGAGAATTAGGTGTCCTTCCTTTTGTTATCACACAGTTTCTACACGTCTCTATTATAATAATTATCACTGTCACACTTACTACAAGTCTGTTTGCATGTATGACATCCCAGGAAACTCTAAACTCCTTAAGGAGCATATCTACTGTCAGTCACAAAGCTGGCATCTGGCAATATGTTAAGCAGTCAATAATTCAATAAATGAAAGAATAAACTTTTGTTAAGCAAATGTTGGGGGTGAATTTTGGGGCCTTTGGTTAATTACAAACTCAGAATGAATTAACAGTATAATGCAGAGAACAAAACAGTCAATGTAACTTTAGGTTGCATTAATAGAGTATGTCATTGAATATAAAAGAGAAATTCTCCTTAATCTCTCCATTGACTAGGTGTATTACCTTATTTTCACACTGCTGATAAAGACGTACCCAAGACTGGGTAATTTGTAAAGGAAGAGGTATAATGGATTCACAGTTCCACGTGGCTGGAGAGGCCTCACAATCATGGAGGAAGACAAAAGGCACATCTTACATGGCAGCAGGCAAGAAAGAATATGAGCCAAACAAAAGGGGAAACTCCTTGTAAAACCTTATAAAACCATCAGGTCTCCTGAGACTTACTCACTACCACGAGAACAGTATGAGGGAAAACACCCCCGTGATTCAATTATCTCCCACCAGCTCCTTCCCACAACACATGGGAACTAAGGAAGCTACAATTTAAGATGAGATTTGGTGGGGAAACAGGGATAGAAGAATGCAATAAAGATTTCAACAAGCCTGTGTCACACACTTCTAAGTTGTTAACCAATAGGAAAGTTAGGTCATTTAATGCTACTTGGAAAAGAGACATGGCAATAAGAACATTGAGTATTCACTACCTGCCAGGTACTACTCTAAGTGTTTTCTTTGTATTCATTAATTTAAAACTCAGAACAATCTTACGTGGAACCTATCATTAAAGCATGGTCCAGAAAGTTAAAAATAATTAGACTAAGTTCACTTAGATAGTAAGAGGAGGATCCCAGATTCACATACAAGCAGTCTGTCTCCAGAATCTTCCTTCATTCATTCTGAAAGTCTCTACACCTAGAGTATAATGTGTAATTTATCCAAGCACATGAATATCTGCAATATTGGCTTAAACATGAGCATTCCCTACATGACTAAATAAAAGAGACTGAATACCCAGCCTCCTCTTTCTCCCCACTCAGTCACAGCAATGGCCCACAGTAGGGGCAGGTGTAGGCCCTGGAACTAATATCTATATAGTCTGCAGTTCTCTAACATGGATCAACTCATTTTGTTTTCATAATAGCAGGATTCCTACCTTTATTGTTCATAGGAAGACACTGAAGCTCAGACAGGTTGAATGAACTGTCCAAAGACACAGCCAGCAAGGAATGGAGGTATCACTCAGACCTAGTCCTTCAGATTCTGAGTACATTTCCCACAACCAACCACTCTGCAGCCTTCCTGTCCTTACCCCCAATCTATCCTACATCATTGCTACAATGTTAATCTTCCTGAAAGGTAGCACTGAGCATATCCTCCAGGGGCTCATCACAGACATTAAGTATAATCTCTTGAACAGGCCTTCAATGCCCGCAATCCCATCTCTGTCTATGCTGCCAGGTCATTTCCCTCTATGCTTCTGCATAGCCCCAGTGCTCCAATCAAACCAAACTCCTTTTTGCCCCCAAACATCATGTTGAGCAAAAGCAGCTAGACACAAAAGAGTATATAGTATACGATTCCACTTCTGAAGAGTTCAGAAATAGGTAACACTACTCTATGGGGTTAAGTGAGCATAGCGTCTCCCTTTGTTGGGAGAGGGGCAGTTACTACAAAAGGCATGAGGAGACCTTGGGGTTCTGGCAATGTTTTGTTTCCTAATATGACTACTAATCACTAGGTGTGTTCACTTTGTGAAAATTCTTTCTGCTGTACACTTAAAATTGGTATAATTTTCTTTAAGTACGTCATATTTAAATATCAAAAAAAAAGGTTATGGAAAACCCAGGAGTCACTGATGTGTTATCAAGCTAACATTTCACCACAGTACATGATTCAGATTAGTAATTTCTTACTCATCATATGATATTTGATGGGAGGCAGGAAGTCATTTCCATCATTGTATCTAAAATAAGAGATTCGTCCGTATTTTATGATTCACTCTCATAACCTTTAGATTGGGCCACAAATTGCATTTAATTCCTGTTGACAATTTTAATTTCACTCATATGATACTCCTGGACAGTTTTAGAGGTTGATCCTCCAAAAATGCCCTTCTTATGTATTTCTACCTTTTTTATTAGAATGTTCTGATGCTGTACTTTTTACCAGTCTTATCTATTCATTGATTTACTGCTTCATTTCACTCCAAACTTTCTAATTCTTCTGTGCCCTCCTCTGCATTCCAGTAGCTTTCTGCCTCTACCCCAACCTCTGAGCTCTTAGCACACAAATCCCTGGGGTTCCACTGTGGAAGAGAATATCAAACACATCAAGTGCATAACAGAACACAGCAAGGTGAATGGAGGACTTTCAGCCACCAGCCTTCCACCTTTCTAGCCAATTTCCTTATTTGACAAGCCCCTCAGGCCATAGTAGCACAAGGGACGGTATCCAGGAGACACCTCTGTGCCATTAACTCTTCAAGTTACTTTTGTGGATTCCGCATTAAAGAGATGTGAGATGTTATCAGCATAAAATAATATCTTGCAGTAATACGGCCATCCAAAATATAAATCAATTCTCTCATTTGATTGTCACTAATAACAGTAGGTAGATAATTCAGTGAATATTCCTTCCTATTCAACTATCTTGTTCAAGGACACATGACGATTAAGGGGAGATGAAAGAGCAGGAATACAGACTTGTAATATCCAGTTGCATGGTTTTTCACCTACATTTTGCATTCTCACAATATAATGTTGTGGTAGGTTGTTTTAAAAACATAGCTGTGTTTATTTTTCTCCCTGTATCCATACCCCTCTGCAATGTTACTTGTAATTCCTCCCATCAAGAGATAGGGTCTATTTCCTAGCTCTTAAATCTGGACGGACTTTAAGACTTGCTTTGGCCAACAGAATGTGATATAAATGATTGTACCAGATCCAAACCTAGACCTCAAAGGCCTTGCATGCCTCCACCTGTGGTCTTGGAAACCAGCCCAGCTGCTGTGTGAACCAGACTCACTAGGCTTTGCGGGGATGAGAGACCACAGGAGCATCCCTTTGACTCATGCATTTTAGCCATCCTAGAGTAGTCAGGCCCTAGTCGACTCAGTGGCTGACCACAGATGCATGCGTGAACTTAGTTGACAGAAACCAAACCTAGCCCAAATCAGCAGAACCACCCAACTGAACTGCAGACTCATGAGGAGTAAATTATGGTGGTTATTATCTGTAAAGCTTTAGAGTGATTTGATATGCAGGACAAAAAAAGATAACTGATAAAAATGTAAGAAAAGTGCAAATGTTACATGTTTATGAGCACAGAATTTCATATTTGTATGAAATAAGATTAGGACAATATAGATATTAATAGAGAGGTCCCGTTTTAATATGACATTATCCCACATAGGTAAGATATGGGTATGTAAAGTAAGATTTAATATACGATAGGTGAGTTTTATTTACCTGTTATATTCAGAAATACGTGGCTATTATGCTTTGCATGGATTGATGCCAACAAATAGTCCATGAGAATAAAGAACTCAAAGTTATTACTTCATATATCTTACAAATATTTCTAAAATCCAATCTCACCTAAACCTTAACATCACCCTGGGTGATATCCGTGGAGATATCACCCTTCCAATGACCTGGCCTTGGAGTTTCTTCACCAATTCATCTCCAACAACCTTTCCACTTCTCCTCAGATACCCACTCTCATGATCATAATCTAAAATTTGTTATATTCCAGAACTTTCTCCAGCTCTGAACTTGTGAATTGAATCATCCTACCACCTGATCATAGCTGCTTCTCAGTCAAGATCAATGGCCCAATCACACCAACTGCAAAAGTAGTTTATCCTTACTGATCCTGTATTCCAAGCATAGTCTACCTTTCTCCAATTTATTAACCCTCTTCATTCTCTACATTTTTTCTTATACAATCCCATAATTTCAATAACATCAATGCCATAAATCCCTTAGCATCTCTGTCTTTTCATTATCCCCACTATCAAAATTCAAGTCCTGGCTCAATTACCAACTTTCTTCACATCTGTATTGTGAACTGCTCAAGAAAGTTATACAGTAGGTTCCACTATAAATTCATTATCATCACTTTAAATATATCTGTCAACTACCTAGCAAGTTTCCTGGTTTTCTTATAAATTTACCCACTCACTGTATTTCAAGACTTCTCTACTCAAAAATCCAACCATACTCCCTTCAACTATATCTTTCCCATAGATATTAAAAACATCTCATGTCCCTCTCATTAAGAAAAAAACTTAATATATCCCCTCACCCTCCTCAATCAGCTATCTGACTAAGCAAATCAGAAACCAAGAAGTATCCTTGCCATCCCTTTCTCTGGCATCACCTCACCCAACCTACCTTTAAATCCTATTAAAATTTTAGAACAACATTTTATCATGGAAAAGCTCAAACATACACACACACACACACACACACACAAAAAAAAAAAAAAAAAAAAAAAAACAGACAAATAGCACAACAATTCCCCCATTTACCCATAACTCAGCTAGAATAATTATTAACTCATCACCACCCTTGTTTCTTCTCTGTCTCTCTCTCAACAGCAAACTCCAGGCCCCATTGGATTGTTTCAAAGCAAATCCAAAATGTATAGTTTTGTCCATAAATACTTCAGGATGTGTCTCTAAAAGACAACATACTTTTTAATTCAATAAACCTATCACCCATTATCACACCTGAGAAAACCTAACATGGTTTCTCAAAATCAGTGAATATCCAGTCCACTCAATGCCCACCCTCTCTCCATGTGGTTTCTTAAAATTAGGACCAAAGGAGGTCCACAATTTGTGCTTTGTTAATGTGTCTCTTAATCAAACATTTCCCTCTCCTTTTTTTAAATCTGTTGAATTAAAATTTATTTAAAAAAAAAACAAAACATTGTTTGTCCTATAGAGTTTCCTAAATTCTAAATTCTGGTTTGACATCATTAGGGTGTCACCAATATAATCCTCTGTTCTCCCACTTTCCTATAAACTGGCAGTTAGATCTTGTAACTTGTTCTGACTCAGGTTCCATTTTTTTAAAACATTTGCAATAATATGTTTTTATCAATACATAATTTTAACTCCTAACTGTCTCTCAAATTTATCTACTCCTCTCTACTTCCACAGTCATCACCTTAGATGACACTACTAGCATCTCTCTCCTCTATCTATAGGAGTTTCCTAAGAGTCAAGGCATTTGTTTAAACCCATTCAATCTGTTCTGAACACAACTAAGAGTTACCTTTTCAAAATCACTGCTACTTTAAAATCATCTTACAGCTTCAGATTGTTCTAAAATCTGTTCTGTTTATAGTCTTGCACGGTCTACTCCAGGCTTACCACTCTAGCCTCATTCTCTTCTGCTCACTCTCCATTCAACTTTCAGTTCTTTGAATTTGTCGTTCTCCCTCAAACACAGGGACTATGCACTTGCTGTTCTTTCTAAATCAAATCTTCTACGACTCTTTCCTGCCCCTCTTTTAGCCTAGTTGGCTCTATCCATACTCTAGATTCTAGCTCAGTTATCACTTCCTTATGGAACTTTCCCTTCCTAATTTAGATCAGGTCATTTCATTATATAATCTCAAAGGACCATATACATTCCTTTCATGACACTTGTCTCTTTATGATTGTGCATGTGTATCATGTTTTGTTCATTATCCCTAGCACACTCTAGCACTCTTGGCAACACAGTGTGAACACAAATATTGACTGAAAGAATGAAAACATTAATTAAAGAATAACCTAACCAATGTATAAATCTCTCATAATAATTTCTGATTCCTCCAGAACTGATACCATAATCAATAATAAATAGGTGCTTAATTTTTATGGGTATTACCACATCAGGCAACTGGATAGAAACTACATAACAGTAATAAGCTCTGTTTCATAACCACTGAGCCCTTACTCTAAATAGATTTTATACATGAATGATTACATAGTCCATTTCCATTTCCTTTTGTAGAGTGCAATTTAAAGACTGAAAGAATTGCAAACTACATTTGTTATCTGAACCTTTAACCCAGATAACAAATTATATTGCTTTTTTTCCTTTTCAGAACTCACTTCTCCAACTCATGCTACCAAGAGCTCTATAGGGAAATAATCCTAATTACTCCATGGATTAGCTTGTATCCCTCAGTAGAAGATCTGAATTTAAATAACTTGTGCATAACACCTGTATTAGCCAATTCATATTCTTATTGAAACACAGTGGCATAAATGGCCAGGCAGACAGACAAACAGAGGATAAGGAATGAGCACCTATTTTCAGCAATATCCATAATGTACCAACTTTTAATATGCTTCTTTTTGCAGAAAAGACTTTCATTTTCATATCCACTGGGTCCACAGTGAATATAAAGCTTGACCAAAATACGTACCCTATCAAGAGGTGTATTGCCTAAAGCCCTGATTTTGTTTTTCAAACATTATGATATATGTACAAGCAGAACAAAATTGGGGATGCTTTAAATCCTTCTTCAATAATTTATTGCTGCCTTTAGAATAAAACCCTAACTCCTTAACACAACCTACCCCCGCCTACCTCTTCAGTCTCACCTCGTGCATCTGTCTTCTGCTCTCTACACTCTGTTCACATAGGACTTCTTTCCTACCTTAAAAAATATATTCTCTCTCATCCAGGGGATCTCCAAACATGCTGTTTAAAACAGTCTCCCTACCCACCAACCATTTCTTTTGCCTGGTGAATTTCTACACATCTTTCAGGTCTGGGCTTAAAAATACAACCCCCTCAGAGAGACTTCTCCTAACTATCCCCATCCCTGAATAGGTTAAGACTCTTGTTTTATAGCATAAATAATTAGTCCAAGAAGTGATGCAGGAATAGGGTAACAGGCAATGAGAGTTGAAGCAGAGTAAGACTAAAGTGGCCATGATGGGCTATGTAAGCAAAAAGACACAAAGCAAAATAGAAGAAAGACTAAGTGTACTTGCCAGGGCTCTCCAGAGAAACAGGACCAACAGGACATGATGAAAATGAACATGGAAATGGAGATGAAGATATGGAAATGGAGCTGCAGATGGAGATGGATATAGGGAAAAGGATGAGGATGGAGATGGAGATGGAGATGGGAATGAGCATGCACCCAGCCATCCTGAATCTTCTATGAAAACTAAAAAGTTGAAGTTGTATTTTTACCTTCAAATACAACCTTGCTGTTTTAGCCCTTCAACCAGGACATCAATTGGTTTGTCAATACCACATACACCTGCCTGATATTTAATTGCACTTGATCAGCAATGCAGACCCTAATCCAGATATAAAGCAGTGCTGGAAATCATTCACTATCTTTCATGCAATAGCATGCATCAAAACTGCAATGGATTAATTAAAACCAGAAATTGCAAATACCTGCTGGAAGAACTTATGGAGTAAAGTCATGAATGATTTTAAAGGCTTCCTGGGGATCAATGGAGAAGTTAGGAAAATAATTCACACAGCAAGACAAGTTAGTGAAGAAGAATTTGCCAATATACTTGATGAAGTGGAAGAACATATTGAAGGCCATCAGAAGTGCTAACAAATGAGAAACTAGAAGAACTTGTTGAGTCACCTACAGCGGAAGAAGAAACTGAAGCAGAACTAGTAATGTGGGAACTGTGGAAAGCTGTTGAAATGTTTCAAATTGTACAGAAAATAATGGACAAAATTACCGAATATGATACTCAGATGAAACAAAGTACTAACGTCATCTATATGATCAACAAAAGAATACAATTTCTATAGCAACATTTTAATGAGTTTAAAAGAGACAATAATTTCCAATTACAGTGTTCTTCCAAAAGTTTTAGCACAAAAAAAAAAACCTTCAACTATCAAGGATCCCCAATATTAACATTATCTGCTCCTGCTCTTGATATCCAACCATTAATGTCCTTATGGCTTGATAATCCTGGATCACCTGAAGAAAGTAATCTTCTTCTGACATATTATCAGAAGGTCAGTAGTAGCCTAATGCTATGTCACAATGCCTGCATCATTCACCCTACTTATCATGTAGGCAGGTTATCATCTCACATCATCGTAAGAAAAAGGGTGAGTATAGTAACAATGAGATGTTTTGAAAGAGAGCAAGCACATTCACATAACTTTTATTACAGGACATTGATATAATTCTTCTATTTTGTTATTATTATTAATTTCTTGCTGTGCCTAATTTATAAACTAAACTTTATCATAGGTATGTTTGTATAGGAGAAGGTATAATATACATTGGGTTCAGTATCATCTGTGGTTTCAGGCCTCCACTGGGGATCTTGGAATGTATACCTATGGATAAAAGGAAATAGCCGTATATAGATATAGATATTTAGGAAGAGAGAGAGAGAGATTTATTGTGATGAATGGGCTCAAATGATTATGCAGGCAGAGAATGTCCACAGTCTGCCATCTGCAACCTGGAGACCCAAGAAAGCCAATAGTGCAATTCAAGTCTAAAGGCCTGAGAACCAGGCCAATGGTGTAAATTCCAGCCTAAGGGTAAGACGAGATGAGATGAGATGTCCCAGATCAAACAGTAAGGCAGAAAAAAGAAGAGAATTCCTCTTTCTTCCATCTCTTGTTCTATTCAGGCCCTCAAAAGATTGGATAATGCCCATCCACATTGGGGAGAACAATCTGCTTTACTGAATGTACTGATTCAAATGTTCATCTCAGCAAGAAACAGATACACCCAGAAACAATGTGTAATCTGAGCACCCCAAGGTCCAGTCAAGTTGAGACAAAATTAACCAGCATGGTAAGAAATTCAATCAGTCAAGAAAAGAAAGAAAAGCATACAGACAGAGTGAGTGAATCACATTAGTGGTGGAAAACTCAAGTAAAGATCTACGAAGCCTAAGAAAATAGCTAGAAGGGTGAACAGTCATGTCCTCCAAAATAATTTTCTAAAAGTGTCCCTTTTCCAACAATTTTAATAACAATATGTGATAATATGGAATGTTAAGGCTATAAGAAAAAGATACTGGAGAAAACAATGTCAAAGAAAGACTGTGAGACATATAAAGAAGTTGTTCAAAGAGTAGCCTTATGTTTATATTCTTTTTCCTCACTTCCCTATACTATGGCCCAGCTCCTTCCTTATTTCAGGCTCACTTCCCTAATATTAGAAATTGGCTGTGCCTTGGGCCAAGTTCCCCAGAGCTACCTTGGTCCAGGGCCATACATTAGGTTCTAAGGTACCACTGATACTTTTGCTATGTGCTGAAAAATGTCCATCCTTACACTACATCTTCCATCCCTTGAGGTCACTTGAGTCTCTTTCCTTTGCAACTAAAAAGAAATCCTAACCAACAGCTACATTTAGCCCACTACATGCTTTTCTACGTGATTCACCTCTTCATCATCCCAGTCATTATTTATATTCTATTGCCTCTGTATTATATTTATTTGTAGAGCATATTGCTAACTGAAATTAAACACACACACACACACACACACACACACACACACACACACACACAGATTTTAATTGTCCATGCATACTTACTGTCTGTTTTTCCCCAACTAGAATGTTAACTCTGACCAAGATGACCTTAACTTGGCTTCTTCTTCCTAAGTCTAGGACCCTGAGTTCCCTTTTCTTAGAACATTTACTTTAGAAAACTTTGTATTGTAAATTCTTTTTCTGCCTCTTTCAGAGGAAAATCTTCTCCCAGCTTCTTGCCAGTTTTATAACCCAGGAATGTCGTTCTCAAAGCCTTTCAGGATATTTCTTTGGAATATAATCATCAAGAAAGACAGTACCTCTATTTCTTAGTGTCTGTAGGAAGGTAGATGTCAAAATTTGATAAGCACCAATTAGATGACCTAATCATATTGACCAACATCTCCACCACTTGTTTCAGCAAAGTTGAGTTCAATCCCACTCCCCTAGAGCAAAAATCTCTCTCTACTATTGCAATCGTCTTAAATAACGTCTTTCTTTCTGTTTTTAACAAATGTTTGGTGCAATTTCTCTTTAACAGTTTTATGAAGTTAGGGGAGGATTTGTGTGCTTGTTCACTGCTAAATCCCCCATTACTTATAATAAGGAGTAGCTCAATGTGTCTGTGTCTGTGTGTGTGTGTGTGTGTGTATGTGTATAAAATACATGTATATATATTATGCATGTATATATATATATACACACACACAGACACACACACACACATATTGAGGTGAGAAGATGAATAAAATCAAGTAAGTGATTTTTTTTCATTTAAAGGATGACATTCGGAGAAGAATAAATCCTTCTTAAGCCATTGCTATAGTTTGCTTGTGGTTTGTCCCACCAAAACTCATGTTGAAATTTGATCCCCAATGTGGTAGTGTTAGAATGTGGGGACTAGTGGGAGGCATTTGAGTCATGGGAGTGAATCTCTCCTAAATGTCTTGGTACCATTCTCATGGTAGCGAGTGATCTCACTCTCACAAGACTTGATTAATTCACATAGGAATGGATAAGTTCTTGCAACAGTAGATTGTCCTAGAGCCAGGACAATGTTTGGGTTTTGTCTCTCCTCATATGTCTGCTTGTCCTTTGACTTTCTCCACAAGGTTATGAGGCAGTATGAAAACCCTCCTCAGAATCCAAGGCCATGCTCTTGAACTTCCTAACCTGCAGAACTGTCAGCCAAATAGACTTTTTTTCTTTATAAATTACCCAGCCTCAGGCATTCTGTTATCGCTACACAAAATGAAGTAAGACAGCCATCCCTGGATATTTCTGAATGTACCACCACATCTCAGAACTCACATGAAATACAGAGTCATTCATAACACTAGAGAGCAGAAATTAAACAACTGAGCTAGTGATCAGTCCTAGTGATAATATTTATCATATGCACTGGCAAGGTTCTGTACATGGAGACTGTATATTTCCTAAAAATAATTACTTTCTTTGCCAACACAGATAAGATGTCATTAAATCGATGGTCTTTTTTTAAACTTGTTAGATTTTAATACTAAAGGAGTAAAGATTTAATTAGTAAAGATTTAATACTAAAGGAGACAAGACGAAGTGGTTCTAAAATTCCAGTAGCATCATAGTGGATATAAAATTGAGCAAATCTAAAAATCTGTAATATATGGTAAAATAATTTTTGCATGGATTTCCATAATCTAGACCTACTGTGACAAGACAATTGCAACATCTATAAAAGCTCAGACAAAAGCTTTTGAGTAAGGCCATTCTCAACTCAGTGTAATCCTGATGGCTGATTTTTCCTGACACAATTACCCAAAAAACTAAAGATGGCTGATTTTTCCTGACACAATTACCCAAAAACAAACACATCACAATGGGAACTAGCATCTTCTAGGAAAATGCACACTAGGCATTTGATCATAAAGTCTGTATCTGTAATACTGATCAACTAAACATTCAAACACGACTGTCAGAGATCATGCTTGTTTATCAGTAGAGAGAAGGGCACAGAATAGAAATCACTGCTCATCAAAAGGGTAGTACTAGCATCCTCTTCCATGGGCATAGACTTCATAGTAGTTTGTGTAGCAGTCCACAGAGCTATGCATCCCATGCCCTGTCTCCCTAAGAGGACCACTCAAAAGTGAGAAAAAAAAAAAAGACTCAGTCAGCAGGTACTGGAGCCATCATGACTTAAAAGCCTTAAGAAATAGTCTGATCTCACCACCACCACTACTCTCGCTCAGCCTGGACACTGAAAACTAAAACTATATCTTACTGTCTACATTAGCATGACTTTGCACTATTCCTATGTCTCCCTCTTTCTCCAGGACTCTCCTGCCCAGAAAAATTGTTTGATTTTTTTTATCATAGGAACTTTGCAAAGACCTATTAACTCTTTAGTGAAAAATATCTGCAAACAGTTTATGTCCTGAGATTCTTTGAATTCTCTCCCTCAAAATCCTTGCCTTGCTGTTTCCTCCAATCATAGGCTTTTGTATCAAATTCTTGAACTTTACCCAGTTCTAAAAAAGCCCAATCCTCTAGCCTCTCCCTGTTTTTAAAAACCCACCTTAAATCAAACTTTCGATTCTCAATTCATTCTAGGCTTATCTTTCCTGCTCTGAGGACACCACCAGACACCACCAGAATTTTGCATGGCAGTGTTCCCTCTTCCTGTGGTAAGCAATAAATTCAACTCAGCTTTGTCTTTTTAACAGGTTTTGTAGGTAATATTTGGGGATATAGCTTTTGACAGCCTCATGCTCTACCTAATCTAATACTTCTAATAACAATGCCACAGGCATAGGTTTCAGAGTCCCACAAGAGATATGCTCATATTTGATGGAACTCTGAAAGTTCCATCATTCAAGGAACCCGTAAGCTATTGTGTCCTTATTAAAAAAAGTTCCTCACAGTCTAGATGCAATTTACTGAGGGATTTTTTTTTTTTTTTTTTCGTGGAGATGATGATCCTGCTATGTTGCCCAGGCTGTCCACAAACTCCTGGGGCTCAAGCAATCCTCCTTCCTCTGCCTCCCTGAGTACTGAGATTACAGGCATTGGCCACCATGCCCAGCCATGTTTGAAAACATAAGTAATATTGCCTAGAAACATAAATGACATTTCCTTCATCAATTCCCAGGGAAACAAAGGAAGACTGCTAACCAAAGGTCAAACTCTCAAGCAGAAGAAATAATTTTGTTAACCCTTTACCTAAATATAAAACAATACTTCTTAAAGATGAGGAAATTCAGTACAAAGACAACATGTTCTTTATAATTAGTGTGTGTTGTGTGAAAGCAGTAACATCAGGGAATAAAATGAGTATTAAAATGGCTACATGGAGTAGGGATGAACTCCACTGGAACTTCCCCAAAAGCAGAGTAACAAAACTACGATTTCTCAAGCATGGGGATAATTACTGCACAGAAAGACAATAAACAGTAACCTCTATGCAAGTATTCATAATTAGCTAAGGTAGAAACTGTTTAATAGTTATAACATGCAAATTCCAATATATTTCAACCTTCTTTGCCTCTATGTTAGAATCATCCCCTGATGCCTAACAATAGGAATAATTTATCATGAATGAAGATCAGTATGGATAAAAAAATTTTTACGTAAACAAGAAAATCAAATAAAGGAACCTCATTGCTATCCTCATTGCTTGCTATTTCCTATCCTCTCAAAGCTAATTTCCTCAGTTAGACAGACTGCTTTGTCTCAGTGGAAACTCATGCAAGAGAATGTTCCTCCAACATCACCAAACTTTTCAAATCTAAGAAGAACATCTATCTTGAAATCTGTGTATTACCCAATCTTGATGACATTCTCTACCAATGCCAGCCAGGAAAAGAAATTAAAAGCTTAGACAATAGCCATCATGTTCCAATTTGGAACTTGAGACTGACTCTTACCCTTTCTCTAAACTTCTTCCCTATCTCCTCCTTCACCCTGACCCCTCTTTTATTTACACCCTTGAATAGTTTGTGTGAAAGTTTTTCCCTCAAAGTAGAAGGTGAGTATCTGTTCAGAGATTGTATCTTGTTCTCCTTTGTATTTATTTGCATTTATTTGTCCACAATAGTTTGCACTTCCAGTGGGAGATCACAGCTTGGAGGTATAACCCTAACATAATCCTTAAACATGTGGGGAAAGCTGGTAGGGCAGGTCATCTGACTGGAAGATTATTTACATGACAGCATAAGAATACTCATGGAAAGGAGCTCATGAGAGGAAATGTGAACATAGTGGTCAAAGGATATGCCCTATCATCCGTGAGGAGAAAAAGTTTAGAGCACAGCTAAGATTATGCCATAAAGGCTTCCTTCTGGCCATATCTTTCCCATTATTAACAAAAAGCAGGTATAGTTAGGAAATGTGGTATGCCTCATTCACGTCAATAGAAATATTTGTAGTGTGGCAATTAGGTGTCAGGCATCTTGCCAGGTACTAAAAATCCAAGATGAGTTAGAAAGACGAGTCTCTGCCTTGAAGGAACACAAGATCTACCTTTGATTCTTCCAAAATCAAGCATAATACCTAACTCTTATCTCTCTAAAGATCTTTGCTGGATTTGAATTCTTTACTTGAAGTATGATTAAAGGATGCCAAATAGGGTCACCAACACACCTTCCCTGAGCCTATAGACAAAAGACAAGTATGGATCAGCTACTAATCCAATACTCAATATAAATATAAATAATTTTTAAGTTGTTATTACAATCACTTTGCTTATTAAAAGAATAGAATCATACAATGTCTGCTTTCAGGCCATCATAGAATTAAATTAGAAATCAATAACAGAACAATATCTGAAAAATTTCCAACTACTTGGAGATTAAATAACAAACTTTTAAATAACACAAGTCAAAGAAGAAATCTCAAAAGAAATTTAAAATAATTTGAACTATATGAAAATGAAAATACAATTTAACAATGTGTAGGATAGGAAATAGCAAAAGCAATGCTTAGAGGGAAATTTATAGCTTTGAATGCATATACTAGAAAAGATCAAAAGCTAAAATCAAAAATCTAAACTTTCACTTTTGCAAACTAGAAAAAGAAGAGAACGTTAAATCCAAAGTAAGTCAAAGAAAAGCCATCATAAAAAAAAAGCAGAAATAAATGAAATTGAAAATAGGACATAAATTTTTAAAAATCAACAAAGCCAAAAGCTGGTTCTTTGAAAGGATTTTAAAAATCAGAAAACCAAATGCCACATGTTCTTACTCACAAGTGGGAGCTGAACAGTGAGAGCAGATGGACATGGGGAGGGGAACAACACAAACTGGGGCCTGATTCGGGGGTACAGGGGAGGGGGAGGGAGAGCATCGGGAAGAAGAGCTAATGCATGTGGGGCTTAATACCTAGGTGAGGGGTTGATTGGTGCAGCAAACCACCATGACACAAGTTTACTTATGTAACAGCCCTGCATAACCTGCACATATATCCCAGAACTTAAAATAAAATACAAAAAAAATCTTTTTTGGCCGGACACAGTGGCTCATGCCTGTAATCCCAGCATTTTGAGAGGCCAAGGCAGGCAGATTGCCTGAGCTCAGGAGCTCAAGACCACCCTGGGCAACATGGTGCAACCCTGTCTCTACTAAAATACAAAAAATTAACCAGGTGTGGTAGCGCACACCTGTAGTCCCAGCTACCAGAGAGATTGAAGCACAAGAATCACTTGAGGCCAAAAGGCAGAGGTTGCTGTGAGCTGAGGTCGCACCATTGCACTCCAGCATAGGTGACAGAGTGAGACTCCATCTCAAAAGAAAAAAAAATTTTAAATCAATAAGCCTCTAGCCAGGCGAATGAAACAAGAGAGAGAGAAGATACAAATTACCAATATTAGAAATTAAAGCAGGACACCACTACAAATTCCATGAATATTATAGGGATAATTAAGAAATACTATGAACAACTCTGCCCACAGATTTGATAAATTTGATAATGAAATAAACCAAACCCTTGAAAGATACACCTGCTAAGACCCACACAAGAAAAAAATAATCTGAATAGAACTACATCAATTAAGGAAATTGTATCAATAATTAATAACCTTCTAAAAAACAAAGCATCAGGCCCAGATAGGTTCACAAGTGAAATCTATCAAACACTTAAGGAATAAATTATACCAATTTCCTACAATGTTTTCTAGAAGGTAGAAGCAGAAAGAATACTTTCTTATTAATTTTATGAGACCAGAATTACCCCAATACCAAAGACACTACAAGAAAAGTACAAACCAATATCTCTCATGAACATAAATGTAAAAATTCTCAACAAAATACTAGTTTTGTTAATATTAGATTTTAAAATTTTAATCTAACAATGTATTTAAAAAATTATACACTGTGACCAAATGGATTTGGTTGTAGGTATGCAAAGCTGGTTCAACATTTGAAAGTCAATTAATGTAATCCATCATATCAACAAGCTAAAGGAAAATGAGACATGATCATATTAATGTATGTAGATAAATCATTTAATAAATCCAACATCTATTCATGATAAAATACTCTCAACAAACTACAAGCAGAGAGGAACTTCTTCAACATGATAAAGAAAATCTACAAAAATAACCCTACAATAACATCATACTAAAAAAGAGTGAAAAACTAGAAGCTTTCCTACTAAGATCAGGAACAAAGCAAAGATGTTCCCTCTCATTACTTCTTTTCAATATCGTCATGGAAATTCTAGCTAATGCAATAAAACAAGAAAAAGTACACTTATCGGGAAGGAAGAAATAAAAATGCCATTGTTCACAGATGATTATCTATGAGATGAGATGATTATCTATGTAGAAAACATGAATAAATTAACCAAAAACCATGAAACTGATAAGTAATTATAGCAAGGTTCCAGGTTACAAGGTTAATACAAAAAAGGCAATTGCTTTCCTGTATACCAGCAAGGCACAGGTAGAATTTGAAACAAAAAACATAATGCCATTTATTTTAGCACCCCCACAAAATACTTAAATATAAATCTAATAAAATGTGTACATGATCTGTATGAGGAAAACTACAAAACTGATTGAATATATCAAAGAAGAACTAAATAAATGAAGAGATATTTCATGCTCATAGGTAGTAAGAGTCAATATTGTCAAGATGTCAGTTCTTCTCAAAATGATCTAGAGACAACAAAAACCAAATCAAAAGCCTAGCAGGTTGTTTTGTGGATACAAGTAGACTGATTCTAAAGGTTATATGGACAGGCGAAAAATTCAAAACGGCCACTACAATACTGAAGTTGAAGAGCAAAGTTAGAAGACTGATGCTACATGACTTTACGACTAACTATAAAACTACAGTAATAAAGAGAGTATGGTATTCATGAAAAAATGGACAGATAGATGAACTGATCAGAATAAAGAATCCAGGAATAGACCACATAAATATAATCAACTGATCTTAGACAAAGGCGAAAAGACAATGCAATAGAACAATCTTTTCAACAAATTGTGATGTAACAACTGGATATCCACATTTTTAAAAAAGTAAATCTAGTCACAGACCCTAACCCTTCACAAACTTTAACTCAGAATGAATCATATAAATATAAAATGCAAAACTATAAAACTTATGGAAGATAACATGGGAGAAAATCTAGACGACCTTGAGTATGACAGTAACTTTTTAGACTCAACACCAAAGGCACAACCCATGAAAGTAGGAATTGATAAGCTGGACTTCATTAAAACTTAAAATTCTGCTCTGCAAAAGTCACAATCTAAAGAATGAGAAGACAAGTCACAAACTGAGAGAAAATATTTACAAAAGACATATCTAATAAAGTACTATCATCTAAAATATAAGAAGAATTCTTAAAACAACAATTAAAAAACGACCTGATTAAAAAATGGACAAAAGATCTGGACACACATCTTACCAGAGAAGATATTCCTATGAGACTATATGAAAAGATGTTCAGCAACATATGCCATTTGGCAATTGCAAATTTTAAAACATCAAAACAGATACATTAAAATAAATACCACTACACATCTATTAGAATAGTCAAACTCCTAAATACTAACACCACTGAATGTTGGCAAGGGTGTGGACCAAAAGAAATTCTCATTCATTGCTGATTGCAATACATAATGATCCTGCCACTTTGAAAGACAGACAGTTTGAAAGTGTTTTACAAAACTAAACATAGTCTTACCATATGATTCAGCAATCATGTTTCTTGGTATTTACCCAAATTTGTTTAAAACTTACATCCACATATAAACCTGCACATGAGTGTTTATAGCAGCTTTATTCATAATTGCCAAAACTTGGAAGCATCCAAGATGTTCTTCAGTAGGTGAATGAATAAACAAACTGTGATACATCCAGGCATCACAGTGCTGATATATCATTCAGCACGGAAAAAAGAAAAAAGAGCCATCAAGCCTCTGTAAGCCAACTGTATTAAATAACAATTTCTAACATGCTATTCTTTCTAGAAGGTCTGAGATGGTAACAAAAAAGGGGCAAAGAGGATTTTAGGCTGACAAAAGTCACTAAAGTCTAGAAGCATAATTAGCTTGATTTCCTATTCTTGCTTAAATGACTAGATCAGAAATAAACAGTATTAATGTAATTATACAGGATAAAGTGAAATAATGCACGTGGCAGCTTGAAAAGCATAATTCATGATAAAACAATAATTTAGAAAATTATTTTCCATAAACTTTTCTGAAAATTAAGAGTATTTATATACTTCCACTTAGCAATTATTGTTCTATTCATTCTTCCTCCTAAAGCAATGTATGAGTAATCTTTTCCCAATTTCATTTTTTTGACCTAGTTTTAATGTTTATCACTTAAGACCAGTCATTACCATCAAAATTCCCCATGTATCATATTTCCTAAATCCTCCTATGCTACCAAACAGTGTGTTATCTGCAGCTGCTCCATCTTTGAGATGTTCTATGGCTCAGCTCCCTCTAATCTTCCAGAAATCAAGCTTCCTGAACCTCCCAAAGCTGTATTCAAATGCATACTACAAAGAAGCACAATCCTATTCTTTGGATTCTTGTGACAACATTCTTTTGCCCTCTATTTACGGCTTTTAGAAAATTTATGATCCTTCTTTTTAAATAGAACGCTTTCTTTAATGGAATCTGTCTTTTCTGCCTCATGATTTTCTTAAAGAATCACATATTCAGTTCATGAATTCCTGGTAAACCAAACTACCTTCAGAGAGTACGTCGACAATCTTGAAAATAAAGAATGTTATTAAGTCTTCTAAGTCATTCTGCACTTACATCATTTAAAAGGATTATATTGTAATTTTCAGACTCATATTCTCTCTTACTCCCAAGTCACTATTAATGTACTTCCTCCTCAGGTTTAGGTTCTATTTTATTTTTATGTCATTGCACAATTTACTAAAACCTTGCTAACATTTTACTGCTCATGTCAATAAGTCACCAGTATACCTTAAGAGCAATGAAGAAATACCAAGGAGATGGAAGACACATTCTTCACCATCACAGGATTTATAATCAAGCTGACGAAACAAACACATACAAATGAAATAATAATACCCTATCAGAGTTGCAGAATTCTACAAGCAAAATTTATTAGTATCCCTTTTCCCATTTGTTCCCTTTTCCCATTTGTTCCTTATAACCACCTTGTTATGTAAGTAATTTAGCTATACACTCCTTCCCTTGTTTTACATCATGGAAACTGAGAACCAGAGTAATCCTCTCAAAGTCTCACAACAAACATGTCCTAGACAAGGCACAAGACTCCAGAACATCCAACAGCTGATGTAGTGCTTATGAACACACAAAAATCAACAAAAGAAAAAAATATTTTTAACTATATTAAGGTACATACATATACATATGCATAAGTGAAGACAAAATATGGTGAAGATATTAATTAAAGCTGCTTGGGAATGATGCAGGCAGGCTTCCTGAAAGAAATACGTTCCAGAAAGGTGGATGTTATAACAAGGGATAATAAAGAGCCAATCTACAGGAACTGACCCAGAAAGAAAGCCAAGAATGCATAAAATATTGTGAATGAAGGAGCTGAGAAATGTGTGGCTAAATCTAAATAAGAATTGACAAATATTCATATAATAATTATATAACAATTAAAAGGAAAAAATTAAAAACAATGTATACTCAAAATAAAAGACAATAATAATTTGAAAGATGAAGGCGAAGAGAAGTCCTTGAATTAAATGAAGAAAGGTAAAGACACGTATAAGCTTCTGGAATTTATTAAGTCAAACACTGATGTTAAAAATGTAAGAGTAATCGATTAACAGAAAATCTTCCAAATCTGTAGGAGGAATCCAAGAGATTAAAGAAAAGTCCAATCAATCCAAAACCTGGAAAAACAAAAGAAAAAAAACTAGAAAAACAAATATTAAAAAAGGGCATTTGAAAATGGAAAATAAGATGTACTAACTAAATCAAAATGTAATTAATCACAATAAATATAAACAGATTAAACTTGCCTGTTAAAAAGACTTTCAGAACCCATATACTACTCATAAAATATATATTCAGAAATATACAGACCAAATACACACCAACTATACAAAAGCTAATTTAGCTACAATAGTATTGAGCAAACTAGACCTTAAGCAAGAAAAGCATTGTTAGGGATAAAGAAAGTTAGAAAATAATGTAGAAGAAATCTCCCAGAAACAGTAGCAAAAAGATAAAGGATTGAAAAATAGGAGATTTAAAAAAACAAAACAAAACAGAAATCCCAGGACTGGTCCCATTGGTACAATATCTGAATAAAAGGAGTTCCAGAAAGAGAGAACATTTAGAAAAGGCCAGAGGGCTGGAGAAAATCATAATAGGAAAAATACTAAGACAGTAGTCATTCTTTTCCAAACTGAAAAGAACTACCTAGTTAATACCCATCAAAACTGATGAAAATAGACCTGTGCAAAGGCATATTATCAGAAAGTTACAGAACATTGGGACAGAGAAGACATATAAAACTTCCAGAAGGAGGAAACAGGTTACATGTAAAGGACCAGAAATAATACTGACTTCTGTTTCTTATCAGAATTACTGGAAGATAGAGTACAACAGCATCGTATCTTTCAAAATTCTGAAGGAAAATTATCTCTAGCCAAGAATATTATAGCTAGCTCAACTATCAATCAGGTGAAAGAGTAAAGAGAGGTTTGTTTAAGAAAATGATATTGATAGAATACCTCTTGCATCAATGTAATGAAGGGAGATTTGGATAATTGTCAGAGAACATTGTGGTTGGATTAGTGATAAGAACACAGAAGACATAAAATCAGACAGTTATCAGCTTCCAGAAAAATGGAAAGTACAGAAAAGGAAAAGTATAGCATGTTACATGCTACAAGGATCAGGTATAAAGTGCATATTTGCTGTCATAATAATAACACTTGGCCAGGCCCAGTGGCTCATGCCTGTAATCCCAACACTTTGGGAGACTGAGGCGGGCAGATCACTTGAGGTCAGAAGTTTGAGACTAGACTGGCCAACATGGTGAAACCCCGTTTCTACTAAAAATATTGTTTAAAAATTAGCCAAGTGTGGTGGTGTGCACCTGTAGTCCCAGCTACTTGCAAGGTTGAGGTAGGAGAATCACCTGAACCTGGGAGGCAGAAGCTGCAGTGATCACACCACTGCACTCCGACCTGGGTAACAGAGCAAGACTCTGTCTCCAAAAAAAAAAAAAATTAATAATAAAAACATCAACACTTAATATTTATTGAATCAAAAGGATGATATATTGTAAGAATGAAGTGATAAAAATGGTGCATGAAAATAGTGAGAGAAAGTAGAAAGGGAAGCTAAAATCTCACCTTTCATAGTGAGAAGTCAAGGACAAAACCTAAGATTGACAAAGAGGTAGATATGTAATCATGTTGTTTGGTGACATGGAAGCAAATAATAAAAGAATCCCCTGAAAAATTTGAAAGTGGTTGCCTGTAGGGTCTTCTCTTTTTTAAAATGAGACATTGCCAACCATTCTTTATAGAGATTTTGCCAATTCATTCTACCCTGAGCAGTATACGAGAGTGACATGCCACATCCCACTTGATCAACTGAGGTCCTGTAAATAGTAGAAGCCAAGCCAGGGTTATTTACACAAGAATTTCACTGAGGTAGATGTCTGGGAAGGACAATGTAGGGAGCAGAGGAACAGGAAGAGCCTTTGGACTATAATGCAGGTCTAACACCTGTGAAAGAGGGAAGGAAGACTCAGGTAGGAAGAAAGAGCTTATGCTTTTACACAGTAAATAGACAGTCCCAGAGCAAAAGTGGCAGGTATGAGCAAGTTATAGTATTCCCACCATACTCAGACATTGCCTGGGACCAGCCCTGGGGAAATGTGTGAGCCCAGCTTCAATATGTGAGCTGCAGCAGATCAGAAAAGGCAGCAGCCTTCAGTTAACTGTGTTCAGTGACGCACTGGAAAATGATTAACAACTGGCTCTATAGAAAGTTTTTTACAAAGGCCTTGATTTGTAGCTTTTGTTATTTACTGTAGTGTAAATACTCCCACTCTGGCCAATTTCAAGCTACCACTGTGAGATCACTAAATGCTGACTTGGGAAGAGATGCCAACAGCAGGCTTTCTAAAGCCAGGAGCCGGACCAAGGGTGCCGCTGACTGTGCTCCACACAGCCAATGTTTATAAAAGGAGATTTCAGCAGTTCACCTACTTGGCTCCTACACTCAACAGCCTAGTGTTCTAACATAGTTTTGATCTTTGCAGTGTGATAAATGAAAATAGTATTTAGTGTAGATTTACTTTGCATTTCTTGAACATGAGCAAAGTTGAGAATCTTTTAATATATATAATTGCAGTATTATATACAATTATAAATGTATTTATTACACAATGTATTTACTGTAATACTAATCAAGCCAATCTTTTGATTATTTTTAATTGACAGAAATAATTGCATGTATTTACTATGTACAACATGTCGTTTTTAAGTATGTAAGCATTGTGGAATGACTAAATCTAGCTAGTTAACATATGTGTTTCTTCACATAGTTATCATTTCTGCAGTGAGAACACCTTACACCCAATTTCTTAGCATTTTTCCAGAATGTAATATATTGTTAACTATAGTCGCCATGTTGTATAATAAATTTCTTGGATTTAGTTCTATCTAACTGAATTTTGTATTCTTTGTCCATCTCCCCTTTCGCCCCACCCCTAGTAACCATCATTCTACTCTCTATGAGATGAACTTTTCTAGATTCCACATGAGTGATTGCTTTCATTAAAATCTTTAGGCCTAGGTTCTAAATAACCAAAATCTCAATGTATTCATGTAATCATCCATGTAGTGTGCAAAATATAAATACTGCGTATTGTCCCCTATCATGTGATTTATATTTTCAGAATTAACTCCTTGAACCCACTCCAGAAGATAAATTTGGAAAAAAAAAATAAATCTTTGAAAGCTTGATATAGGTGGAATCAAAACTTGTAATATAAATTACTATGATTTCTTTTTTCCCATAATTTATAAAATAATAATTACATGTACTATATCAAAATACAATGTCTACACTTAAATTTGGGGAAAATAATGTTTATAGTATTATTACAGTTGATTAAATGTAAATATTTTATGGAAAAAGTCCCTGAAGAAAAGTTTCAATCTATCTCCCCACACACATGGAGTAACAACAGCAACAATAACACCACAGTGGAGAATTTTCCATCTGAGCAGTTTACAGAGTAGAAACTACAGGAACATCTTAGGACAACTGAGTTAGTAACATTATCATTATGAATACATTTTCATAATAGATCATTTCTATACTGACTCTATTATATATTATGAATTGAAATTACTGGTTGTAACCTATTAGCCTGGTGTAACAACTGAAATATAATCCACTATTAAGTTAGAGGCTGAGAAGCTGTGGAGGAAGTGGTTTTTTAAGCTTTCACATGTTTTAAGTACTTCTAGGTGCACTGATAACACTAGAAAAGCAGAATCTTAAATTAGACCAGACATCAGAAGTCACCTGATACGGTTGGGCTCTGTGTCTCCACCCAAATCTCATCTTGAATTGTAATCCCCACATGCCAAGGGAGGGACCTGGTGGGAGGTGATCAGACCCTGCGGGCAGTTTTCCCCATGCTGTTCCCATGACAGTGAGGGAGTTCTGGTGATTTTAAAGGTGGCAGTTTCTCCTGTGTTCCTTTTTCTGTCCTGCCACCATGTGAAGGTCTTTGCTTCTCCTTCACCTTCCACCATGATCATAAGCTTCCTGAGGCCTCTCCAGACATGCAGAACTGTGAGTCAATTAAATCTCTTCTGTTTATAAATTGCCCAGTCTCAGGTTGTCTCTTTATAGCAGTGTGAAAATGGACTCACGTCATCCAATACCCACAAATATATTCATACAAAATGTAAAGCAAAAGCTATGAGGAAGAAACCAAAGTGGCAAACATTCAAGAATTGCTCTTTCATGAAAGTGTCTTATCTTTAATGTTAACTCTACCACTGTTATCACATGTGTCTTGAGAGGAGGAGTCCAAAGATCTGTGAATGCGTAGAGTTTTTAAATGCTGCAGCTTTTCAAAGAAAATGCATCTACTTATTAGGTTGTTATAAAAGTAAACGTGGTTTTTGCCATTAAAAGTAACTGAGAAAACCACAATTACTTTTACACCAACCTAATATCTTCTTTCAATAAATTATCTAGTTTGTGAACCATATCTGACTTCAAATACAAGCCACTTTTCTTCTCCTCCACTTTTTCCATCCACAACCTCCAATTTCTAGCAATTAGCACTTTCAACTAGATATCAAGGAAAAGAAATAGATAATAACTAATTTAAAGTAATCAAATACAAGACTTTTTGGCAAGGGTTTCAAGAAAGTTAAAAGTGGTGGCTAAAAAGAGGTTTGGATTATCTGTGGAATCCATTTATCCTGATGTTTTCAAAACATATGACCCATAGTACTGAGAAAATCAAAACAAAAAACTTACCTCATCCACATTTTCAAAGGCATTGATGATGTCATAAGGTAAACAAGACAGCAGATCGATCACAAACCAAGTTTTCAGATAGTTCATCCTTATGAGCTTAGGGTCAGAAATGACCTCTCCACCAGGCCCCACGAAAGTCGTGTGAAAATTTAAAACGATGTCAACCAGAAAAATAACATCCACCACACTATCCAGTACCAGCCAGGCTATGTTGTTCTGCTTCGTTTTGAAGGAAACGTTATAAGGAACCATAATGGCGGTGTAGAAGGTAAGAATTAAAATCACCCAATCCCAAGTAGTTTTAAAAGCACAATAATGTAAAATAATGTGTGGTGGAGTCTTTGGTGCTTCTTGTTTATACTGAGGAAGGATATCTGATCCCAGCTGAAGAACCTAAAAGAGAGAAAGTGTGTTTATAAATGACTAGGTTATCTCTGCCCAGTCAGTGATGAATTCAAATTTACTGGCAATCAAACCACATCCAGTCATGCTCCATAGTTTTGCCTCCCTCTTCTCCTGAATTGTCCCAAAATTTGTTCAGAGGAAGTCATTCCAAGTCCAGTCACTCCACCAAAGCTGATCTGTCTGCTGTTCCATCTGGCCTACTATGACGCATTAACCAACACTGATCCACTACACTGCTGGATGTCCATTTCTGCAAGTGCCTCCTGCACACTCACTCTGCAAGCCTGCCTACAATCACACCTCTCATGGACTGTCCAGCAGTTATTTGAGTGACACACCATTATCTATTCTTCATACACATTTAGCACCTCAGGAAGCATAATTTTGATTCTGATGGCCTCGCTGAACCCTGGCATCCCACTGCTGGTGATGTTGTTGTTGAGTGATACTCAGCAAGGTCCCTGGTTCAGCAGTGGAAAGGGCTGTAAAGAGTATTGCCTGCTTTTTTCCTTTCTCCCTTCTATCTGGACTTAAAGAATATTGTCTGTCTTGCCCAAATGTAAATTTCCCTTAGGGGTAAAAAATACTAAATATTCAAGTTTGTTTCTGTACACCTATTTGACAAATGGAAAAATTTCAGTATAAGGTTGTATGAACTTTGAATTACTCTAATTAGGTCTAATTATAATAGAAAACAAAGATAAAAAGCAGATGACAGAACAAGAGTAGAGGTTTGTGTACCCCTGGGCAAAGGTAACAAACATGGGCCACAGCACTACCTTCTAGAACCTGGAAATTGAGAATTCTAAAAAACCACTGAAGGGGCAAATCAAAAACTTCCGCCCCATACCATCAGTGAAACCAAAGACAATGTATGTGTTAAAGAATTTGGTAAATGGAAATTTTTTAATGTTTCCAATACCTTTGCCCAACGGAGGATTCAATTATTCAGTGTCTCTAGGACTAATGGAACCCAGGAGGTAGGAGTCAAAAAGTCCAAATTATAAAATCATAAATGCATTAACTATTTATATGTCGAAATGAATTAAAATAAAAATACTTGTTAACATGTAACCCTAAGTTAGAATATATGCCACAAAGCGAAACAAATAGACTAGCATCTTTGGAAGCTTGGGAGAATATCCTAAAGTTCCTCTCATATACAGAACTTACATATCTGAAAACTAGGAATATAATATCCATTGTCACTATTTTTGATGTGGAAAACATCATTGGTGGTCTCTTTAATTGTATGTTAGAATTGTTATTTTTATTTTGTAGGTTATAAGAATATTTGTAAAGATATTTTATATATTTGCCATTATTAGTAACTTAATTATATTTTTCCCATAATGTCTTAAATTACTTAACAGCAAATTATCCTACCAGGAGCATAAGCTTCATGTTGGGATGAAGTATTACATATATACAATTGTACATAATTATGGCTTTTCTTTTGCCTTTCAACCACTAGCCTGTCAGTTCCAATTTCACTGTGTTAAACATGAAAACTGCCTTCACATTCAATGTTAGTAGTTTACCATTTATATACACGCAGTTTATGTTTAAGCACAAATCAAACTTGGGAAATAAGAACAAACTCAGTGCTGGGGTACATTACCACCTTCCTGGACCCTAAGCCTTCGTGCCTTCCTGGACTCCTTCCTCCCATTAAAAAAGTAAATTTAAAAAAAAAAAGCCAGTTGCAATGGCTCACATCTGTCATCCCAGCATTTTGGGAGGCCAAGACAGGCAGATCACTTGAGGTCAGGAGTTCAAGACCAGCCTGACCAACATGGTGAAACCCCATCTACCCTAAAAATACAAAAAAATTAGCCAGGCATGGTGGCAGGTACCTGTAGTCCCAGCTACTCAAGTGGCTGAGGCAGGAGAATCGCTCGAACTTGGGAAGTGGAGATTGCAGTGAGCTGAGATCACACCACTCACTGCACTCCAGACTGGGCAACAGAGCAAGACTCTGTCTCAAAAAAAACAAAGTGTGTGTGTGTGTATATGTATATACATATACACACACACACACTTTGTAGCAGTGCTGTTATTATAGATAATAACAGCACTGCTATTATTATATATATATTATATACATAATATATATATTATGTTATTATATATATATATACACACACACACTTTGTAGCAGTGCTGTTATTATAATAATAACAGCACTGCTACAAAAATAAATATACTAATATCACACATTCAATGCTTGTTTGTACCTAAAAGTTACCCTTTTTTCTTCTGGTGTTAATAGAAATTGAAACATCTTGTGGGCCTGTAAAAGCATAGTGGGGCCCGTGTGGACACTGTGCCTACCATGCTAACAGATGTCAGCCTTGCTCAGTACCCCAGATTAATGCAGGTCTCCTCTAATGATGGAATGGCATCACCCTGAGTTCAGAACTTCTTAAACCTGGCTATACATGAGAATCATCTGCGGAAGTTTTAAAAGAATACAGTATACCTATACCTAGACTCCACCCTGGAGGATAATTAAATTAGTCTTGTTTGGGTTGTCAGAGAATCTATATTTTCAAATATTCCCAGGTGATTTCAATGTACAGCCCAAGGTAAGATCTCTGTCTTACATTTCTTTAGACATCAGGACGCAATTCTCTAGACAGTGATTTGCATATGTAAAGCCCTCCAACAAATGCAAGATGAGGACAAGGAGGAGGAATAAGAAGAGGAGGAGGAAAGGGTAGAGGAGGACAAGGAGGAGGAAGAAGAGGAAAATGGCAAGAACAACAAAAAATAGTGTGTTAAGTGTTTGGGCTTGATCTTTTTCATATGCAAAGCACTACCTTAATCTTCACTCTGCCCCTAGGCTCTTTTATAAAACAGTGAGTAACAGACTCTTCACTTTCATTGTTATTTCATTTGTGCTTTTATAAGCAATAAGCCTTTGGTGGACAGAGGATGAAATCACATTTTTTGATGTATTTTTGTACCAATACAGACACATTCTTCCTCTCTGAAGATCTAAGAGCATTGACTCCAACAAAGTCAGGCCCACTGACTGATGTGGCAGGGTGCATATATTTATCTCTACACAACATAAAAGTGAACAAGCTGAAGGCAATCAGCAGGGTGTCAACGCATGTGGAAAATTAATTAACTACCTATGCGGAAACTGGAATCTTTGAAACTGGGGATCAGCTCCAAATTTGGGGGATCAGGTAGAATGGAGATTAAATTTATCTGTCTCTGAAAAACTGAAAGAGCCTAAAATTCCCTAGCAAAACCAAATACTTGTGTTGAGCAAATTATGTGAGTTTTGAGTGCCACTGGAAAAATAATATTGTACTTATTTGGTATTTCTTTTATGTCTATCTTTGGAGATCTAAGAGCATGTACTGCAGGTACTCAGACTAAACCTCTATTGACAGTCCTGTTATTATTCTGTATGCTCTCTGAAATCGACCCTAAGATCTGACAGAAAGCAGTTTTCTATCAGAATCGGGTTTATGAATAAGGGATGACTGATAAAGAAACTAACATTAATCACAGAGCAAAGTAAAAAAAAAAAAAAAACAGATGGGATGAAATTAGCTTCTCAATAATAAAAATGAGAAAATGTCAAGGGGAAAGTTTCTTTCTTTTCCCCTGACAGAGAGAAAAAACAATCCTGAGTGATTCTGGATGCCAAAGGAGAAGATTTTCCTCTCTACGGGCCCCTTCTACTTGTTCTCGCTCTGTTGTATAACAGACAAAAGAAAAGCCCTGAATAAGGTGTGGCTAAGACCCCAAAGGAATCGTGACTATAAAAATCAACAATCACAGAAACAATCTCCTAAATTTCAGCTTGATTTATAGAAAGAAAATGGCAACTCTAGGCAAAAGAGGAAATAGCTCCAAAACTTAAGCATTTTTGTAAAAGAAAGATATATCTCATTGTCTGCTTTAAATCTTGTACTAACTGCATATTATCTTTTAAATATTGTGATTATTATTACTAGCTAATATTTAGCTATATTCATGTCTTATTTTGGTCTTCAGAAACATGTCTGTACATTAAAGGATTCATCTTTCCCCAAGCTAACAGTGCTATTTAGAGCAGAAAACCAAGTCTTTTTGTTAGCCATGGTCTAAGAAAAACTCCAGAGTCTTCCAAATTCAGGGAACATACTTTACTTTTAAATCTCCTCAAACCAGATTCAATATTTACAATGAGTTTAAGAAAGTTACTCTGAAGTGCCTCAACTCACTTTTCTGCAACAGAGAAAATGACAAGCATTTGGATTTTATTTTATCTTTCTCTCTTTTGGTAAAAGTTACCTGAGAATGCTTTGTGAGTACAAATGTAGGGCTCAGCATAGTTTTGGCAGCTTAATGAGCTTTTTGGTATCTTTCATATGAGTAATACAAATTACGGTTATAGAAGACATGTGAACAATAAAGCTATTAGTGGCCTCAGAGTTCTGTCCTCATTTTTTTTCTCCTTAGTCTCAGGGTAACATCGTCTAGTCACATGACTTAGCAGCCATAACTGTGAGGATGACACCGAAGCCTAAAACTCAAACTCAAATATCCTTCCAGAGTGCCAGACCCATAAATCTCCCTGCTGTTCAGGCATCTGCACTAGGACTTCCTATAGGGCTCTTCAAACTTAGTATGCCAAAAACCGAACTCATAGTCATTGTCCTCAAATCTTCTTTCCTTCCTCTTACAGTTGTCATTTTATTAACCAACAGCACTATCTACCCTGTCGTCTAAATCAAACACATAGAACTGGCCTGGACTCAACCCCTTGTTTCACACACTATTCTAATGTATCAACAAATGTGTTCACTCTAATCGTAATGTGTCTGCAATCCCACTTCTGCTACCACTATCTTGCTGGCAACCACGGTCATTCTAACTGACTTACCTCTAGGACTTCCTGACTGGTTTCCCTACCTACCCATTCCCCACAGAGCCACTAGGTCAAGCAGGAGTTTTTAATCATTTTGTGCCTTGGAACTCTACGGCAATCTGGTAAAAACTATGAACCTCTTCTTAAAGTTTTTGAATTAACACAATAAAAACATGGAATTTCACAAGAAACCAATTAGGGCCCACCTCCCTTTGAGAGATTATTTTGAGGCACAAAGGTCATTCTCCTGGCACATGAGACACCAACCACCACCATTTCATTATATGCCACCGTACTTTCTCCTTCCCCATCTGAATTCAGCTACACTAAAGTCACACTCAACATCATCATACGACCTCATCTCTGAGCCTTTGTACATGCTGGCCTCCCTGGCAGGAATAAACTACATCCCTTCTTTATCTGACTAACGCTTACATTTTCCCCTCAAGATTCACTCAGCCCAGGTATCATCTCACTCAGGCAGCCTTCCCTAGGGCCCCATGTTTGGGCAAATTCTCCTGCATGGGCTCCCACTGCACCCTGTCATAGTATTTTCCACATCCTATGATCAGTTTCCTCTGTTGGATATTTAACTCCTTGATGACAGAGCCCATTTCTTACTTATCTTTACATCCTTTGCAGAATGCCAGGCACAGACCACACCCTCAATACATGTTTGCTGCATATATGCAGGAAGCAATGAATGAACTCCCTATCTCATATGCTCAAAGAAAACCTTATACTCTATAGACATGACCTGCGATGTCAAAAGCTGCATTCCCATTTCAAAAGTTGGAGAGAATAAACAGAAATATTTGGGATTTCTATATTTCTACAAAGGAAATACAAATTATCAGCTAAGTATTTATAAGATCATAGCCAGATATATCTATATTCAATCATTTTGGGGAAGAAAAATGTACCAACACCACCATCTTGGGAAGCAAAGTTCATCTCATACTTACTTCAGCTAATCTTGAATGTTTGTGAACCACCTCTGTTTTATTCATTGGTGTGAGCTGCTGCAAAACACTTCGGCTATTTGTCAAAGCCCGTGTCAATCGGGCAAATTTCGTCCAACCTTAAAAACAAGAAAAGAAAAGTCTCAGTTTTTCATACACTATGAATAAGGAATCCAACATTCTTGATAGTATTAAAAGGATCTTACCAACCATATAATATCCAAAATGAATGCAAAGTATCAAACAGAAGTATTTTCTTTCCTTCTGTATAGACATGCTCATATATTTGAAGGTAGCTATAAAATAATTAGTAATTTTTATGTGTGACCTTTGTGTTTTGCCCATATCTGTGATATAGTCCCTGCAGCCAAGGAAGCTAGCTGTCTACAAAACTCTGTGCTCCTCTTTGCATTGTATAGGTTTCTTAACTGGGTAACAGCAGTCCAACCAGGAACATATTTCCCAGAATTTCTTGCATCTTAGTATTGCCTATGTCCCTGGTTCTCACCAACAGAATGTAGACAGAAGTAATGTGTGTCAATTCCATGCCATGATTTAAGAAGTAACTCTGACCTCTCCATAATTTCTCCTTCTTTCTACCAGCTGGAAGGATGCACAACAAGCCCCAAGTGGACAGCAAAGCTGCTGAATAACTGTGTGGGAAAATGCCATATGCCAGCCAGGATCCTTGGCCTTGGACTGTTATATGAACAAGAAATGTGCTGCTTATTGTATTAAGTCACTGAAAGGTGGGGATTTATTTGTTACAGCAGCGAGTCTTACTCTAATAAAAACAGTCCTTCAATGTCTTTGTGTGCAGATGTAAGAGAATAAAGCTGAATTTCAATGTGTTACTTTTTTTTATTGCATTTTCGGTTTTGGGGTACGTGTAAAGAACATGCAAGATTGTTGCATAGGTACACACATGGCAGTATGACTTGCTGCCTTCCTCCTCATCACCTATCTCTGGCATTTCTTCCCATGCAATCTCTCCCCAACTCCCCACCCCCTGCTGTCCCTCCACTATTTCCCCCCACAACAGACCCCAGTGTGTGATGCTCCCCTCCCTGTGTCTATGTGTTCTCATTGATCAACACCCACCTATGAGTGAGAACATGCGGTGTTTGATTTTCTGATCTTGTGTCAGTTTGCTGAGAATGATGGTTTCCAGGTTCATCCTTGTCCCTACAAAGGGCATGAACTCATCGTTTTTGATGGCTGCATAATATTCCATGGTGTATATGTGCCACATTTTCCCTATCCAGTCTATCATTGATGGGCATTTGGGTTGGTTCCAGGTCTTTGCTATTGTAAACTGTACTGCAATGAACATTCATGTGCATGTGTCCTTATAGTAGAACAATTTATAATCCTTTGGATATATACCCAGTAATGGGATTGCTGGATCAAATGGTATTTCTATTTCTAGGTCCCTGAGGAATCGCTACACTGTCTTCCACAATGGTTGAACTAATTTACACTCCCACCAACAGTGTAAAACTGTTCCTATTTCTCCACATCCTCTCCAGCATCTGTTGTCTCCAGATTTTTTAATGATCGCCATTCTAACTGGCGTGAGATGGTATCTCAATGTAGTTTTCATTTGCATTTCTCTAATGACCAGTAATGATGAGTATTTTTTCATATGTTTGTTGGCCTCATGTATGTCTTCTTTTGTAAAGTGTCTGCTTATATCCTTTGCCCACTTTTGAATGGGCTTGTTTGTTTTTTTCTTGTAAATCTGTTTTAGTTTTTGTAGATTCTGGATATCAGCCCTTTGTCAGATGGGTAGACTGTAAAAATTTTTTCCTATTCTCTTGGTTGCTGATTCACTCTAATGACTGTTTCTTTTGCCATGCAGAAGCTGTGGAGTTTGATTAGGTCCCATTTGTCTATTTTGGCTTTTGCTGCCAATGCTTTTGGTGTTTTGGTCATGAAGTCCTTGCCTATGCCTATATCCTGAATGGTTTTGCCTAGATTTTCTTCTAGGGTTTTTATGGTGCTAGGCCTCATGTTTAAGTCTTTAATCCATCTGGAGTTAATTTTAGTGTAAGGTGTCAGGAAGGGGTCCAGTTTCTGCTTTCTGCATATGGCTAGACAGTTTTCCCAACACCATTTATTAAACAGGGAATCTATTCCCCATCGCTTGTTTTTGTCAGGTTTGTCAAAGATCGGATGGTTGTAGATGTGTTGTATTGCCTCCGAGGCCTCTGTTCTGTTCCATTGGTCTATATCTCTGTTTTGGTACCAGTACCATGCTGTTTTGATTACTGTAGCCTTGTAGTATAGTTTGAAGTCCGGTAGTGTGATGCCTTCCGCTTTGTTCTTTTTGCTTAGAATTGACTTGGCTATGCGGGCTCTCTTTTGGTTCCATATGAAGTTTAAGGTGGTTTTTCCCAGTTCTGTGAAGAAGGTCTTTGGTAGCTTGATGGGGATAGCATTGAATCTGTAAATTACTTTGGGCAGTATGGCCATTTTCACGATATTGATTCTTCCTAACTATGAACATGGAATGTTTCTCCATCTGTTTGTGTCCTCTCTTATTCTGTTGAGCAGTGGTTTGTTGTTCTCCTTGAAGAGGTCCTTTACGTTCCTTGTTAGTTGAATTCCTAGGTATTTTATTCTCTTTGTAGCAATTGTGAATGGCAGTTCGTTCTTGATTTGGCTCTCTTTAAGTCTGTTATTGGTGAATAGGAATGCTTGTGACTTTTGCACATTGATTTTGTACCCTGAGACTTTGCTGAAGTTGCTTATCAGTTTCAGAAGATTTTGGTCTGAGATGATGGGGTCTTCTAGATATACAATCCTGTCGTCTGCAAATAGAGACAGTTTGACTTCCTCTTTTCCTAATTGAATACCCTTTATTTCTTTTTCTTGCCTGATTGCTCTGGCTAGAACTTCCAGTACTGTATTGAATAGGAGTGGTGAGAGAGGGCATCCTTGTCTAGTGCCAGATTTCAAAGGGAATGCTTCCAGTTTTTGCCCATTCAGTATGATATCGGCTGTTGGTTTGTTGTAAATAGCTTTTATTATTTTGAGATATGTTTCATTGATACCTAGTTTAGTGAGGGTTTTTAGCATAAAGGGCTGTTGAATTTTGGCAAAGGCTTTCTCTGAATCAATTGAGATAATCATGTAGTTTTTGTCTTTGTTTCTGTTTATGTGGTGAATAAAGTTTATAGACTTGTGTATGTTGAACCAGCCTTGCATCCCCAGGATGAATCCTACTTGATCATGGTGGATAAGCTTTTTGATGTGCTGTTGCAATTGATTTGCCAGTATTTAATTGAAGATTTTTGCATCTATGTTCATCATGGATATTGGCCTGTAGTTTTCTTTTCTTGCTGAGTCTCTGTCGGGTTTTGGTATCAGGATGATGTTGGTCTCATAAAATGATTTGGGAAGGATTCCCTCTTTTTGGATTATTTGGAATAGTTTCAGAAGGAATGGTACCAGCTCCTCTTTGTGTCTGGTAGAATTTGGCTGTGAACCCATCTGGACCTGGGCTTTTTTTGGGTGGTAGGTTCTTAATTGCTGCCTCAACTTCAGACCTTGTTATTGGTCTATTCAGGGTTTCAACTTCTTCCTGGTTTAGGCTTGGGAGGATACAAGTGTCCAGGAATTTATCCATTTCGTCCAGGTTTACTAGTTTATGTGCATAGAGTTGTTTGTGATAATCTCTGATGATGGTTTGTATTTCTGTGGAATTTGTGGTGATATCCCCTTTATCGTTTTTTATTGCATCTATTTGATTATTCTCTCTTTTCTTTTTTATTATTCTGGCTAGTGGGGTCTGTCTATTTTGTTGATCTGTTCGAAAAATCAGCTCCTGGATTTATTGATTTTTGGAAGGGTTTTTTTGTGTCTCTATCTCCTTCAGTTCTGCTCTGATCTTAGTTATTCCTTGTCTTCTGCTAGCTTTTGAGTTTTTTTGATCTTGCTCCTCTAGTTCTTTCAATTTTCATGACAGGGTGTCGATTTTAGATCTCTCCTTGCTTCTCGTGTGGGCACTTATTGCTATATATTTTCCCCTAGAGACTGCTTTAAATGTGTCCCAGAGATTCTGGTATGTTGTGTCTTCATTCTCGTTGGTTTTGAGGAACATCTTTATTTCTGCCTTCATTTCATTGTTTATCCAGTCAACATTCAAGAGCCAGTTGTTCAGTATCCATGAAGCTGTGTGGTTCTGAGTTAGTTTCTGAATTCTGAGTTCTAACTTGATTGCACTGTGGTCTGAGAGACTGTTTGTTATGGTTTCCGTTCTTTTGCATTTGCTGAGGAGTGATTTACTTCCAATTATGTGGTCAATTTTAGAATAGGTGTGATGTGATGCTGAGAAGAATGTATATTCTGTGGATTTGGGGTGGAGAGTTCTGTAAATGTCTATTAGGTTTGCTTGGTCCAGGTCCAAGTTCAAGTCCTGGATATCCTTGTTAATTTTCTGTCTCGTTGATCTGTCTAATATTGACAATGGTGTGTTAAAGTCTCCCACTATTATTGTGTGGGAGTCTAAGTCTCTTTGTAAGTCATTAAGAACTTGCCTTATGTATCTGGGTCTCCTGTATTGGGTGTGTATATATTTAGGATCGTTAGCTCTTCTTGTTGCATTGATCCTTTTACCATTATGCCATGTCCTTCTTTGTCTCTTTTGATCTTTGTTGGTTTAAAGTCTATTTTATCAGAGAAGAGAATTGCAACTCCTGCTTTTTTTTTGCTCTTCATTTGCTTGGTAAATCTTCCTCCATCCCTTTATTTTGAGCCTTTGTGTATCCTTGCATGTGAGATGGGTTTCCTGGATACAGCACACTGATGGGTTTTGGCTTTTTATCCAATTTGCCAGTCTGTGTCTTTTGATTGGGGCATTTAGCCCATTTACATTTAGGGTTAATATTGTTATGTGTGAATTTGATCCTGTCATTTTGATGCTAGCTGGCTGTTTTGCCTGTTAGTTGATACAGTTTCTTCATTGTGTTGATGCTCTTTACCATTTGGTATGTATTTGGAGTGGCTAGTACTAGTTGTTCCTTTCTAGGTTTACTGCCTCTTTCAGGTGCTCTTGTAAAGCAGGCCTGGTGGTGATGAAATCTTAGTACTTGCTTGTTCGCAAAGGATTTTATTTTTCCTTCACTTATGAAGCTTAGTTTGGGTGGATATGAAATTCTGGGTTGAAAGTTCTTTTCTTTAAGGATGTTGAATATTGGCCCCCACTCTCTTCTGGCTTGTAGGGTTTCTGCTGAGAGATCCGCTGTGAGTCTGATGGGCTTCCCTTTGTGGGTAACCTGAGCTTTCTCTCTGGCTGCCCTTAGCATTTTCTCCTTCATTTCAACCCTGGTGAATCTGACGATTATGTCCCTTGGGGTTGCTCTTCTTGAGGAATATCTTTGTGGTGTTCTCTGTATCTCCTGGACTTGAATATTGGCCTGCCTTGCTAGGTTGGGGAAGTTTTCCTGGATAATATCCTGAAGAGTATTTTCCAGCTTGAATTCATTCTCTCCATCACATTCAGGTACACCTATCAAACGTAGATTAGGTCTTTTCACATAGTCCCATATTTCTTGTTGACTTTGTTCATTCCTTTTTACCCTGTTTTCTCTAATCTTGCCTTTTCGCTTTATTTCATTGAGTTGATCTTCGACCTCTGATATCCTTTCTTCTGCTTCGTCAATTCAGCTGTTGAAACTTGTGTATCCTTCGCGAAATTCTCATGTTGTGTTTTTCAGCTCCATCAATTCACTTACATTCCTCTCTAAGTTGTTTATTCTCATTAGCATTTCATCAAATCTTTTCTCAAGGTTCTTAGTTTCTTTGCATTGGGTTAGAACATCTTCTTTTATCACACAGAAGTTTCTTATTACCCACCTTCTGAAGCCTGATTCTGTCAATTCATCACACTCATTCTCCATCCAGCAGGTTCTCTTCCTGGTGAGGAGTTGTGTCCCTTGTAGGAGGAGAGGCATTCTGGTTTTGGGTGTTTTCATCCTTTTTGCGCTGGTTTCTTCCCATCTTTGTGGATTTATCTACCTGTCATCTTTGTAGTTGCTGACTTTCAGATTGGGTCTCTGAGTGGACATCCTGTTTGTTGATGATGAAGTTATTTCTTTCTGTTTCTTAGTTTTCCTTCTAACAGTCTGGCCCCTCTGCTGTAGGACTGCTGAGGTCCACTCCAGGCCCTGCTTGCCTGGGGATCACCTGCAGCAGCTGCAGAACAGTAAGGGTTGCTGCCAGTTTCTTCTTCTGCTATTTTTGTCCCAGAAGGATACCCACCAGATGTCAGTCTGAGCTCTCCTTTATGAGGTGACTCTTTGGATATACAGGGGTCAGGGAGCTGCTTGAGGAGACAGTCTGTCCTTTATAGGAGCTCAAGTGCTGAGCTGTGAGCTCCGATATTCATTCAGAGCTGCTGGGCATGTATATTTAAGTCTGCTGCAGCAGAACTCATAAACCCTTTTTTTTTTCCCCAGGTGCTCTGTCCTGGGGAGTTAGGGCTTTATTTATGAGTTCCTTTTGTGCTGCTGCCTTTTGTCAGGGCTGCCCTACCCAGTGAGGAGGCAGCCTAGTCCCTGTCTGCCTGCAGAGGCTTTGCTGAGCTCCTGTGGGCTCCGCCCAGCTGCCGTGTGAACTTCCCTGCAGTCCTGTTTATACGGGTGTAGTTAGAACTGCCTCAGCAATGGCAGACTCTCTCTGTAATGGCGGGTTGCCTCGGCAATGGCAGGCTGCCTCAGCAATGGCAGACTACCTCTGTAGTCGTGTATTGCCTCAGTAATAGCGGACACCCCTCCCCCACAGAGCTGGACCGTCGCGGGTTCAGCTGTGCTTGCTGTGAAACTCAATCCAGAGTGTTTCCGATTGCTGTTTTTTTGTGGAGGTGGGACCAGCCGAGCCTGATCACCTGGCTCCCTGCCTCAGAGCCCTTTTTTTTTTTTTAGTTGAACAGTCAACTCTCTCCCAAGTGTTCCAGTTGCCTGTTGAAAACATGTGATTTCCCGTGCGGCAACCCACTGCGCTGACTGAAACAGCGGCGCTGAGATTTGTGGCGCTTTTTTGCCCAGGAATCTCCTGGCCTGCTCCCTGTTTCAGTCCCCTTTTTTATCAGATGAATGGGTGACTCTGCCTTCCCAGAGCTCCAATAGCCAGCTAAAATGGTGCCTGGACCCATGTATTTTGTACAGAGAACCGCCGTGCCAAGGTGCCAGCAAAACAGCCATGCTGGCCAAAGTAGCCGCGCCGGCAAAAACAGCCGCGCCGGCCAAACCAGCCACACTGGCCACCCGTGGGGCTCTTCTGCTTGGGAATCTCCTGGTCTGTGGGCAATAAAAATCCGTCTAGAAATGCGGTGTCCACTCACCCTCTGTGCTTTCACTGAGAGCTGCAATCCTGAGCTGCTCCTAATCAGCCATCTTGGATCCCTCTCTCAAGAAGTCTTACTTTTTATGGTTCATCTCACACACTCCCATCTTCCTTGTAACATAGCAAAATGTTATTTCTCTGTTATTAACAACTACAGTGATACCTAAATTTATTTTTGGAATATCTAGAATTATTAATAATGTCTTCTGAAAAAGCAGTGATTTTGAGAGAAAGAAATGCAAATTTAATGGGAAAGAATTTTCTTCTGGAGCCTCAAATTGCCATTATTAAAATCATTAATCTCAAGGAAATGCAATGAGAGGTGAACAAATAGAACTTAACCAGCCATACTCTCGTCCTGTCTCAATTATCCTTTCTCTAGACATCTCAAAATCTCTGATCCATTAAAAAATTTTATTAACACTATCTGATAACCTCTACACAATTACCCTTCATCAGATCATTTATCAGGCAACTCCTTAAAAATGAAAAACTCCTGATGTTCCAAAGGCATTATTGCAATGATAAAATTTCAGATGATACGGCAAAAATATGAAGGAAGAAATTCTGGAAATACACCTGCCTAATATCTCTGTCAAACCATACAATGAAGGTGACATCATTCTTTATTACTATTCTTCAGGCTGATTCTGATTTCATTTAAGCTTTGTATCACCCCACCAATTCAGATCCCTATATATTCAATAACTGGATTGAAAAGAAATAAACTGGCATCAATTGATGGAAAGTCTTTATTTCTTCTTCATTAATGAACCCCATCCTAGTAATTAGAACAAACAAAATTAGGTTTTGGGAACTGTATGCAACCCTAAGGCTTACCTTGTACAATGTGCTGCAGAAAAAAAAAGGTATCAGATATGCCACCAACTCTCTAAAAACTCAACATTAATGAAAATACCAACATGTAATCTCTATGACAAACTGAGACTTTTCTTTTGAGTGCCAGACCTACATGTCTAACTAGCCACTGGCCTTTTCTTATTACAGTGTTCTACAGGCATCTGACAACACTCAATATGTCCAAAATTGATACCATCTCCCTCCTTCAACACCAACTCTGCATCATTCACACATCCCTGATCTTGTCAAATGGCCCCAAGATATTTCTAACTGCCAAAATCAGAAACTTGAAATTCACTATTCTCTTTTCACTATTACCTACACACACACACACACACACACACACACACACATTTCCCAGCCTTATAGATTATAACATTAATAAATATCTCTCAAATTGAATCTCCTCTCTGCACTCCTACTATGTCAGACAACATACCATCTTTCACCTGATTTAGGCAACATTCTAAAACCATAACCCCATTGCTTGCAAAGTTCTTTCTAAAGCACATGCCTTTTACCCTGTTACCCTTTAACAGAAACTGGAGGACTCCAGGATAACACTGTATATCCTTGGTATTCAGGTCATTTATTTTCTGATCCCAGTGATTTGCTCTGCATCTGTCTCTTACCACTTTCTCATACATGCTCTGCATCCCAGCCTTATTAAAATCAATAGCAAATCAAATAAAGAATAAATTCAAAACTAAATCTACTAGGAATTCTTTGTACACCCTACGCTGTTTTAGGTTTCCATATTTTCATGTTACAATCATTCTGTCTGCCTGGAATGTCTTTTCCCTCCCCCATCTGTTTGGCTAACACTTATTGGTAACTACAGACTCAGTTAAAACATTACCTCGATGCTTCTTTGATCCACCCACAAATGAGAGGTGCCCTCCTCTGTACATGTACATCATGAGATGCATAACTTACCTGGCACTAACAACACTAATGCAATTGTTGATTAATATAATAATCACTCTTTCTAAAATCTTGTTTAGCCCTCCATTTTTAGCACTTGAAAAAGTTCCTGGCATAAGATATACCATAAAATAAATCAATTGTATTTGTAACTTTAAAAATCAGATTTAAAATAAATCTCATTTTGTTTTATTATCATTGGTTTTTGGTTCGGTTTTGCTTTGTTTGGTAAAAGTGGTGAGGGTGTCTTCAGATGACAGTAACTACATTAGTCACAGATATATTACAATTTTACCTGGTGACGATTTGTGCACCTTACATCAACAAAATGTTATAATTGCCTTGACTATTTCTAGAAAATTCCAAGACAACCTTTTAATTACTGAAGGCTCATGTTTCTAAAATAGGTAAAATTACACCCCTTGGTATAATTCAGTTGGATTAAAAGAAAAGCCCACTTTCATTCCCTGTGTGTAAAAAGGTTTATCCAGAAAATATTTTGAAAAAAAAAAAAAAAGAAGACATTGAGGAACAAATTAAATGATACATAAAAGAATATGAATCATCAAATGGCATGTCTTCTCTGATTTCACAGTATCATACATGAAAGTACATGTGAGGAAGGAGAAATGTGACAATGAAAGCTTATTGTCATCCTCTGGTTTTTCATTTGAAGCATTATGAGCACACACTACAACTGTGTTTCTTAATGAAGAAGCAGCAGTTTCTCATAGAAAAAAAAGCTTGTTAAAATGTATGTGTGTACCTTACCTCACACAGGAAGTCAGTGTGATCAAGGAATATTTCACCTCTTTTCTTTACCTTATTTTGTTTTTTTGAAGAAAAAAATTATTTTTAAACAGTAAAAACAAAACACATGCATTTTTCTCCATGAATAAAAATGACTTTATTGATTTAAAAAAATAAAAAGAAAATGAAAGAAAAATGTAATATTAACCCATCATTCTAAAAATGTTTTAAATCAGCATATTCTGAGTAACACTTGAACATAGATGAACAGGGAATTTACTGCATCATGTGACTTTTAGGTGCCAGATCTTATATTTTTTATCCTTGTGCATTAGTCCGTTCTCACGCTGCTATGAAGAACTGCCTGAGACTGGGTAACTTATAAAGGAAAGAGGTTTAATTGACTCACAGTTCTGCATGACTGGGGAGGCCTTGGGAAACATATAATGATGGCAGAAGGGAAAAAAAACACATCCTTCTTCATATGGAGGCAGGAAGGAGAAGTGCGGGGCCAAGGGTTGAAAATCTCCTTATAAAACCATGAGGTCTCATGAGAACTTACTCACTATAATGAGAACAGCATGGGGGGACTGCCCCCATGATCTAACCAGCTCCCATGAGGTCCCTTCCCCAATGTGGGGATTAAAATTCAGATTACAATTCAAGATGAGATTTGGGTGGGGACACAGAGCCAGATCATATTACCTTGGTTGACTAACACATAGTAGGCACTAGATCTGTTTTTGTGGAATGCTTTATTGAATGGTTTTGTTTAGTGAATGAATTAATGATGATTAACAAGAAAATAAGTTAATCAGGAGTACAGCATCCGCATTATATATGTAAATATTTAAAATTTAAAGGAGAAAGTATATTCAGTTCTTAGGTATTAAAATAGCTTATATGAAGGAAGTCTTTTGGTTGGAGAAGGTAGAAAAGGCATAGTAGGGAAAGTTAGGGAAGGAATTCTGGAAGTGTTGTGGATTATAATCTGCTTTCAGAAGGAGAATTGGGAAACTGCTGGCAGAAAAAAGAAAGTGGTGGCAAATGTTGAACTGACTCAGACATACCAGAAGACAGAAATTTAGGAGAAAAGACTTGGAAAGGATTCTTTCTTCCTAGAGAAATCAAAGCCAAAGGTGTTAGTAAAATTGAGTAATCATTTATGAGTTTTGCCATCAAAATGCCCTAGAAAATGGAGAATCAATGCAAAGCCAAGAAATGTTTTAGTCCACATTAAAATCATGGGAGCATTCAAAGATGAGGTTTCTGAGCTACTCAATAATCTTTTTATTTGTCTCTGATTAGGGCCTTCTTGCAGTTCCAGTTCCAAAGAGTTAGCATTTTTTCTCATGACACCTATACTATCCTTCTCTCCTTACTGTCAGCACAAATCCCTGCCAAAAGTGTTACTGAAAAAAGCAGAAGCCATAAGAAACATGATAGTCTTGGTTTTAATTTATATGAAGTTATGAGGTACAAGTGCCATTTCTTTACATGCATCAATTGTATAATAGTCAGGGCTTTTAGGGTAACTGTGAGCTGAATAACATGTATTGTACTCATTAAGAATTTCTCATCATCCATCTTCTCCCATGCCCTCACCTTCCCAAGTCTCCAATGTCTATCATTCCACTCTCTACATCGATGTGCACACATTTGTAACAACCACTTATGAGTAAGAATATGTAATATTTGTCTTTCTGTGTCTGACTTGATTCACTTAAGATAATGGATTCCAGTTCTATCCAAGTTACTGCAAAAGACCTGATTTCATTTTTTTTATGGCTGAGTAGCATCCCATTGTGTATATATGCCACATTTTCTTTATCTAGTCATCCACTGATCCACAATTAGATTGATTCTATATCTTTGCAATTGTGAATAGTGCTGCAATAAACATACGAGTGCAGGTATCTTATTGGTATAAAGATTTATTTTATTTTGGATACATACCTAGTAGTGGGATTGCCAGATCAAATCATAGTTCTATTTTGAGTTGTTTGGCAAATCTACATATTGTTTCCATTTGCGGTTGTACTAACCTACATTCCCACCAACAGTGTACAAGAGTTCCCTTTTCTCCATATCCTTACCAACATCTGTTATTTTTTGTCTTTTTAATAGACATTCTGATTGTTGTGAGATGATATCTCATTGAAGTTTTAATATGCATTTCTCTGATGATTAGTGATGTCAAGCATTTTTTCATATACTGTTGGCCATTTGTATGTATTCTTTTAGAAAATGTCTATTCATGTCCTTTGCCCACTTTTTAATGGAGTTGTTTTTTTGTTTTTGTTGAATTGCGTGCCTTATAAATTCTTGATATTAGTCCTCTGTTGAATAGTTTGCAAATATTCTCCTCCATTCTTCAAGTCATCTGTTAACTCTGTTAATTCTTTCTTTTGCTGTACAGAAGCTTTTTAGTTTAATTAAGTTCCATTTGTCTGTTGTTTTCATTGCCTCAGCTTTTAGGGTCTTTGTCATGAATTCTTTGCCTAGACCAATGTCCAGAAGAGTTTTTCCTAGATTTTCTTCTAGTATTTTTATAGCTTCAAGTCTTATGTTTCAGCCTTTAACCCATCTTGAGTTGATTTTTGTATATGACAAGAGATAGGGGGTCCTGTTTCATTCTTCTGCATATGCCAATCCAATTATCCCAACACCATTTATTGAAAAAGCTCGCCTTTCCCCAATGTATGCTTTTATTGGCTTTATCAAAAATCAGTTGCCTGTAAAAATGTGGCTTTATTTCTGTATTCTCTATTCTGTTCCATTGATCAATTTTTTATACCAGTACTGTGCTGTTTTGGTTACTATAGCTTCATAATACAACTTGAAGTCAGGCAATGTGATGTCTCCAGCTTTATTCTTTTTGATAAGATTACTTTCGCTCTTTGGGGTCTTTTCAGTTCCATATGAATTTTAGAATCATTTTTCTAATTCTGTAAAAAATGACACTGGTATTTTGATAAGAGTGGCATTCAATCTGTAGATTGCTTTGGGTGAAATGGTCATAGAAACATGACAGCCTTCAGTTTCTCTTCTCTCGCATCCGCCTCCATACCAACCCACTATGGCACTGGGTTCTTGACTGCACCTCTATCAACTCAGAGAATTAAGCATTTTCTCCTTCCTAATCACATATTTGTTCCAATAACGCACATTGAAGTAAATTCTAAATTTTTGCTATTACTAACGATGTCTTCCACTAATCCCTTTGTGTTCTTGAACTCGTCTGGCATTACCTATTATTAGCTAAATTAGTTAATTTGATCTCTCACCAACTTTTACTGTACAAACTTTGAAAAAGTTGAGCTGCCATGCTGTCTAGGTCAGAGAAAAAAAGACGTATCAGCAGTTCTAACTTTTCCCAGTGATACATTTACTGATCTCACCTTTACAGAGACCTCACTGGCATGACTGATTATTCAGCAAAGTTTGCTGATGTTACTTAGATGTGGTCGATATAGGGTAATGCGAACAGATAGCTGAATATGAAGAGCCTAATACTTGCTCTGTAAGTTGTTCATGGTATTATGAGAACGTTTGTTCTCCTAAAAGCTCAGGATGCCAACTCCTTCTTAATAAAACATTAGTTTAGCTCTATTGGGTTGCAATTAACCTCTTTGTCATGGACTGTCTAATCTTAAAAATAAAAAGAAGTCACAGAAGCAGTTAAATCAATCTATTAGACTGCAACACAAGATTCTAATCTATAAGAAAAAAGCTTAGGTAAACAATTATACTCTTGGCCAAAGAGACTACATAGTATAATTACTCATATTTCATCTGTTGTTTCTTCTCTAAAGAAAACCATTGGCTTCCACAAGAAGAAGCTTGCTATTTTGGCTGTTATTTTTTATTCTACAAGAATTTTTTGTCTCAATTATTGGCAAGAAGATGCCATAACTATTTGGCACAAGATATTTCACATGTAATTATCTTGGCAGTTTTGGAGTCTGTTTGAAAACACTGTACAGTATAAATGGGCAGAGATTTAGGCCATCTCTTTTAGAACACATACAGATAATGAACAGAATGGATTTCTTGGCTGTAATCTTCCTCTTTGTAGTATTACAAATAATGTATCACGTACCACTGACTGATTATCTGAACAACGATATCAAGACCTCAATACCAGGAACAAAAGATAACAAGAACACTTTGCCCCCTTAGTTTATTATCCGTTAGTTCATTTGTTTCAAAGCAGTATAAATCTGTCTGAATGAGCATATTGTCAACCTGTGCTTCATTTCTGTGGGGAAAAAGGAAAGCAGGGGATTTAGGCAGTTAAACCTCAACACTAAGTCTCCACTGAGAAGGACAGGGCAGCATGGGTACAATAGAGAGACCGTGGGATTTGAAATCAGTCAGATGTTGAGTGTCAGAATCTTCAACAGTAAACTGGAGATAACAATACTAATTTCAAAATTATAGAAATGACCAATAATAAATATAAAGTTCTTGGTATATATTAACTACTCCATCAACACTGGTTTCCTTCTCTTTCGATGGTTTTTGCAACTATCCATCATGGTATCATCAAAGGTATTATTGACATCACCCAATACCAGTCAGTTTAAAGACAAAACAGAATAAAAGTTTGGTAATCATAGATTGATTACAAGGAAGAGGTGCATTGAAATTCGTTGGCTGCCATCACACGTTATGGTTATTGTCCCAGATATGATTCAGAAATAAAATTCAGAATGAGTCCATTTATTCAAGTCTTTCAACCATATGTCTAAGTTTCTTGGCAAAAATACTGATACAAGTAGCAGATTGATATTAATTTTGGTCAATTTCGGCAAATGCTCAAAGAACTTGGACACTTGCTCCAATCACATGGCCCCTTTTCATGTTAAGAAGGTAGAAAGTCCTTGCTCTGGGATTACATTTCAATTTTGCCAGTGTGTAGATTCACTTGCCTGTGCAGAATGCTAAAATGCTATTTCTTGTTTGCTGGCAGAATTTTTAATAAATGAAGTATTTCTTCAAAATTTTGCAAACACTTTTGTAAACATCCTCAACTCCCAGGTCGTTGAAGTCCCTGAGTCTTCTCTTATTCACCTGACCAAATTGCAACACTGGATAAACACAACTCTTCACTTACTTCTGCATCTGCACCTCTTTGACTAAATATGAGTGGATTAAAACACAAAATTATACTCATAGATAACCAGAAGATTTATGACCACTGCCCTGAAACGGACCTTTGTGCTGCTCAGAAATCCTGTTGTCTCTCTCTTTCCACTCACTATTCCACTCTCTTAAATAACCAGTTCAGATGCACTCCACTCTTCTCACATCCTTTGCCATCTTTACTCTCAGTTAATAACTGTGATTCCTGTTTTTACTAAGACAATGTGAGCAATCAAAAGAAAGTTTCCACTATATATTTACTCATTTGTCTCCCCACTAGAATGTGAGAGAAGGGACTTTATTTCCAGGACCTAGACTGATGCCTGTGCCATACTGTGTGCTCAATTTTTGGTTGGGAAAAAAATAAAGGTAAGACAAGGAGGATAAAATATTCCTATAAGAGTCCTGAAAAGGCTCATGTTAAGTAACTCTGGTGCCCAAAACTGAATCAACAGCAAGTCTACTATATCCAAGTTCAATGGTCTACGCCCAATTTATTTTGGTATTACTGTGTTAGCATGTCATCTCATCCATTATTTTCCAAAAGTTCCATGGTTCCTTTACTTGATTTAATAAGTTCAAAGATAGATGCTTATGCCAATATTTTAAAACATACTTTCCTACACTGCTAGCTTCAAGATATGGTAGGATGATGACTTAATGGCATAAATATTTTATTTCCATTGAATTTTTCTTGTTAAATGTGCAGCTCACATGAATAATAGAAAGTAGCTTATACACACCATTCATAGTTACATTCTACAATACTTTTTCAGTAATCTGCTATGTGTTTGGAAGATACAGAGAAGTCTCAAAATAAAAGTCTATTTAAAATAAGCTCATCTACAGATTCTGGCACTAGAAAGAGATCTTTTTCTCTAATGCTTTCCACAATGGAGTCTGATTTTCCCTATAAATTCTAATTTACATGTCTATCAAACCCATAGTTAAAAAATCAAGTGGTCTAAGTTGTCTGGAGCTTATTCAAATATCATTTTTTATAAAAATGAATTATTCATTTCAAAGAACCTATGCCTTACAAAGAATTCTGTGATTCTGATGTGGGGATGCAGATAAATGGAGAGGCATTAATTTCAGAAAGAAAAGTCAACCCTTCACTATCAGCACCCTTTCCCCAACTTCATTGCAAAATGTTGCTGACTTTCAGTTTCCATAAATAGACATGTAGTTACTGACACCACCACTTAGGTTCGGCCAGTCAAAACTGCTGTGAAAGTACCGTACTTTCTTTGGCCAACTTCAGCTGTGCCATGAAATCACTTAAAGCAAATGAGAGAAAACAATAATCATCTAATGTAAATATAAATGCATATTTTTTGAGAGGAAAAGACTATGACATTAAAGTTTTTTATTCAGTCTGGTTACCGTTCATGTGTGAAGGCAAGAAAAATTTGTTTGCAAAATATGTTAGGTCACAAATCAGGTGCCAATCATTTACCTTTTGTTTTAAAATATATAACTTTAAGACATAGACCCTTGTTAGCTGTAGAACTTTTTATTTTCAATTTTTGTGGTTGCATAGTAGGCGCATCTATTTATAGGTACATGAGATGTACAGGCCTGCAATGCGTAATAGTCACATCATGGAGGATGAGGTATCTATCCCCTCAAGCATTTATCCTTTGTATTATAAACAATTCAGTTAAACTCTTTTAGTTATGTAAAACTCAAAACAATGATCTCAGGGGCATAGAGAGTAGAAGGATGGTTACCAGAGGCTGGGAAGGGTAGTTAGGGGTAGGGTAGGGGGATAGTTAATGGGTACAAGAAAAAATAGAATGTTATAGGCTTTTTATAGACATTCCTTATCAAATTGGAGAAGTTCCCCTCTATTCAAAGTTTACTGAGAGTTTGTATCATGAACACGTGCTGGATTTCCTCGCTTTTTCTGTGCTGACTGGCATAATCATGACTTTTCTTCCATATCTCATGAATTACATGTTTATATGGTAGATTACAGCAACTGGTTTTTGAATGTTAAACCAGCCTTGCATATATATGTGGGATAAACTCCACTTGGTTGTCATGTGTAATTCTTCTTAGACATTGTTGGATTCAATTTTTGTAGAGGATTTTGAATCTATATTCATGAAAAATATTGGTCGGTAGTTTTCCTTTCTTGTAATGTCTTTTTCTGGTTTTGCTATAAGGGTAGTGCAAGCCTCAGAACAAGTTAAGAGAGCTGCCTCTGCTTCTATTATCTGGAAAAGACTTGAAGAAATGCTATTATTTCTTCCCTAAATGTATGGTAGAGCTTACCAGTGAAACCATCTACACCTGGTCTTTTCTTGGTTTTGGAAATAGATAGAGTGCAATTGAGTGCTATCTCTCCTTGTGTAAGTTTTGGTAATTTGTGTGTTTCAAGGAACTGGTCTGTTCATCCAATTTATCAATGGTAGCTTTAGAGTTGTTGGCAGTAGCCCCTTACTCTGACTATCCATGGGATGAGGAATAGTGGCCCTTCCTTAATTTCTGATATTGGTAGTTTGTGTATTTACCCCTTTTTCTCAGTTAGCCTGGCTACAGGTTTACTAACTTTAATGACCTGTTCAAAGAACCAGCTTTGGGTTTCTCTAATGTTATCCTGTTGCCTATTTCATTGATTTCTGCTGTAAGGTTTATTTCTTGTCTTCAATTTGCTTTGGTTTAAATTGTTTTTCTTTATCTAGTTTCCTAAGGAAGAATCTGAGGTTATTGATTTTATGTCTTTCTTCTTTTCTAATATATGCATTTAATGTTACATATTTCCCTCTAAGCACTGCTTTTGCTGCATCTCACAAATTTGATAAATTGTATTTTCATTTTTTCTTTAGTTAAAAATATTTTTCTAACTCATCTTAAGGCTACTTCTTTGATTTGTGAGTTATTTAGAAACATGTTTAATTTCCAAATATTTTGGGATCTTCCAGATATCTTTATGTTACTCATTTCTAGTTTAATTTCACTTTCGTCTGAGAATATACTTTCTAAGATTTATATATTTTAAAATGTATTAAGGTAGGTTTTATGACCCAGAATGTGATCTATCTAGTGAATGCTCCACTCCATGTGAGGTTAAGAATATGTATTCTCTGGCTGTTGGATGGAGCACCATGAATTTTAAAACAAGCAAACGAGCATTAAACCTAAATACTATTAGAAGACTGTTCAATTTAAAAATAGTATTTATATTTATCTTAAATTTCCCAGGCACTGAGTCTATGTGTAAAGCCATTGTAAAACAGGCAGTATGGGTCCAAACTGAATACTTTATTCGATCTTCAAAGTACAAATAAATTTTTCTATGTCATACTTTGAATGGTTTGCACACTGTAAAAATTCTCCTCTTGCAATTTGATGTTAACCAGAAACTGAGCAGATACAATATTATATATGTGAGTTCCTATACAAGGAATAAACTTAATGTGATTTTTTCTATAATTATGATTACACTTGAACATATTAAAGCTTCTATGCCAGTTTTTTTTAAAAAAAGGAAAGGCAATGTTTGCCAAATGCAAGAGGAAGACATTTTATTTTTAGTTTCCTAAGAGATTATTAAAAATAACATTTCATAAAAACTACCTCTAAGGTTACTCGAAATTCTTCATTTATATGATGCCAGTTTCTAATTTAAACATAATTAGAGAGAATAAATTCGGAATAAATTACATAGAAAAGGAGGTAAAACCACACGCCACTGACCAGTGGTTTCTATAGAAGTCTCTTTGACTATGATAGGCAATAAGACTACAGTCAGAAGGTTTGCATTTTGCCAGCCACTCTCCTGATGACAAAATTATTCTTTCCATAATCTAGCAACATTAACCCTTGGGACTACACAACAGAATAAATAAAAACTGAAAAGTAACTTGAAAAAGTCAACTATTACAACTTTAATTAATTCAACAAACTTCAATCAACTAACCAACTGAGCTCTAGTTAGATTTCACCCAAACCATCCCACCAATTGTTACATTTTGGTTCTAAAGTTCACCATTGTATGAGATATTGAAATTCCAATTATATTGATTCAAAATTAACAATGCTCAACCAGGCACCATGGCTCATGCCTGTAATCCCAGCACTTTGGGAGGCCAAGGTGGGCAAATAACTTGAGCCCAGGAGTTCGAAACCAGCCTGAGCAACATGGTGAAACCCTTACTCTACAAAAATTAGCTAGATATGGTGGCACACTCCTATAGTCCCAGCTACTCAGGAGGCTGAAGTGGGGGGAATCACTTGAGCCTGGGAGACAAATTTACAGTGAGCTGAGCTGGTACCACTGCACTCCAGCCCAAGCAACAGAGTGAGACCTTGACTAAAAAAAAAACAGAAAAAAAAAATGCCCTATAAAATTTCTTACTCACACTATAAGTTAGCCAATCAATATTGCAACTTTGGATAGCCATGCTATTTCCATTCCAACAATACGATAGAATAAAACAGATTCCGAGCAATGTAGCAAAAGAAGGGCCACATAGTAGAATTTTGTTTTCCAGTTCAACAGCGGAGGTAAAATTACAAGATCTTTTAGCAACAGCCTAATTTTTCAGTGTAGTAATTCTTTTGAAAATTACCTTTTGTTGAATCATCCTCTATTGGCTGTTTGAACAACGTAATATCCTTGAAAGTACACAGGAACAAGACCACCTTTTCGTGTTCATTTCTTATTGGTGCAATTTGCATATAAAACCAAACAGGGGTTCCTGTAACAGAGAGGGGGAGGGGAAAGGACATTAAAGTGTGACATGGCCACAGCAGTGGTTTGGTCCCCTGCCTGCCTTCTTCCTTTAGCTGCCAATGGCTATGCCAGGAATCAACACCAAAATAATAGTGTATTAATTACTACAAACAATCAATAAGCCTTTAATTTTATATCAACTACCAGTTGTTCACATTTAACAAACACAGTATTCAAACCAAAATATCAAAATTCTAAAGTAAAGCGCAGGCTGTCACTTCAAGATGCAGGAACACAAAGGCAGTCTTGCTGCTTAAGCCGTCCCAGCATCACCTGTAGGTTTTCGTCCCTCAACCACTGCTGCTCTCACCACCTTTCTTTTGAGATTCTTACCAATTGTGATCACTCCTACCTGCTTCAGCTTGTCTCTTCTTGTCACTTTGACAAGTGTTTCCAATTAACTGCAACAGCCATACCTGATCCTCTAATAAGCATTCCTCTTGAAGGAACATCTAAAATACTGTTTCTATCCCAAGGCTCTCTCATCAGTCAGATGGACTTATATGATAGCTCTACAGTTTTGGCTGCATCCCCACACCAGAAAAAAAGGATGTCAGCAAAACTTGATGCCTGAGGTACACAGAACCTGAAACCATTAAGGCAACCTGAAGGAAAAAAAGGCAGGTCCCAGCCTTTGAGATCCCCAGGCATCTTTTCAAGCCACTGCTTCCTACCTCCCTCACTCCAAGAGCATGAAGGTGGACTGTATCACCACGTTCTTTAAAGGATGGCTACTGCAGACTCTGTCCTCTAGGACAGAAGGTTTCAAAGCATTCAAGGCTTATAATTTGAACAAGTCAGGAACTGGTACATAACAGATAAGAACTATGTGAAGGAACAAAAAATGCCCTCAAAGGTGTAATTATCTATTAGTGATACAACACTGAGGGAAGGTTCCATTACAATCAGAGACACATTTACATTATAATCAGAAACACATTTCTCATATTTTCTTCAAGCTACAGTGCAGTAAAGCCCCTCCAAATACTCTATTTTAAGACATAAAGGTTTTTGTAAGGTTTAGGATTTGGGGAGTGAAATGTACAGCTATTAATAGTCTGTAGGTAAGAGCTGATAGCCTTTTAGTGGCTTCCAATGGAACGGAAAAAGAACCACTTCTATTCCCACGGCCTAAAAAAAATTTTTAAAAAAAAGTCACCTAATGTCACCACAAAGGGGAATTTTTCATTTAGACAAGATGAGATAACTACTAGGCTCAAGTAGTCAGAGAATTAGAGAGAGGAGATTTCTATGGGAATATTCAGTTGTGACAATCAGGTTTCTGTAACCCCAGGGGGTCTATGGAAGAAGTGGCCCTTTCCAAAATGATGGTAGAATGAGATAGGGACCTCAAAAATAATCACATCATCTCCCAGAGAGGCTTGTCCATTTTTTTCTGTTTTCTTATTTTACACAGCATGTCCAGGAACTGTGAGTGATGTGCACAGTTTTACAAATCACCAGACCCAGATGTTAGTGGATACATGACCTATGGCTGTTTCAACACAGTGAGCTTGAGGCAGAAAGGTCATAAACAAAGAGAAAAGGGTATTAAAAAATAAGTCATTTTCCAAGGTCTGTTAGAAATGTGAACAGAAACAGATGATGTTAAATTTCATGCCTTCCTGTGAAAACTGCAACTTTTCAAATTCTGGCATAGAGTCTGGGCTCTCTGTAAAACTGCTTTAAATATGAAGGTAACTGTTCTTCAACTTTCCAAGCCACAGGGTCAGACTTCCCCAAGTAGGCTGAGTATTGCCAAGTATCTGGTGATAGATTCTTCATACTCTGGATTTGGGGTTCAGGGGGCTTGGGAGTCTCGGAGTGTTAAGCAGAGGAACCTGCTGCTGCTGAAACTCGGTGCAATGCTCCAGCATTGATGATTTGGAGATGCTTCGGCTGTCAGTTCTACCTTTGAGTACACAGAAAGAACTATTTTAAGTCATCATCCCAGAGCTACCATTTCTTTCCCCACAGTAGAAACAGCCCTTTGCTAATCAGAGCACTGGACCTACAGAGCAGAGGCTGCAAACTGAAATTTCAATGATGATGTATATTCAATCAGATGCCTCAATTCCCCCATTTGCAAAATGGTGTTCAACCTAATTACTAAACAAAAGTATTGGGAGGACTTGGCAGGTAGGCATTCCCCAAAGCAGTCTTGGGACTAGATAGAAGGATCTATCACCAAATACTTGACAGATACTCATGTCTACAGATGTGAATTTTTCTACCTAACATTTTTTTAACCACAAAAATATAATTTTTTCAGATCATGTTCAAAAACTTTCAGCTATTTATAAGACTTTTTAAAATTTGCATTTAAATAGCAGAACTCCATTATAATACATGGATAACACCTACCTTTACTAAAGAGGAAAACAAAAACAAAACCCAATGTAGATAGTACACAGAAAGGAGGCACGAGTTTTAATCTACAATGCTATGTGGTATATATCCTATTGGCTATAAGCAGGCACTTACCTACACAGAGTTATCTGGAAAGAACCAGATAGCCCTGAACAATGGTCAGATAATAATTTCAATCCATTAACATAAGGCCAAATATCTAAACTATCTTGGAAGGACTTACAGAAATGTAAAATTTAGGTAATTACAAACATGATTTAAAGTTAATAAACAGAAATTCCACTAAGATATTTTGTTGTGGTGGTTGTCATTACAGGGTCTTTCTCTGTAACCCAGGCTGGAATACAGTGGTATGATCATAGCTCACTGCAGCCTTGAACCCCTGGGTTCAAGCAATCCACCTGCCTCAGCCTCCTGAGTAGCTGGGACTATAGGCATGTGCCACCACATCCAGTTATTTTTTTTGGCGGGGGGTGTAGAGGAAGGGTCTTGCTATGTCACCTAGTCTAAGATAGTTTTTGAGAAACTCAGAAACTACAGACTTGTCTTTGAGGCTGTAAAGTCAGGCCAGTGTTTGTTTATTCTGCTTAAACATCAGAGAGTGAATGACCTTAGTAATATGGAATACGCTTACATCATTTGCTAAACTTGAGTACATATCTAAATTATTGAAGGGTTAACAAACTATATAAAAATGAAGGGTTTTTGGTATACAGGTCCCCTACAAATTATCAATATGTATTTAGACCTGGTGAAAAAGACCCAGAAGCACATACAGCCTGCCTTTTCTCTTGCAGAGGACAGAGTTGATCATTCACAAGGGATTGTTTTCTAGGTGACAAGCCAGTGGACATTTAGCTATGACTTCAAACTGAAATATTTCTTTGGCCTTGATGTAAAATGAAAAATAAGACATTCCTTAAGTAAAACCACTAAAAACAAATGTTTCCATTATCAAGTGCACTACTTTGAGGCAATGCCTAACACTGTTATTCCTTTGTTAGAAGAGGAAGGTTAAAAAAAGAAATCAAATTTTAATTCCAAATATTCCACAGAGAAAAAAATGTCTGAAGTAAATGGAGAGATAAATTATGATCCATAAGATCCAACAGGCACTGAACATGGCACCGACGTTTCTTGTTAAAGCTAGAATGTTTTCCGAACTTGGGAAGAATTTAGTAGCCACCACTTTCCATCAAAGATAATAATGGACTTTGCTATCACTTTCTATTAACGATAAATAATTGACCCATTTATGAAGTGACTGTTCGTTTAAAAAAAAAAAAAAAGAACAATTTGAGGAAACAGCAAAAAAAAAAAAAAAGTAAGTAACCATGCAAATAAAGTGAATTAGAAAGGGGACTGAGTTGCTAACTACACTTGGTTTTTGTTGGGTTGGCTTTTTCCTTCCAAACTCTGATGGAAAGTCTGTATCATGAGATATTATGTCATTATATAATGCATACCTTACCACATACAAATCTCATCCAAGAAAAAGTTCACTACAATCAATACAATCTACCAAATGTGAATGACCTGTTCTGAGAACAATGGCTACTTCTACTAGACTTTCTCACAAAAGAGTCCGAGGCTGGCAAAAGGCCATACTGGTAGAGATTCCCCTTAAGTAGCTACCACATATTCACATTGCCTAAGTTTGTGTAGAAAGGTAATTGCACATATCCAATGTTAGCAATTACTGTTTTCTTTAAACATAAGAAGAAATTAATACATTTATCTGTCATTTTTAGTTGTTGTCGCATAATTATAGGGTCTTTATTATAAGTATCTATTATAAAGTATTTTGCTACCTGATACAAACAAAGTCATATTTAAGATGCATCACATTTTTCTTCCATTCCTCAAAAAGTTGCTTTTCCTAGGTAGAATTATTTATTAATTTTATTATCTAATTTCACCAGTAACCTCTGCCCCTGCCAAGAAAAGGAGCAACAGAAGTTTTACATGCTCTCTACATTTTAGCACCACTACGACTTACCAAACATAGTATTAATAAAGAGGTGGCACATCTTATTAATAATTGAGATACCTACTATTTTTCTTGTACAGAAGAACTTCAAAGCAGTTTGACTCGTAGTTGTCAAAAGTCTGCCTGACTTTCTCAATGGTCTTCTTGTCAGTCAATTCCCCATACATAAAACTGGGGGACAAAAACAAACAATCCATTTCACTTTCATGTTGCCTTTCAAATGCTACAAAAATTACATAGTTATCTTTGATTAAATAGTCAAGTGTGGTTACAAAACATAATGTTGCTTCTATATAATGAACAAAAATAGTCAAACCATGATAGTCAGTTCTTGCTTTACGCAGTTCCCGTATGCACAGATTTCATACAGGTGATTTAGCTGAATAATACCAGTTCCACAACATAGTTCAAATTTCAGTTACCAAAGTATTTAACTGTGAGTAATTGCACAAAGTACAAGCTTTGCTGCTTGATCTTCAGTCTACAGATCACTAGAAAATAACAGATGCACGTTCACAGCCAGTAACTGATCACATCACTTCTTTCAAAGCCTGTCAGTATTGGTAACAGCACAGCTGTTATTCAGTTCACGCACAGACAGAAAAGTATGTAGTCATATTGCCTCCTTGTCTCTCAGTGATAAACCCATGTGACATTTTACAAAAATGGATAATCAAAAGCAGTAATTATCCAACAAAAATTAAAATCCACCTAAGAAATGAAAAATAATAATGTTGGAAGTGGAATTCAAACTGAACATAAATGAAGTTATAAGAGAAATAAGTGACCTTGGAAATGTAGATACTGCTGCCATTTGGGAGACTCTAGATAGGCAACCAAAAGGACTTAGTGAAGGTGAACTTATCAATATAAATGAGGAAAGCAGTTGTGACAAAAAGCATGAAGGTTTCCCAGAGAAGGTGACGCCAGTTTAAAAACAAACCAAAAAAAAAACCCTCATTAAAGGAGTTCTAGTACATTGTTCACAATAGTGAAAGTGGAAGAATAAAATATTTAATATTTAGTAAAAATATTAAAATAAAATAAGAAGAAATTAATTCTAACTTGGAAAGGAGGATGACAATTTTCCAAGAGATACAAAAGATGCTCTCTTTATACAGAAAATTATATTCTGAGAAGGCAAGAATTGTTTAAATAAATTTTTTTAAAAAACTTACTCATGGTAAGTTTTTTAAAAAAGAAATAAAATACTTCCTCCGTTCTAAATGTTTCCAATGTTCAAAATCACAGTGTACTAAATAAATATGAGTTTTACTATTATATTCATCTCCCTGTATTGATAACCAACAGTAAGAGAGTTTTTAATGTTTTGACAAACATTCTTTAAAGATGCTAAAACAATCATAGTTTTTTTATTAAGTATTAAGATCATATTATGTGGTTTCAGCTTGCATGGACCTTGTTATGTTCCCATACGATCATAAAAAGTGAAGATTGCATATTATACATATAATGCATTTACATTCTCATTTCAGAGGATTTTCTTAAGATAGGTATAAGTGTGGCTAATGGGAGGGAAGTAAAGCTGGCATCTTGAAGGAATTTTACATTATTACAGCGGTTAGAGGAACATAACGAAACACAGATTAAGGAGTGAATGTCTACATTCCACAAAACCTTTCTAATGTTTGACGTTCTCTATTTTTCTAAGAGAACCTTGGCAAAAGTCTGATCATCTACATAACAGAGCTGACTCAAGAATGATCTGTCTCTAAAACTCCATTCTCAATGCTTTCAAAATCATCAATTGTGCATCTGGTTTTAGATACACAGTTCTACTGATTAGTATGATTGTCCAGACCATCCACCAGGAAAGAAAATGTGTCTTTACTAAATACCTTAACTAAGATTTTGAAAAGTCAAATGTACATCTTTGTTATTGTTTTTCTTTCAGTTTTCAAAGAGTTCACATATTGACCAGAGGCAGATCTAAAGTGTGGTGGAGGCTGAAGCTTATAAAATCTGTGTAGCCTTCCTTAAGAAAAAGAATACAAAATTACAAAACTAGATTAGGAACAGACCCTCAAAAGGTATCCACTCAAATGAGGGCCCCTGAAGGTTCAGATTAATTATCTTCACAGAAAATCTACACCTGAAGATATCAATCAGTACAATTTACAACCTAAAAGGCCTAGTTTGTCAGCAAAATCCAGTAATGATGCACAGGATTCAATAGCAGCACCACACTACAGCTGGAAATTACAGGGTAACTCAAGCCTACCTTCTGTAACACCAGCCTAAGCAACTAGAACTCTAGAAACTAAGAAATGAAAGTAGATAAGGCAGATCAAAGATTGCCCAAGCATTAAGAAATCTGAATCCTTCATTTTTAATATATTTAATTTTTAAAGAAAAAAATTGTCATTATAATAAGTAAAAATATATCAGAATAAAATGACAGACTCTTAATTCCATAATCATATCTAGACTAAAACAGGAAGCCTCAAAGCATACCTGCAAGCTGGACTTGAAAAGCTACTGTTCCTGTCAAAGCTGAAATTTCAGCTCACGTAAGTTTTATAAAAATCTCTTGAAGGCATTACAATTAAATTAGAATTATTCAGCTAAAGAACATAAAGCTACTCTTCTCCCAAAAAAATATTAGCTTAATATTGTACATAATATTTTTATAGACAAGTGAACTTTTTAATTAGTCAGTTTTTTACTTTTATTTTTAATTAAAGAATCATTAGTAAAACAAAGATTTTAAAAATCAAGATAAGGGCAATTAAACTAAGAAAAAGAAAGAGGGAGAGAGAAAGAAAGAAGAGAGAGAAAAAGAAAAACAAGAGAAAGGAAAGAAGAAAGGAAGGAAGGAAGGAAGGTAGGAAGGAAGGAAGGAAAAGAAGAAGGAGGAGGAGGAGGAAGGGAGGGAGGACATTTTACCACTGCTACTAAATGACAGGTTTCGATGGTTCCATAAACTGAGACATAATATTCACAATTGGTTAACAGAAAAACAAAATAAGAAAGCATTTATAATATAACAAGCAGCTAGGATAAAAATTATCCAATATTAATTCTAATAAAATTTAAAAGTAAGTTACAACTCAAATTTTAAAAAAAAGAAGCTCTCTGAGGAATTAGTTTAATAACACCAACTAAGAAAAAATGCAACACAGGTCTGATGCAACTAAAATTCTGAACAGAAGATAAAAATAAACAAGCAACTTTTAAATAAACTATTAAAATTCCATAATACACTTTCATTAGCTAAGTTTTTCCAATGCTAAAATCACTTATCCTAGGAAAATAAAGGCACTTAAGAAAATAACCCTATATTATTAAAATCTGAATACTTCTTTAAAAAATCGTCTTTCATTTCTTACATTGTTCCACTTGGATTTTTCATTTATTATATCACATATTTCTGATGACAGAACACATATTTGAAGGGGCAAAATGTAGCAGTTAAATAATAAAAGATATTTCAAAATAGATTATAAAGAATGTCTGAAATGTACTAACTATTTATCCTCCCAAGGCAAGTGTTCTGGAGGTTAACTGAAACTCTGAAAGTGTTTTCATCCAAAGTTGTCCAAGCCATACTGGTAAATCAATGATTCTTCATTCTCTGTGGGCGTGGCACATTTGTTTATGTGTTTGGCTTTGTCACATGTGAATGCTGAAATGTTTTATCACAGGTTCCTGAAGCCTGACTCAGGATGACGGAAGCTCAATGCAGTCTTAGAATGGTTAATGGAATTTGAGGGATCACGAATTATAGAAATAGTAATCAACAGGCTTTAGAAACCATATATATTAATTTTATACAGTTTTCATGTCTTCTACTAAATATCCTCAAAAAATACGTAATGAAATTTTTTTTTTTTTTTTTTGAGATGAAATCTCGCTCTGCTGTCTAGGCTGGAGTGCAGGGGCATGATCTGGGCTCAATGCCATCTTCACCTTCCAGGTTCAAGAGATTCTCTAACTCAGACCCCAAGTAGCTGGGACCACAGGTGCGTGCCACCATGCCTGGCTAATTTTTTGTATTTTTCTTACAGATGGGGTTTCACCATGTTAGCCAGGATGGTCTCGATCTCCTGAATTCCTAATCCACCTGCCTTGGCCTCCCAAAGTGCTAGGATTACAGGCATGAGCCACTGCGCCCAGTCCGAAAATATTTTTAAAATTACAAAACTTCCACTTGCTCTCTTACATAGGGTGCCAAGCTCCTCCTTGGTAATTTTAAATGAACGACTGTACTGTTACTTTATTGAAAGGAAAATAAAATTGGATTCACAAAAGCAATCTATCTCTGTTATAAAATTGGGCAGTCATGGTATAATAAGGACTTTTGCATTTGGAGGACCACTTACAAACTGGATAATTTATGGACAAGTCGTATATCCTCTCTGACCCATTGTTTCTTCATCAGTAAAGTGATGACAATAATAATATAACTCAGAGGGTGACAATTAAAAGGATAATGCAAATAAAGTTACAAATTATAATGCATTGCACAATGGCTGAAATATGACTGGAATGTACGGATGGGATTAGAAGCCTTCCCCACCCCAGCCTCACTCCCTGGCTTCTCCAGGATTCTAGAACACAGATGGAACCACGCTTGCCAAAAGGCAGGGTCATTGTGTTCTAAAGGGAGATGTCCATGGTTCTGGGAATCTTCTTCCTTCACTAACCCATGAGGTTGAAGCAAATGCTTACTCAGAACCTGCTACTGTATAATCTGGCCACTTTTCTTGTTATACAGTTGATGGGTTTTGTCTTGGGAATAAGGGATAATTTTTCTTCAGGCCTGGTCTAGGCCATACCCAGCTTGCCTAGGCATCTGGCAATTATCTTTCACATGTATCTGACCTAGAAAACTTTGAGCAATAGGTGGTTTGGGCTGGTAGCAGGATTTACTTATTCTTGGATCGCTTGTTCTGCCATCAAAACCTCACAAACAAGCCTCATTATAGCTCCTAGCAGTAAGAATGGCTATAATAATTGACAGACTTCCAAAAGAGAAAAGAACCTCACAACTCTGAAGAAAACATAACCTAATCATGAGTTCCACCAACCTCCCTTACTCTGCTAAATGTGTAACAGTGTGCCTAGACTAAAACACAACAAACATTCAGTCACCATAATACAGGGTAATATTATCTGCAGGCTGTAGTTCACAGATTAACACATGCTTCAACAAAAAAATGCAACCCAGATTGACTTAACACAGTTGGTAAATGTGGTCTCCAGCTCAGAACTGGCCACAAGCACAGAATCATAACAGTTAATGGGAGGTGGACTGAGATCTGTAGTCAAAGGATCAAAAAAGAGAAAGCCCAAGAGAGGGGAAGTTGAGGAAAAATTAGAAACAAGTAAGAATACAGTTTTTGGCTGGGCGTGGTGGCTCATACCTGTAATCCTAGTACTTTGGGAGGCCAAGGCAGGCAAGTCACCTGAGGTCAAGAGTTCGAGACCAACCTGGCCAACATGGTGAACCCTCACCTCTACTAAAAATACAAAATTAGCCAGGCATGGTGGCGCATGCCTGTAATCCCAGCTACTTGGGAGGCTGAGGCAAGAGAATCACTTGAACCCTGGGAGGCAAAGGTCGCAGTGAGCCGAGATCACACCATTGCACTCCAGCCTGGGCAAAAAGAGCAAAACTCTGTCTCAAACAAAAAAAAGAAAAGAATATAGTTTTCAAAATCTGAAAGAAGTAATTTTGGAATAAATCAAAGACATTCCTTTATACAGAGGATCATAACCAAAAGGTTTGACAACCCATTGATTTATATGGTCTTCAAAGGATTTCAATGGGGTAATAAATGGTAGGTTTATAAGATGTAATTAAGAAAAAACAGGACTGTATATCTCTAACCTTTGGAGTCTGACATCACCAAGGCACCTCTGCCCTTCAGCACTTTTCATCAGTTTCACCTTGCGAAGCACAGCCCTCAGCCAAATGGAGCCAGACTGACTGGTTTTCATCATGTGTCACGTGCTCTTGGTAGCTGCTGAGATAATCCTGTGTTCATAAAACTGCTGTGAAATCCATCCAGTAAAGTGTTTCTTAATGTCTCTGACTCATTGTCTAACTTGATGGAGTTGGATAAGGGATTGTAAATGGCCTTTCAAAAAATGTATTTGAGAGCATCTATCTTCCCCTCAATCCTCCCTACCTAAACTACCTGATTGTTCTTTACACCCCTCTACTGAAAAAAAAAAAAAAAAAAAAAAAACAGCAGAATAGACTCTTAAAAGTTTCAGGTTAATTAGAAGTAAAATGCTAAAGTGGTTCCTACCTAATCTATGACAGATTATCCCTGTATATCCCAAATGTCAGAGCTGCTATACGTCATAAGATCATACACTTTTAAACGTCATCCTCCCAAAATCTACAATCTCTTTTAAACATGCAATACTTTTCATTTTCTCCAATAAACAGCAAAACAGTCCAAAGGCATGAAAAACACAATAATCAGACAATAAAATGGACAAGGTTTGAAATTCCTGGGATACTGAAAGTGTCATAGTGTCATAATTTTAGCTAAAACAAAAATGAGACAATACCTAGCACACATCAGATATTTTTAAATAGGAATTTCAGTACCATTATGACATAGCAAGGATGAAGGAAAGCCAGAACCCTCACTAATGGCTGCTGAGAGTGGAAAGAGAAGTCTTCTATGGGCAAGAATCTTACAGCAGTTAATTTACAAACTCTGCATATATTCTATTATCCAGCAATCCCCTTGCTGGAGATAGAGACAGAAAACTTCTCAAAAATGACCACAAGAAGGTGTGTAGGAAGATGCTTATTTCCAAGTTGTTCAAGGTAGCAAAGTGTCGAAGTTAGATTCCAGGACTAATAGAATGTATAAATAGAACAAAGGCTGTGAAGACACTGGAACACTAGACAACAATCAGACATGATGAATAGATCATCATACAGTAACACAAAGAAGTCTAAAACCATAATGTTGAATGAAAAGAGTAAAAAAACATACATATTACAGTGTGGTGGGAATTACATAGATCTTAAAAACCAACATTAGCAAAGCAATATCATTTCAAGAATACACATATTTAATAAACAAGCAGAAGACAGATTAGAAAGACATACAATAAACACACTCTAGAATGAATAACCATAAAAGGAAGAAGGGGAATGGGATGAAAGGGAAAAGAAGTAAAAGGAAAAAAAAATTAAATAAAGAGAGACCTTGCTTAGAGAAAGCAAAATGATAATATTGTGACAAATTGAGGAGTATGTTTAATTTGATTCTGTGTGTCTGGTCCAATGCAGGAGATTGAGAAGGACAAAGAAGAAAAAGATAAGAAAACAGAAGAAAGAAATATTAGCCACTTGATATTATAAAAACACAAATTCATGTGTTTTTAATTTTACCATAAAACAATTCACTTTTGAACATTTAAAACTATGGCATGTAATCATTTACTCAGTTGCCAATTTAATCCTATAAACTTTAATTCATCAAATACAAATTGTATACAAAAATGAATCTTTCTTCTGAGATATATAGTGTTAAAGGTTGTATTTTCCCATATAAAATGAAGCTCACTGCTTTATAATGTCTTATTCTCTTATGTCTGTCTAAAACCTTATAAGCAACAGTTTTTAAATTATTTACAAGGATTTTCTCAGTGTCAAATACTTATCTCCATATTCATTTACAAGTCAGTAATTCCACATACTATAATAACTTTTAGCCATTAACTCTGTGTTTCTAAATGTGCATATAATTTTCTTCTTTTCTCTCTCTGTTATTTTGTGTCTCATATTTAAAGGCTTTTCTAGATTTAGTCAGGAAATGGGAAAAAAGGCTATATGTAAAAGAATTTGAGTCATGATGCAAACACTTTTATAAACTGCTTGGGGAGTGGTTTGGGGTTTGTTGTTTTGTTTTATTTTAGGTTTTTTTTTACTTGATAATATGTTGTTAGTTTTTTCCAGTGTTATTGTCCTTCCAGAATATTCAACATATGATGTAGATGAATAGGACTTTGCCATCATATTTTTTTAACAAAACCTACTACTGGACATTTTGGTTACTTCCAGGTCTTCAGTCTTCTAAATAATGCTATAGCAAACATAAAATGGATATAGTTTAATTTTAAAAGAGAATGAGGAAGTTTAAAAGAAGAGCACTTTAAAATAAATCACGCTTCCAAGAAAAACTGATAGAAGTCAGATATTTGCTCATATATCAGATGCTAGTCTTCCTAGTTCTGTGAGGGCATTAAAGTGGTTGCAATTTTTAGGTTAACAAAACATATTTGGCATTTTGTGCAAGTAAGTAATAATTGTTTACATTAAGAACATGATCATTTGAAAATATTGTCTCTGGCAAGCAAAGACAATTTGGGGAAAGACTCAAACACTTTTCTCTACAGTTAAAAAGCAGGGTATAATCCAAAACTCTCCCACCTCAAATGTCATAACACAGGATGAAACACAAGAAATAACAGTATGCTATATAGAACCATGTGAGACCTAGGTAGGTTTTACTGCAAAACAAGCCAATCTAATTCCATAAATACTGACATAAGACACTGTCTTGTGTGCTGTTGTGCATACAAAAGTGAGCAAGATGGAGTCCCTACTTTTAAGTCACTTACAATCTGGTACTTGCATTAGGAGGAGAAAAGCAGCTCTCTCAGAGGAGAAAAGAGCTAATATAACCACCAGCACTGATTTTCTTAGTGAATCCTTTGTAGGAAAATTGTACTTGCCAAACAAAATAGGCTGGGGATAGGGCAGATACATGGGACACAAGAAGGGATGAGAGCAGGACTTAAAAATAGATCCAGATATGAAGAGCGGTACTTCTCAAAAATGGCAACAAAAGCAATAAAGCAATAAGAATAAAAACCCAAGGGATAAGGCGAGTTAGTTTAAGGCCAAATGATGATGCCAACAGAAATACGCACAAGAAACTATTAGGAGTCAGAGAAGGGAAAAACCTGTCTTATTTAGGCAATCATGAATACCTTCAGGTAGAAGATGAGATCTGAGCCAAATCTGGCATGAAGATGGGATGTCAGCAGTCCAAGAATAAGAAATGGGTGTGTGAGTATATCTGTGGTCCCTGGAACTCTCTATGGACCTCTTCCACAGGATAAGGTCTAACAAAACACTCAGCTTTTTCTAACTTAAACTCCCTTCTGGGGGATAGGGGAGGAGCAATGCTTAATACAGACCAACAATATGAGTGCTACCAAAGGGATCCTCTCAACCAGAGGCCACATATTTTCATCACTCCCATTTACCAATTTCATACCTGGGAGTGAAGACTGAATATGAGAATGCCTTTAGTAGAGGCAAAAAATGAGGATGGCTAGAGGAGCATAGATCAAGGAAGAGAATGTTTGAGCAGATTATTTCTCAAGCCTGGATAAGCATCAGAATCATCTAAGCTGTTGGTTAAAAATACTGACTCCCTGCTTGACCCACCCACTTCAGAATCACCTACTGATTCTAATTCGGTAGGTTTAAGCGGGGTGGGAATCTGTTTTTGCAAAACCTATTTAAGTGATTGCTATGTGCAGTCAGGTTTAAACTCAATGGTATATATAAAATATCTACCTTTCCTGATGATGAAGGATATCTGGAGAGAGAAAGAGTCATCAACCAATCCCTTCTCTATACCAAGGGAGATATCTCTCTCTCTTTCTCTGTCTCTCTCTGTCTCTCTCTCTCTCTCTCTCTCTGTATGTATGTATGTATATATACAGATATACATGTTCCTCTGATTATTCAGCATCTAGACTATTCTTGACTATGGCTGATGGTAGGTGATCAAAAAATATTGATTGAATGAATTTATTGATTCACAGATATATATACAGATATATACATAGAGAGAGAGAGAGTCATACACGGGATTGGGTCCAGGATCCCTGCATATATCAAAATCAGTGGACACTCAAGTCCTGCAGTTAGCCCTGGGGAACGTACATATATAAAAAGTCAGCCTACCGTACACAAGGGTTTCACATCCCTTTGAATACTGTATTTTTTATCTGTATTCCTCTAATACTATATTTCTGATCCACATTTGGTTGAAAAATTAATCTATAAGTGACCCACACTGTTCAAACCAGTGTTGTTCCAGGATCAACTGTATATGTATGTAACTATAATATACATATATATATGTGTTTGTGTGTGTGTATATATACACATATATATATATATTTTGCTTCTCGGCATAAATGAGTACAAAAAAATAAATCACTGTTTCTCAGGGAAAATCCCTTAACATAGTTCTATCTCAGTTTTCGCATCTGAAAAACAGAGGATTTGGCCTAGAAAAAAAAAAAATTCAGATCCCTTGTAGTTCTAAAATAACTTGCTTCAGTGCTTAGTTAAGTGAGAGCTTTAAAGAAAAATTAACTCATGGAAAAAACATCCCATCTGGCCTTACTGAAATATTGTGAAAAAGTTTTAGGTTCTAAATTGGTCCCTTATATATAGTTTCCTTTTCTTTTTTCTGATCCCCTTTTTTCTTAATATTCTCTTTAAGCTCACAGAAATGGCATATTTTTTTAAAGAACCATTATATATAATATAAATATCAGATTCTGTTGTACGTAAGTCAAACAATGTACCATTACCAAGTACATGTGGCTTACACAGGATGTAAGAGCTTTATTTTATGTTCTTTACATTCTCATGGACCATGTTCAACTTGGCCAGGTGGTGTTTACTCTGTTTTGTTCAAGACAATTTAGTTGCTCCAAAGGTGCCATAGATCACATGCCACAAGTTGTTCCCCAATACAAGATGTTCCCAGCACCTAGACTTTCCTGGCTCATGGTAGATGATCAAAAAATATTTATTGAATGAATTGATTAATTCACAGATATACAAAAATCTTTCTTTTGGCAAAAGTTCTCACCAATGGCTCTTCAGCTATATGTTTCCACTGATCATTTAGTCTCCCTAATAGTCTAATATAATTTTAAAATCTATAGTTTGTATATGTGAGTACAAGTAAGCTTCAGCATTTTAATTACATTCAGATTTTTGTTACATTTCATAAAAGTTACTTAGCTATTCTATTACCTACCTGCAAGTGCTGCTTTTCTGCATGACGTCAGCTCGATGATATCCAGAGAGTTTACAAAAACCGTCATTACTATAAACTACAGGCCAATCCACAATCTGGGCATTTCCCAGTAAGAAACTTGATTCTGAAGAAGAAAGGAGAAAAAAGGAGGTTATGTAGCTTCATTCAACAATTCACTTATTTCAAGTAATAAAAGACAAACTCATAAAGATGGACAAACACAACTATGGTTTGTAATTGTACAAATAATATAACCTATTCTTGAAATTGACATAACCAGCTTTTCATGATCATCATATGAGACCTGCAATATCAAATTTATATACAAACTAAAAATTCCATTTAAAAGAAACCAGTTTATAATATTTTTTGCATTCAAGTATACCCTAAGTTACGAAATCAAAGTGTAGTTAGTATTAAATAATGTTAATGACTATAGATTACACTTAAAAATTGGTTAATTTATTAAGATTAGGGCTATAGTCACTTCTCTACAAATTGAGAATACTGATTGATAATAAAGGAAAATTTGATGACCTCTTTCAAAAATTATATTAATACATTGTTGACATGATAGAACAAATTTTTGTCCATTAGACTGATCTTGAAAAGCCTAATTTAAAACAGGATTTAAAAGTCTTCCCTTAAATTAAAATTATTCAAAGATATTTCCAACCACATAATACAGATAGTTTCAAAAAAAAAGAATACTGATAGTTTCTAAATTATCAGTATTCTAAATAAAAGAGATGTCTTTGTTCTATTTCACACAGAAAAGTAGGGTTTTTTTGCATAAATTAATATAAAATGAAAATCCAATCATATTAGGCAGTAACTTTAGCAGTTTTGAAGACATGTTATATGTCAACATTAAAATGAATTAATATTAAAATATATAAACATTTATTTTTAATATAAATAAAAGTAAAAAATTTTTAAAGAATACTATACTTCAAAATTTTACCTAAGAAAATTTTGTTTGAACTCATATTCAGGGTAGTATACTAAAAATATAACACTTTTTTAGTAGAAGACTTTAAATCCTGACTCATAATTGGTCTTCATAAAAATAATAATGCAATTCAGCATTTACTAAGTAGCTGCTGTTTAAAAGGCATTGCTCTGGGTCAAACAGTGGGATAAAATAAAGATTAGTAAAACATATCCTTTGCTCTCAATAAGTGTGCATGTTGAAAACAAATATGTCATTTAAAAAAATACAATTGCCAGGATACATACTAAATAAAGAAGCATGGGATAAAATATGAAGAAAAACAAAATGTTTGAAGCCCCTAGGAAGATACCGAAAGTAGGCAGAAACTGGAAAAGATAAACTCTTGAAAAAGAGAGGCTATATTAGCTGAGATGGTCACTTAACTGTCTATTCCCTGAGAATACTTGCCAGTTTGGAAAGTTCATGGTGTGAAAGAGCTCAAGCAGAAGTGTCTTACAAGTCTAACAAGTCAAATGTCACAATTTGAGGCTGCCAGAGCAACTTGTAGTTGTGGAAATCCTTTAATTGATGGAGTGATAAACCTGACATAATCTACCTCAAATCCTCTGTGGCCAAAACTGGGCATGCATAGGGTGAGGCAGTAAGGAATCCAGCAGAAAGCAATGGTTAAAGGGCTAAAGAAATGGACAGAAATTTTATCAGATCCCCAAAGCTAGAAGATGAATTTCAGAGTTCAAGTCCCATCAACCTAGAGAAGCTTGAAAAACACCTTAAACTTTCCATCTAAATCACAGGAGGCTATGCATTAGGAGTAAGAAACAAGTCATAGGATGACGGGATGTGACCTGGGACTAAAAGCAAAAATGTAGAAAGTAGAGCAACATGAAAAATAATCTTAAAATCAAGTTTCTTCATGATTAAGGTGATCCATTAGTAGTTTAACTGCCTGATTAAAAAAAAATGCAACTCTCTTCAGAGATAATGGAATCCCAAATCTCTACAATGTATTGATATAATGTCCCAGAAACAATAAAAAATTATTAGACAGGCAAGAAATGGAAAACTCTGACAACTACTATGGAAAAGCAGGCAATAGAAAGAGAAGTCAATAGGTAAACCAAGAAATAATAAAATCTCTGAAATTAAAAATTTATTGGATTGGTTTAACAGCAGATTAGACACTAAAAAAGAAAGAACAATTTGAAAACCCATCGATGCAAGCTATTGCAAACTGAAGTAAAAAAGAAAAAGATGTAAGAGATGTTCTATGGGACAATATCAAGCAGTCTAAAATATATGTGGTTGAGTCTTAAAAAAAAAAGAGAGAGAGAGAGAGAGATAGGGCAGCATGTTATTGGATACTATGGTAGCTAAAAGATTTCCAAATAGAATGAAAACTAGAAACTCAGTAAACCCCAAGAGAGAGAAACATAAACAAGCTACAGTAGGAATATGCTTCTTGCTCTTTCGTTCCACATCATCAAAAAGTATTCTATTTTCTGCAAACTGATCTATAGATTCAATACAATCCCAGTAAAAATGACAACAGGCTTTTTTGAGGAAATTGAAAAATTATAAAAGTTTGTGAAAATGCCAATTAACTAGAGTAGTTCAAAACAAAATCTGAAAAAGTAGAAAAAAGTTAGAGAAACATACAACTATATAATTAAGATAGTGTGAAAATGGAATAAGGACAGACAAATAAACCAATGAAACAAAATGAGACTCTCACATACAACATCAAGTGATTTTTTGCAAAGATGACAAGGCAACTGAATAGGTAAAGTCTTTTTCAATGAATTTTATTGAAACAACTGGATATCCTTATGAGCAAAAATTGAAACATGACCCCTAACTCATACACAAAAATAATTTGAAGTGGGTTATATATCTAAATGCAGAAAGGAAAACTATCAAAGCTCTAGAAGAAAACATAGAAGGAAATCTTTGCAATCATGAGGAAGACAACAATTTTTTATGTAAGCCTCATAGAGCAATTACCATAAAAGAAATTGTTGATAAATTAGGCATCATCAAAATTACAGTCAACTACTCATTTAAGGACATTCTCAATAAAATGAAATGGAAACCTACAGCCTGGGAGGAAAGGTTTATGATAGACATTCTCAATAAAATGAAATGGAAACCTACAGCCTGGGAGGAAAGGTTTATGATACAGAAAAAGAACTCTAATCCAGAATATACAAAATATTCCTACAAAAGATCAAACAACCCAAGTATCAAAATGGGCAAGTAACTTAAACAGACATTTCACACATAAAAAGATAAACAACAGCCAGTGAGCACAAGAATAAGATGCTTACAATCACCAGGCATCAGGAAATACGAAATGAAAGCACAAGGATATACTGCTGCTCAATTACTAGAGCAGTTTTAAAGACTAACAACACATTGTTGATGAGAATCAAGAACAACTGGTGCTCTTTATAAAATGCTAGCAAAAACGTAAAACGGTATGGTCACTTTAGAAAACAGTTTCTTGTAAAGTTAACTATGTATCTATGACCCAGAAATTTTACTTCTAGGTATTTATGCAAGCAAAATGAAAACATATGTTTACAAAGAGACTTGTAGGAAAATGTTCACATCAGATTTATTCATAGTAGCCAAAAATTGGAAACAATGCAAATGTCTATTAAGAAGAGAAAGGATTAGAAATTATGCCATATTTACACAAGGAATACTGCTCTGCTCTAAAACGGAACAAACTTTTGATACAAGCAACAATATGGCCTCAAAAACATTATAAAAGAAACCAGCCACTAAAGTAGGTATACTGTTTGATTTCATTACTATAAAGTTTAAATACAGGAGAAACTAATATTATATGATGATAGGGATCAGAACAATGATTTCTGAAGGGAATGGTAGAGGAAGTGACAGAAAAGAGATAAAAAGAACTTTCTGGCAAATGTAATTGTTTTCTATCTTGGTAGAGGTATATGTTACACCGGTGTATACAATTGTCAAATTTCATTGAATTGTACACTTAAGATCTGTGCATTTTGCTCCATAAAAAATTTTTGAGACACACAAAGAAGACAATGGATAATTCTGTCTGACCAGAGAATCAGAAGTTTTAGGAAAACAATGATACTTGAGCTTAACCTTAGTTATGAGGATGGTAATAACACATTTCTGTGGTACCTAGGGCAGTTAGAATAGAGATCAAAATAAGCTAATTTCTGCAAAAGTGCTTCAGAAAGCATAAATTCCTCTATAAATAAAAGATGTTTTCTTTTATTTATAGCATCAACTATAAATATTTTTAATATGACCATCAAAAATTGTTTTCTTTCTCCCCTTAGCCAAGCCGGTTTGCCATCTCTAATCCATAAGCTGTCCACTTCATGACTAGATAACTGTGGCAGACCATACAGCTACATGGTATCCCTGCCTTAACTCATCCCAATGTTCAGTCCGGTGTTTAAGCGAACACTAAACCGTCTCCCTGAAACCCTTCCTCTCTCCTACCATTCTTCATCCAGATCAACAATCCCAACTATTCATACAATCAAATCTCAAATCCTTTATGAGGCTAACAAAGCCCTCTGAAATTCAGCCTTACCTTCCCTACCTATACAAACATGTTTCCCATTATTCCTAAAGTCTATACTATTGCCGTCAGGACAGTCTCTTCATTATGTTTCCAAAATCCGCTCATTCATGCTGCCCACTATTCACTTGAAATATCTTTCCAACATCACTTTGCCCATCAAAACACTGACTACCTTTTCCATGCCACATTCACTGAATACTACTCAGCCTATATCTCCTCTGGCTGCCACCATATCTGTCTCCTATCATTCACAGGACAAACTTTCCACAGAAGTTGTCTCTTCTCACTGACTCCATCTTCTCAGCTCCTGTTCACTCAACTCACTCCTGTTTAGCTTCTTCCCTCACCACTCCACCAAGATGGTCAAGTCACCAATAACCTCTACATATCACCAAGCCCAAGACACTTTTTACTCATTTCATAACAATACAGAAGCGTTGGTAACCACTCCCCACTTCAAAGTCTCTCAATCCTTGGCTTTCACAGAACAGCATTCGTTTCTCTGAACTTTCCTCTATTTCTTTTGCAGGCTCAGCTTCTTTATCAATAAGAATATATTAGAGTGTCTTCGTATACAGTCCCAAGTCCTCACCTTTCTTTACTACTATACTTTCACCTGTGTCCATAGATTCAGTAACTCGTGATTGTATATCTCCAAACCCAACCTCTTCTGTAAACTCTAGATCTTGATATGCAACTTGACCTCTCTTCTTAGTTATCTTAAATGTGCTTCAGTATAACATGAACATGACTTTTTGCTCCTCCAAATCAGGTGTTTTCCCAGTGTTTCCTGTCTTTGAGAATGGGGCCACCATCCATACAACTTTCACAGCCAGTAATCTGAGAGCCATCAATCGACATTTATCCCATTATCCTCCTATCTAATTCATTACCAATCCCCTTACTTTTATCTCCTAAAACTCTTTCAAATCTCTCTAGTTCTCTTCATCTCCATGATCATCACCTAACTCCAACCTTCTATCCTCTCTCCTCTAGACTACTCTAGTAACTATCTAATTGGTTTACTCAGAACCTCTGTGGGATTCTTTCTATGGATTTTTTAATACTGAGGCCAACCAAGTCTTTTTTTAAAACTAAAATTCTATCGTGTTTCCTCCGTCCTTTACTATCCTTCTTTTGGCTCTCAGAACACCCAAATCCTTTCCATGGTCCACAGTGACTTCAAAGTCTGCCTAGCCTTAGTTCTCATCACTCTGACCCTTGCCTATAATACTTGCCTACAACAGCCTCATTGACTTTTCTTATATTCTTGTAAAGGCCAAGTTCTCTCTCACCATAAGGACTTTTTACTTGCCATCATCTCTGCCTAAATGCCATTCTTCTCCCTCCTCACCTTGTTGTCACCTACATTTATTTAGATCTTAATTCAATTGACATGACCTCAGAGAATCTTTCCCTGACCCCAATGAGGAGGTCATATCCCTGTTACACAATTTTTTGACATGAAGTCCCTCTCCCTCACAGCCATTATTACAATTGCAGTTTTATACCTACTCCTGTCATGACTTAATGTATATCTGGTCGGGCGTGGTGGCTCATGCCTATAATCCCAGTACTTTGGGAGGTTAAGACAGGTGGATCACCTGAGGTCAGGAGATCGAGACCAGGCTGGCCAACATGGTGACACTTTGTCTCTACTAAATATACAAAATTAGCCAGGTATGGTTAATTTTGTGTGTGCCAGAGAGGCTGAGGCAGGAGAACAGCCGGAACCCGGGAGGCAGAGGTTACAGTGAGCCGAGATCACCATCACTGCACTCCAGCATGGGCGACAGAGCGAGACTCTGTCTTAAAAAAAAAAAAAAAAAAAATTAATGTATATCTGCCTATTGGATTATAAACTCTATAGGGATAGAGCCCATGTAGGTTTTTGCTCTCATTTGCTCTCTCATTGCCTAGCACAGTGCCGGACACATAGTAAATGCTAATTTATTGGTTGATTATATGAATAAGCAAATGGACTAATGCATTTTTGCAGGGTTCTCTTTTTACATAATTGGTATTATAAAATTTATTAAGCAATGCCTTTCTAAATATTCCATGTATGTTATTTTTATATGAATCACATATTCCTCAGGATTATAAATGATATGCTTACTCTGCACACAGGAGTTTCAATACAATCATCCAGACAGAAAATCAATAATGAGGCATTGGACTTGAACTATATTTAAACCAAATGGACCTGACAGATATATATAAACATTCCACTCAAAGACGGTAAAATACATATTCTTCTCAAGTGTAGAGAGTTGAAGTTCTCAACACAGAATGTTCTGCAGGATAGATCAACTCTTAGACCACAAAGTAGGTCTTAACAAATTTAAAAAAATTAAAAGCATATGAAGTATATTTTCAAACACAAAGTTATAAAGCTAGAAATTAATAATATGAAGAATTTTAGAAAATTTAAGTATGTGGAAATTGAACAATATACTCCTAAGGAACCAATGGGTCAAATAAGAAATTAAAAGGGAAATTTAAAAATATCTTGAGACAAATGAAAATGAAAGCACAACACACTAAAACTTATAAGATGCAATAAAAACAGTTTTAAGAGGGAAGCTTATAGCAACAAGTGCCTACATGAAAAAAGAGGACCTCAAATAATCAAACTAACGTTACACCTCAGTGAACTAGAAAAAGAAGAACAAACTAAGCCCAAAGTTAGTAGAAAGAAGGCAATAATAAAGATCAAAGCAGAAATAAGTGAAATGGAGACTAGAAAAACAATTTTAAAAGGTCAGTGAAACTACGAGTTGGTTTTTGAAAAGATAAACAAAATTGACAAAACTTTAGCTCTACTAAGAGATAGAAGACTCAAACAAGAGTCAGAAATCAAAGAGGAGACATTACAACTGATACCACAGAAATACAAAGAATCATAAGATACTATTATGAACAATTAAAATCCAACAAACTGCCTAATCTAGAAGAAATGCATAAATTCGTAGACACATAGAGCCTACCAAGAAAATCTGAATAGACCAATAACAAATAAGGAGGCTAATCACTAACAAAAATTCTCCCATCAAATAAAAGTGCAGAACCTGATATTTTCATTGCTTCCTAATTCAATCTTTCTCAAACTCTTCCAAAAAATTAAAAAGGAGAAAAAACTTTCAAACTCATTTTAGGAGCCCAGCATTACCCTGATACCAAAGCCAGACAAGGACACTACGAAAAAAGAAAATTATCCACCAATATCCCTGAAAAATATAGATGCAAAAATCCTCAATAAAATATTTTCAAACCAAATTCAACAATGCATAGAAGGATAATTCACCATGATCAAGTGGTATTTATTCCTGAGATGCAAGGATTGTTCAATATATGCAAATCAAGAAATATGATAGACCACATTAACAGAATGGAGAACAAAAACCATAAAATCAATTCAAAAGATTCAGAAAAGGCATTTTAAAAATTCAACATTGTTTCATGGTAAAAACTCTCAACATATTAGTATAGAAGGAATGTACCTCAACATAATAAAGGCTATAACAAGCTCTAACACCAAACTCAAAGGTTAAAAAGTTGAAAGCTTTTCCTCTAAAATGAGGAAAAAGACAAAAATCCCTTTCTTACCATTTCCATTCAATTTCTGGCTGAAGTCCTAGCCAGAGCAACTAGCAAGAGAAAGGAAATAAAGCCTTCCAAATAGGAAAAAAAGGAGGTTAAATTGTCTCTGTCTGCAGACAGTATGATCTTCTATACAGAAAAAAACTAAAGACTAGACCAAAAAAACTGTTAGAACTAATAAACAAGTTCAGTAAAGTTGTAGGATATGAAATCAAGATATGAAAAGCATTTCTATAACAACAAACTATTCAAAAAGTAATCAAGAAAATAATATCATTTAAAATAGCAACCAAAAAAAAAAATCAGTACTTAGGAATAAATTTAACCAAGAAGCTAAAAGAGCTATACACTGGAAACTGTAAAACATTAACAACAGAAACTGAACAAGACACAAACAAGTGGAAAAATATCCTGTGTTCATGGACTGAAAGAATTAATACTGTTAAAATGTCCATACGACCCAAAGCAATACACAGATTCAATGTAATTTCAATCAAAATCCCAAAGACATTTTTCACAGAAATAGAAAAAAAAAATCCTAAAGTTCATCTGGAACCACAAAAGACTTCAATAGCCAAAGCAATTTTGAAGAAAAAGAACAAAGCCAGAGTCATTATACTACTAGATATCAAAATCTACTTACTACAAAGCTATAATAATAAAAGCAGCATGGTACTGGCATAAAAATAGACACATAGACAAAACATAATAGACAGCCCAGAAATAAAGCCACCATCTATACAGTCCATTGATTTTCAGCAAAGATACCAAAAACACACAATGGGGAAAGGGCAATCTCTTGAATAAAGGATGTTAGGAAAACTTTATATCCCATATCAGAAGAATAAAATTAGACACTCATCTCATACCATATATGCAAATTAACTCAAGATGGATTGAAGACTTAACTATCAAATCTGAAACTATAAAACTGCTGGAAGAAAACATAGAAGGAAAGCTGCAGGACACTAGTCTAGACAAAGATTTTTTGGATATGACTCCAACAGCACAGGTAACTAAGGCAGAAATTAACAAATGAAATTATGTCAAACTAAAAAGCTTCTGAACAGCAAAGGAAACAATCCACAGAGTGAAGAGACGACCTACAGAGTAATAAAATATATCTACAAACCATACACATAAGGGGTTAATATGCAAAATATATAAGAAACTCAAACAACTTGATAGTAAGAAAACAAATGACCAGATTAAAACATGGGCAAAAGATATGACTAGACATTCCTGAAAGAAATGACAGGCAAATAGCTAACAGTTACATGAAAGAAGGCTTAACATCACTAATCATCAGGGAAATGCAAATTAAAACCACAATAAGATGTTACCTCATAACTACTGGAATGCCTACTGTCAAAAAGACAAAAGATAACTGACCAAGATGCCAAGAAAAGGGAACTCTTGTACATTGTTGGTGAGGATGTAAATTAGTACAGCCATTATAGAAAATAGTATGGAGGGTCCTCAAAAATTAAACATCAAGCCGCCATATGATTCAGCAATTCCACCACTGGGTATATAGCCAAAGGAAATTAAATCAGCATGTCAAGGAGCTATCTGCATGCTGATGTTTATTGTTCACTATTTATAGTACCCAAGATATGGAATCAACCTAAGTGTCTATCAACAGATGAACAGATAAAGAAAATGTGGTATATGCACCCACTGAAATATTATACAGCCTTTAAAAAGAAAGAAGTATTGTCATTTGTAACATGGATGAACCTGGAGGATATTATGTTAAGTGAAATAAGTCAGACACAGAAAGACAAATGCTGTATGATCTATGATCTTACTTACAAGCGCAATGTAAAAAAGTCAAACTCGGCCGGGCACAGTGGATTCATGCCTGTAATCCCAGCACTTTGGGAGGCCGAGGCAGGTGGATCATGAGGTCAGGAGATCAACACCATCCTGGCCAACCTGGTGAAACCTCATCTCTACTAAAAATACAAAAATTAGCTGGGTGTGGTGGCAGGTGCCTGTAATCTCAGCTACTTGGCAGGCTGAGGCAGGAGAATTGCTTGACCCAGGGAGTTGGAGGTTGCATGAGCCAAGATTGCGCCACTGCACACCAGCCTGGTGACAGAGCAAGACTCCATCTCAAAAAAAAAAAAAAAAAAAAAAAAGTCAAACTCATATAAACAGAGAAAAAACAGGTGGCTAACAAAGGCTGGAGGGTAGGGACATTGGGGAGTGTTGGTCAAAGGACACAAAATTTCAGTTGGACAGAAGGAATAAGTTTAAGTGATCTACTATATATCAGGTTGACCACAGTTGATAGCAATATACTGTATATTTGAAAATCTCTAAGGGAGCAGATTTTAAGTGTTCTCACTGTAAAAAAAAAAAAAGTGACAAATAAGTTAATGAATATATGAAATAGCTTGACTTAGCCATTCCACAATGTATACATATATCAAAGCATTATCTTTCCTAGGCTATCTTTTTAAAAACTTTAAGTTGATTTGAAAAAAATGCTTTTGAGTCATTAGGTCTGATTGGCTATGTGAGCAAATACTTTAGGGTATACCTGGCAAATACTTGAATTGTCCATATTCTATATTACTGGTTAAAATGTAGAAATTTTTAAAAATGGGATTAAAGAGAAAGGCAAAGTCTCGTATACTACAAACATATTCAAGTTTTACTTGTCAATTTTTTTAAAAATTTAAGAAAAGAATTGCAATATAGTATTTATTTATTAGTTGAATGAATTGCTAGTATTCTAGGAAAAATAATCCCACAGGCTTATAAGAATATAAACATGAAAGGGCCTGTTGATCTAGCAAATAGCATTTTTCAGTGTTTTTATTAAAACTCATAGTAAAAATAATTTTTACATAGCGACTGAAGTGTATGTACATACGTGCAGACACGTACATACACAATACACAATTGAAAAAATTTCTCAGACTACACTTACTAAATGAGATGTACTCTACAATTTCTAATCTATTTCAATTTTGGCTACATTAGTCAAGATCTGTTAAATCAATTTCATAGCCCCATGAAGGGGTGTACCTTACGATTTTCAAAGCATGCTTTAAACAACTCTGCAAAGGCTTTACAAACTTCTCTCTCTCTGTAAACAGACGAGTTTTCAAGACATTTGTTAGGATTTGGATCATTCTAACTATTCCATATTAACTCTGCCATTAAAAGCATTACCCTGCCCCCATAATACTATTTTCAATAGCTCTACGATGGGAACATTCATACTCCAGCTCAGCAGGGTCCAGATATCACTACCCATTTGTTAATACATTATTTCACTTCCACTCCAGCAACTCTATGTAGTAACAAAATAACAAAAGCAACCATTAGCACAGCCCGTACTCTATGCTAGGTATTGGGTCTGATGTTGTACATGTTATCCCTAATCAGAAAACAACTTCATTTCCTCTTTTACTGATCACTCATCAGGCAATAAGTCAGAGACTCACAAAGCCTAGATTCCCAAGGTCAGAAGTGGCAACTAGAGCGCATGTTCCTTAAATTCTAACTCTTGACTAAAATAATTGCAAATTTAAACTCTTCCTAGTGGAAATTATACTACTTTTTTTTTTTTTTGCCTTAGATGGCAAAGTAGGAAGACTAAGAATGAAGGAAAAGTCCTAAAGCAACTCACTGCAGAACTAACTCTTCCTGTTAGATTGGAAGCAGAGTTGTTTGGGGAGAAGAACACAGAAGTTAAAATCAAAAGTAGGTAATTAAGACTTTGCCTTTCTCTTCAATCTCATTTTTCAAAATATCTACATTTTACCCAATAATATAGAATATGGATAATTCAAGTATTCACCAGGCATACCCTAAAAGTATTTACTCACACAGTCAATCAGACCTAACAACCCAAAGAGATTTTTTCAAACCAACTTAAAGTTTTAGACTAAAGGATCATCTAGGAAATACGCTCTAGATCTTGATGCTTGAAGTTGAAGTCCAGTAATTAAGACCATCAGAGTTAAGTCATTGGACTGTGATCATCAGACTTTACTTCGAGGCCTTAATTTTAACTCTATGCACTCTGAGTTTATGGAGGACAAACATGGAAACTGCTTTTACCATTTTTGAATATTTTATAAAACCATAGTTGAGTAAAGTACACATGGTGCTAAGTCTACTTTATATAAGATGTTATCAGGTGGTAAACATTTATAACAATCAATATACCACAAGGAGCCCTGACCCAAATATTCTCCCAGCACTTGGATCCTTCCTCACTACCAGTAAGGAAGTGTGGATCCTTCCACACTACCCAGTAAGTTTCTGTGAAACAGCTCGGGAGTTTTAATTAGGCTATTGGGTGCCTGATATACAAACTGGTGATAGTAATACCCACCATTCTGGGTATTTATGGAGACTAAATAAAGTAAATGGTCTTTATAAACTATTAGAGCAAAAAGTATTTATAAGCTATTATTATTATGTACAAGATTCTATTACTGGGTCATATATGCAGTGGTAGCTTGGTATGCGTGTGGCAGGGAAGATGTATATATTTATGTAAGAACCTAGAAAAAATAAACTGTTAAATGTTGACCCTGCAAACCAAAGCCTATAAAATTATATTTATCCCTGAGAACTAAACTACAGAATAAAATATTTGAGAAAAATGAGAAATAAAAACGAGAGGGAGACAGATTTCTTAATTAAGGCTAAATTAGATAGAATTGCTGAATATTAACTATCCAGAAGCTTCTTTTTAAAATTTCTCTATTTGTTCAATGAAATACTCTATGTGTTTATGAAATATTCATATAACTATTGCATTTCCCTGTAGTCATGAAAATTCTAATTTCAACAAATGAAAAATATATTATTAATAAATATTAAAAACAGAATAGCAAATTAATTAAAATTGCTTCCCAGAAAATTTTAATTTCCTTTAGCTTTAAAACATGTTGGGGAAAAGAAATCTGATTACAGAGGAATAACTTCTTTGCAAAGCAAATGAGTTACAAATCTAGAAAATGAGAGAATCTAGAAGATTTGGAAACATGATGCCTTTAAAGAAATTGCCCAGAATCTCAGTGACCATCACCACTCTTAAACACAAATCTTTACAGGGAAACCAATTCTGGTTTGTCCTCACACCTCTTAGAGGAACTTGAACCATTAATTCTGGAAAATTGAACTTTCCTTGAGATCCAGATTGTTTCAGTCCCTAAAGATGTTTACAAACATTTCATCTCCAAATGGATCAAACACACAATATGGTCCTCTATGAGGTGCCTAAGAATCACGGCATTATCCCCACCAGGAGGCAAGGATTTCAGAGGCTGTAATTCTATGTCAGCAGATTCTGGAATGCATCTACAAGGGGCTAAGACTTAAAAACAATCCATTATATTCATTCAATACCATGCAGCATCCTATCAGAGGTGAACATAAAATAAAGCAAGCACTTTTTCTTCAAGGGTTAGAGGGTTAAAAATGAATCAAAGACCCTTCATTCCAAATGGCTCCCTAGGGATTATTCCCAGTGTTTCTCAATCTTGACCACACAGTTGATTGGAATGGAAGTTGAGGGAGCTTGGAAGGGGCCACAGGATTTATTCATCCCAGTCCCTGCACCCCAAAGATTCTGTTTTAATTGGTCTTGAGTGGAACCCAGGCATGGATATTTATTGTTAAATCTTTCAGGTAGTTTTAATGTGCCACCAGGGTGGAGAAGCACTAATCTAGTGCAATAATTCCTAAATGCTAGCAGCTGCAATAGAATCTTGTCACGAACATCAAAAATAGAGATTGCTAAATTCTAATGCAGATGCTCTGAATTGACTCCCTCAGAGGTGAATACAAAAAATACAGACATAGAGGTAAGTCTCACACTCAGCCAAGTCTGGCACACTTTGATCCAGCACCTTGCTACTCAAAATATGGACCAGCATCACCTGGTAGTTTATTGACAATGTAGAATCTGGGACCCACCCCAGACTTTCTGAGTCAGAGCCTGCATTTTAACAAGATCCTCAGGTGACCCCAGAATGCACCCATCTTCTGCATCTTTTCCTTTCTTTTATGGATGGGAAAACAGACCAGGAAATTTAAAGGACTCATCCAATATAGGAAAAGAGTATCTGGTAAAGGAAAAGACAGAACCAGACCTCCTTTCTGTTCCATCAGTCTATATTTCTGAACTGCTGTCGACGCTTTTGTTTTGTTTTAATATAAGGAGGCACTTCCTCTTTATAGAGCAATTTCTTCGGACAAGAGGAAAATAACTACACTTAGGTTAATACTACTACTTATTAATCCCATTCCTAAAGCGATCATACACAAATCATGGGATCAATAATCCTGGCTGATAAACAATTCTGGGCAAAGAAAGGCTACATTCAGTCACTAAAGGCAATATAAAAGTATGTGGGATGTTTCCTCTCTTTCTATAGCAATTCCAGCAGGGAAAAAATGGTTTCCTCTGAGCTGCTCCAACATGATTAGACTGGTTTTGGGGGGGGTTTCTGTTTTGTTTTTATGATAATCATATCCTTCTTGGATCCAGATATCTTGTGTACATTAACAATGGTGGTGGGGAGGGGAAGGAAATGGGAGAAATCAAAGGATATAAGCTTGCAGTTATGTAGCATAAGTAAGTCTAGAGACCTAATGCACAACATGAGGACTACAGTTACTAATATTATACTTAATAATATTGTACTGTATGCTGAAAATTTGCTAAGAGAGATTTTAGCTCTTACCACACACACACAAATGGGTAAATATGGAAGATGATGAATAGGCTAATTTGCTGGACTGTATAATCATTTCACTATTTATATGTATATCAAAACGTTATGTACCTTAAATATATACAATTTTTAAGATGTGTAGGAAAAAAGTGTGGAACACCTTTTTAGGGAGTTAACCCTCTGACTCCCTCTCCTTTTTACGTTTTTATGCAAATTACCCCTAGAGAGAAGTATTTCAGAGGCCTAGCAGCTTTTAGGTATTTTAAGAAATGATAAGACACACAAATTTTAGAGTACGGGGGAAGAAAGAAAATGGAGTGGAGTTGAGAAGAAAAAGGGCTTCACCAAAAACAACAACAATTTTCACTAGTGTATATTTTGCCAAGCTCCAGGGCAGTGTCTCAGGAAAGCCAACTGCATTTTTCCCCGATTGTATTCATGTAGTTCTAACTTTGGAGAAGCACATCACCCAGAAACCATGGCTCTCGCTCAAAGCCCTCAAGCCCTGAACACAGAGCTCCTCCAACAGAAGCGAAGGGCAGGCAAGATGAGAAACCCAGATGAGGGCTATTTCAAGCTGTTCTTCCAGATCACCAGGGGCTTCAGTGAGGAGGGATCAGAGTGCAGGCAGTCACAGCTCCCACCCTCCACAGTGCTCTCATTCAAAGAACATACATTCCAAAACTTGATGCCTAAGAAGGAAAATCTGAAGCAAAGGAACCCGATAAAACCCATGTAGCGATCACTAACTTTCTCTAAAAGGAGCTGAAGAGGCCTTTACAACAATGCTCACTGTCAAATATTTATTATAAAGTTAGGTTTGGGGTTTGGTTTTATTCAAAAGTTTAGTTTCTTATCCAAATCAGTCTCTTATCAAAATCTGAAACTACATGTTTCTAATCCACAAGAGCGACCAGACTGTCCAAGCTAACTACCTGGCTCTTTTCTGAACTCTGCAAGTAGAATGTGGAAATCACATCTGTACACATTTTTGAGCTAAGCTGTCTTTGGCTGCATTCTTCTTTTCTTCATGGGAAAGAAAAGGGAGCTAAATGACAGTGATGATGCAGATGGTCTTTAGAGTTTCATTCCAAGCATGGCCTTCCTCCAGTTTCTCCCATCGCAAGGATATCTTCCCTTCCACCATCTGCATGTAGATGCTTGAGCCAAAACCTTGGGAGTCATCCTTCACACCTCCTCATCCATATCATCCAATCCATTATTAGATCCTAATAATTCTACCAACAAAACATATCTAATGCATCCATTTCTCTCCAGCTCCACTACTACCATCCCAGGCCAGACCACCATCATATCTTGTTTGGACTATTGCCCAGAGACCAGACCTAACTGGTCTCCCACTCTTGCTCCTCCTCCCTTCAACTATTACAAAAGTAGCTTTTGGGACCATGAGATTTTCCCACTGCACTAGGAATAAAACACAAATCTTTCCCCTGAATAGTTAGACCCCTGTCACTCACCCTTATCTACCGTCTTTCTTCTGGTTTCACCAAAGGCAATCCAGCTGCACTAGTCTTTAAGCTTCACAAACTTAGCCATTCATTTTCTTTTTCTCCTTAGGAATGTTTACATGTTTTCTCTTTGCCTGAAATATTCTTCTTTCCACCTATCCTCTTGTTACCTCTCACTTTAGGTATCAATTGAACATTACTTCCTTAGAAAGGCCTCCCAATCAGAATTAGATCCCGTTACACACGATCATCACACCCTCCTCTTTGCATCCAAAATGCTTACCACAATTTGTAATGACATATTTGATGTGGGCTTGGGGAATGCCTGCCTCTCCTACCAGACTCTGAGTTCCACGAGGTCAGGACTACGTCTATTTGTTCACTACTGTACACTCACAAATGTTATATGACTATATCAAATAACAAATTCTGATTCCTATTTAAAGTCATACAGTCAGTCAATAAATAGTTATAAAGCAATGCTTAGACATTGTTAAGAATGTAGATAAGGATCATGGCAGGTTTTGTTTTTTTTTTCCAAGAAATTGACAATAAGTTTAAAAAGGCGGGGCAGGGCGGGGGGACAGGTGTTGCCAAGCGGATTTTCCCGCACTTTGAATGGCATCTGGAAACTTGTGAATTTAAATCACGCAGTCTATATTATTTTTTAAATGTGTCTTCTGGATGAGTGATATCTATAGATCTATTTACATTTCATAAAACAATAATAGTGGAACAATCTGAAGCATATATAGTAATTGTATTTGGGTTAAATAAAATCTTGGGACAGATGGCTAAACAAAAGCATAAATAATGTATATGTCATGTCCACATCCACAATGTCGATCTGTGGTATGTGCACCATCCATTTCTATGTCAATGACAGACTATAAGGCTGGTCTCTTTCATGTTCTTACAAAATACACCTTTATCCTACAATAATCCTCTAGCAATATAGCAAGTGTGCAGACATGCGTTGTACCTGCCATAATGACACTAATTATTATACAATGATATTGGCAACATTAAGCAGACCATCACTGTGGGAGTTTGAAATATGCAAAAAATATCTGTTAATTTATTCAAACTTGTTCAGCTGTCATCATAGATAAAAATATGCTTCCACTTTCTCTCTCCTTCACTATCAAAGGTACATTTTTCAGTTTCTGTGTTTCTTTGATGGCATTAACTTTATTTTTTCATCAAGCCAAAGTGGTTCAAAATGCATGCGATATTTTAACATATATTTCTGAAATTCTAGTGGTAGGCATAAGAGCAACCTCGTTATTTAAAAAAATTTCTCCACAAAATGTTCAACAATTCAGTCTTTCTACTTTTAATAGTTGGTGTTTTGTTCATGAAAAAAATGAGTTTCTAAAACATAAAACTGGTCAGAATCATTAGAAGCAAAATATAACTGCAACAATGACCTATTTCATTCATAGCATCATAATATAACAGAAACTTTCACCCTGATATAATAAAATTTTCCTAAATTTTATTATAATGAAATTTCTTAAAATATCTGAAGCCATAAGACTTATACTAGTTATATAATCTTAGGGAATAAAAGCTAAATCAGTCAAGATGTATTTATAAGTGAAACAAAAGTATATATTTAATAGTCAAGCATCATTTTAAATCCTTAAATACTTTTGCAAATTGACTGCATCTTTTCTGAAGAGATTATATATTTTCTTTGAAGTTACCCTTCTATGGCAATTAAACTCTAATGGCAAGATAACTGATGAAAAACTTCAATTAAAAAGCTGGTCCAACCTGCACACGTGATAGAAAAACAGGAGGCTTTTCTGAATGCATTCACAATCCATTTAATTTTCTAAAGCTTTCTCCTATATTTTTTTAAAATTTCTACTCTCTATGCAACAGGAGTTAATTGTTTAAGAGAAAGATACAGAGCTACAAATTCAATTCATTTCTCTCCTCTGGCCAGATTTCACTAAACTGGTTATAAGAAGATACTGATGTTTCTGCTTTATTCCTCAGTTTCTCCAAGAATTATCAGGTAGGGAAGCAAACAGAACTGATACTTATTTTGCTCTAGGCAGTAGGTTTTTGTTGGGATGTGGGGATGGACAGGGGTGGGTTGTTTGGTTTTGGTTTTGGTATTCTCTCCAAAGTAAGCCCTTAGTAAATTGAACTCAAATGCTTTTAAGCTCAGATCCCCCTATTTCTGCTGGGAAATTCCCAACTATTTCTTGCTCTCTTCAGGTTAAAAAAAAAATCTCCCCTACCTTACTTTATCTAGAGAAAATATTAAAAAGTGAATAGGTAGCAAGTCCTTACTATGATGAGGCACAGAGGGAGATCTACTCATCTGCGACTTCACCAAATCTTCTCAGCAACCCAACAAGGTGAATGTCCCAATTCTGGAGAGACTCGGTGTGTCACCCAGAGTAACGGCTAGACAGGGGTCTCTGCTGTCAAGAACTCAACACCTTTGCTCTTTCTATCCCAGCACTGTGCCTGAGAGCACAGTTGAGAGCACTGCTCTGTGAGCCTTGGAAATGCCCTCATAGAGTTCCAGAAAGATTACCTTGATGATGGTTGCTCTAGTGAGACAGAACTTGCTTTAGGAATGACCAAGGAGAATGTGTTACACATTTCATTCCTCCTTCTTGGAGACCTTTTGTTTCTGAGCTCAGTTAATGAGGCAACTCTTTCCTTTTGACCCGTAGGTCTTTCTTTGGTCCATCATAGTTAGACATATAGGCTGCATACAATGTCAGTTATGGACATGCTCCATGCCTTCAGATGAGTCAGTGCAGTAAATGGGCATGAATTAACTCACTCTGCACACAGCACTTACAGGAGACACAAAAGAAAGCTAAGGATTGATAATCCAGTTGGAAAGTAAAACTAATGTTATACTGAATGGAAAGTCAAAGATGACCCTAACATTTCTAGATTCAAAACAAAAATACCAAAGACACTTTGGATAGAAACAGGAAGATACCGGGAAAAAAAAAAAGTCAATCTGAGGCCAAAAGCAAATAAATTCTATTCAGCCTACAGTGAGTTTTAGATGACTTTTGAGTAGTACAAGAAAAGAAATCTTGTATACCATTGGAAACACAGACCTGCAGCACAGAGAAGATAAAGTTTAAATTATGGCAGAAGACAAACTTTCCCTGAAAGGTAGGATGGAGATGTAAGAAAGAAAGTTGAAGGGAGAACTTGTGTGACTACTCCTTCAGGAAGGAAAAGTAGAGGCGAAAGGAGGAGAAGAACAAAAAGGGAACCCAGTAGAAAGGGCAGGAGAGCGTGTAGACTCATGACAGCTAAAAGATGAATGGTGGAGAGGGTAAGCGAGTATAACTGCAAACCCTGCAAAGCCACAAAAAATATGGACCAAGAAAAGGTCTTAAGATTTACAAGAAGAATGCACACTTGTAATTTTCTAGGAATTTTTCAGCATTACGGAGTAGAGAGAAATTAGTTGAAAAGAGGCGCAGAAAGAAATGGTGATTAAGAATTTAAAATATCAACTATAGATAGTGCATTCAAATATTTAAACAACTAAATGATAATAATAACTAATGGCATGATATAATGTTTATTATATGCCAGGCACTGTTCTCTGTACTTACATGTATTGCCTAACTTAATCCTCACTCTAACCCCATAAACTAGGTACTATTATTACCGTATTTGATAGATAAGGAACTAGGTACAACTAAGTTAAGTCATTGAGCTAGTAAGTATCAGAGCCAGGACTCTAATGCAGGCCTCTAGAACCTAGTAAATATGCACACTGCTCTCCACAGAAAAACAGGAGAAACATTGTTTTTGTCCTTGTGTTCATTATGAATCTCAGTGCTAGATCCATGCCTAGCACATAGTAGGTACTCAATAAAATTTTGTCACATTAATGGATAACTAACTAGAAAGGGCATGAGAGCCAAGTAAAAGGATCAGCATTGTATTTAGGAGTCTTTATTCTGGGACTTTTTAACCCCTATTGTAGAACCCCTCTATTTTTTTCAGTGCTATAATTATATAAAAATAAACTCATTGTGCTTTCATTTGCCCTCAAATTAAAAAAAAAAAAAAAAAAAAAAAAAATCCCAGGAGACCAAAAAGGGCTTAGAGAAAAGATTAGGAGAAAGGTTAACTTTTCCCCTCAATCCAAGTGAGTTGTTCAATTTTTAGATTTTTAAATATGGCACGCTGAAGCTGGCCCTGCAGTCTCTAAAAATCTAAAACTCATTTCCTCTTCTGCTGGATACTGCACAGGGCTATAAGCTGCTCCCCAAGGCAAAACTCATTCAGAAGGTACTTAAGTAGGTAAGGATTGATTCCCAGAGATAAAACTCACCATCAATAACTCCTAACTGCAAAGTTGTTAAAATAATTTAGTTAGAATCTACAAATTTTTAAGCAGTTCTTTCTGATATAAAAGAGTCCAGCTTTCAAGCTCTTGATGATTAAAATTAAAATGGTAGACATATTTCAACTGTACCTCAATTTGGAATAGGAAATGAGCAAGGGATCCATTTCATATTCCTTTGTCATCCTCTCAGAACACTGTCTGATTTGCCCTATGCAGTTTGGTTTCTGTTTTCAGATATATCCATTGATTAACTAAATAGTTTTAAGTATGTAATTACTTATTTAAGCTCACTTAATAGATTTAATCAGCATTGGCTTGGGGGAAAAATTAATTACGGTCTTGGTTACTTTAGGAGACTAAAATCAAAAAAAGCATTTATGCAACAAATACTTACTGCTGTGTGCCCTGCACAGTGGAAGACAGAATTGTCTTTTTAAGATACGACCCATATCCTCAAGGAGCTTAGTTCACATACCAAAATTTTCATGACTTTCCAATTATATGTCCTTACATCTACAAACTGCTATGATTGTGCACATAAGCTCGGACCTCAAATTGCATCTCTTTTGAGGTCCACATGAGTTTGTACTCAATAGTTATATTTTTGTAATGGGATCAGACCCAAAAGGAAAGAGAAATCTATTTGTAATCACATTTCACATAGCTTTCTAGCCACACTTTCTTTCTAAATTACTGTGCTCATTAATTTTCTTCTTTTTCCTTTTGGCAACTTAATATATCACAAAACTACTATCTAGAATGTATATAAAACATGTCTCTTTACTAGGTAATAATATCCACATATAACCAAATATTAAAATGATGTCTAAAATACACACTGATTTATGTGACAATAGTTTCTACTGCCTCCATTTGATCAACTATATTTGAAGACTCAGCCTTTCTAACATACAACTTCTATATTATATAAAATATTTAAATGATTCTTTTTAATCATCTTTAAATGATAAAAAAAAGTTGTGTCATGTATTATTAAGCTATTTAGTGAAAAATGCTGAGGAATTTTTTTAATTCTTCTTTGCTATTGGTAAAAGAACCTGTTTCATAAATGTCCATTTCTAGAACACATCAACACTACTTTCTTTGACCTCAATTTCCACAACAATAATTGCCACTGGTTTTGGATTGTGATTTGTTATTCATGTTTATCTGATTCACAGATCTTTTATTTATAAAAGTACTTTAAGGCATATTTCAATTTTTCCCATTAAAACCAATTTTGTGTGGAACATTTCAAAGCATCTCTTGATATATGGTTTCTAATCCTACCGAAAAAAAAAAAAGAATTGCCTTAAACCAAAATTCAGATTTACCGACTAACAGGAAACAAAACCTCTTAAAACAGTCTATCCTTAATCCTGTGTTTTTTGGAGTTTAATAATTTGAAGAACTTTAAAAATAATATTTAATAATTTTAAATAATTTAGGTTTGTATTTTATTTTTAAAATTTGGCTAAAAACAAAATACTAGAATCACATAACATCCAGAGGAAGTAACTACAAATTTCTAAACTATCTTTGGACAAAATTAAAGCACTGTTATGAACTGATTCTATTTCACCAATTCAATATAAATTATATAAAGATGTCTCATAGAGAAAAATTCTGTTCAAGTGGGAAATAGGTAGTCTCCTTCTGAGTATGAAGCACTATGAAGTTAAGCACGAAGTTTCTGCAAGACTTTATATTTCATATACTGTATGTATACAAAATGCTAAAATTGTATATTACAATAAAATTTTGCTTACGTGCTAAAGAAAATGCTCTATTAGTCTAAAATGTATTTAAATCCATTTATTTACAGAAACAATTTTTATTAGTATCACATTCGTGTAGTTATAAAATGTTGATCACTATCAACTAAAATAAATTTTAATAATTAATATAATAACCTTTTTTTCATTTAACTTTCCTGCATGTCTTATATTTTAGATATTTTCTTCTAAGAGGACCAACTAACTACATTGACTCCCTTCCAGTCAAATTTGGGGGGGTGAGCAAGTTGCGGGAAGAGGGAGGAGAGAGAACAGAAAAAAGAGAAAAATATTAACTACTTGGTTCACCTGTGACAGAACCCAGAGTGACCTCTTGTGGTAAATACTAACTACAGTACTTTGGTGAACAATATCACCTTTTCCTGGGCTACACTCTGAAGAATGCAGAAGCATTGTTCCACCAAGCTAAGAAACTTGGCTGTGACTCAAAAGGAAAGAAAAAGATAAACACTCACTAAACTAAAGGGTTTCTTTAGGAAATCTACTCAGTCGCTATACATTAAAATAATCATAGCTACTCCCTTCTATTAAAAATAGCGTTTATATGGTCCTTTTAGTAGGTCAGTTACAAGGTGGCTAGGTAAATGGATTTCTTACACATCTTACTTCTGGAATCAAGCAAAAGACAGATGAAAAGGGGAAGACAACAGTATCTTGGAATAAGCAGCCCTCTATCAGCAATGTGCTGCATTCATTATGTAACAGAGTGTGGGAATCTAAGGCAAGGGACAATCTTGTGGCTTATTTATAAATATAATTTAGGAAGTGGTCAGTATAATTTCAACCTCTTTGATATTTTAAACGTTAAAGAGGTACATTATAAGACCTGAGTAAACCAATGCTTCAAAAACACTGTGTGGTTTTATCAATATTTCCTGAAGAGTGTCTTAGATGTTAAAGAAAACCTTTCAAGAAAAAATGTCAATAACTTTATAACAACAACCACCAAAATAAAGTCCATTTGCTTTTCATCATTTCTTCTAAATTGGCTAATTTCAAAAGTTATTATTCCTTTTTTGTTCTGTATATAGATCACTAGTTCGGTTTTCTCTGTTACAGGTTTCTTTTAAGACCTCAGTTTGTACAAATGTCAATTACAGCATGAAAATAATTTTGGAGTTTTCTACAAGTAAGAGATAGTTGAGTATTAAAAAAAGTGCTTGTGCAACCTAGCCATCTCAAGCAGAATGAAAAATTGAGGATATTGAGCTTCTCCTTCCCAAAAGGTAAGTGGTTCATAAAATACTACCATCTCTATTTTCTTCTTTCCTGAACTCCTTTTTTCCCCAAAAAGAAAAACACTTCTCATTTTCCACAAAACTGAAATAAACTTCCAATTTTTCATAATGCTTAAAATATTAAATAACAATAATTAATTTCTAGGTAAGGGATATTAATTTGTAGTTAAAATTTTTCAAAATAGCAATCCAGTTTACTGTCACTCAAATGAATCATTTCTGCCTACTTGTTAAGGAATTGAAGACAGCATATGAGTAAAATGTGCTGCCCAAAGACAAAATCAAGGTCTTTGAAATATTTTTTGTCTTTTGAATCTAAATTTTAACCTAAAAGTCCTAAAAACAGTTACTTTCTTCCAGACACTTAACCTCTACCCACAAGTTTACTGCTCCCTAGAGCCCAATTTAGATTAACAGTTTGCATAAATAATTGAAATTTAAATAAAGGAAGGTATCTTAATAATGTTCTAGATACAAATCTAGTCTGTAAGCCCTTGGGGCAGGGGTCTTCTAGGAGACATTGCTCAGATGTAATGAACTCACCACACAGTCCTCAAACCTTCCTTACTAACGACTTATTTTGATTGTACTAGCCAAAAATTTGTCTAAACAGTCCTATAGCATTTATACTTTAACCTTTACAACTTCTTAGAATAATAGCACTATGCTTATTTACTAGAATCACATGCTAAGAATTATTATAATTCCTTTTGTCTAGAAATGATCTTATCTTTTATCTTAAAACTTAAAAGAGGAATTCCTCGCTGCTTTTGAGATTTGGCTATAAAATGTGTGTGTATCCATCCTACTCAGTAGCCCTCGTTATTTATTTTATAGACTTCGAATCACCAGTAAAAACTTGTAATGCTCGCTCACAACAGACTGAGTCAACTAAATAAGGAAAATAAAAATCTAATCCCAAGAGGTGTGATATAATAGCAAATAGGTTATAGTTGCTACTCTGGAGCACAGAATACAATGCTGTTATTCTGGGAAACTGCATCTAAAGAGTTTGGGCTTTATTAGGAAATCCTTGGGTATAAAAGTGATATTCAAATATGCCACACTTCTTGCTCTTGTTCCACATCATCAAAGAGTGTTCTGGTAAATTTATAACTGGCTGAGATTTCAGTTCTTTAGTGATATCTATGGACAAATAAATGCCTCACGTTTTCTCTTTGTGTCCATTTCCCTTTCATGTCCCATAACCTCTCTCTCCCCCAACCCACCCTTTCTCTCTGCTCTGTGTGTTTTGTTTCCACATCTGTGTTTTGCTCCTTGTGTGCAAGAGAGAGAAAAAGAGTTTGCTTCCTCTGTGTCCGTAGGGTGGTGGACACACTTTACAGACAAATCTCAAAATAGGAGAAGTAGGAAATTCCTCTTTTCAGTTTTCTGGATGGATACCTGACCATCTGAGTGTTTACCTATGTGTCTGTGTATTATCTGTGTATCTCTCAATATGTATTTCTACATTGAATAGCTGATTCTCTCTATAAGGTCTGATCTTTTCATAAGAAGAAAATGACGTTGAATCAGAAAGAGCTTTTCTTGGGGTTCAGATAAAAAGACAATGCTAGCCTCTGTTTCTTCAATTGTTAAATAGATTGGAAGTGCTGGCTTCTTTTCTTTCTCTTCCTACTAAAGCTCTGCCAACACTTCACTTTCAATGTTGTTAAGTTAGGGAATAATGAAACCTTCAAAGTGACAAACCTGATCCATCTGTGAGAATCCTGAAGGGAATTTTCTATTAGTCTCAATTAAATAATTTCTCACGATAAATTTTTCTATTTCTCTTCCAAATCATATAGAAATGACAACTGCGGGATATTCCCCCAGGAATGTATAGACAATTTAATACCACAATTCTCAATTTCTGAAGTTCTTTCTATAAAAAGGTACTGAGATGTTTCAGTATTTATCACATACACCTGTATATATACTTACTACAAATATCTAACACACTTCAAACAGTTCAGGTTCTTTGAGCAGTGGTATTCAAAGTTACCCATCAGCAATTAGAGGTGGCATGTAAATGCCAGAACAGAAAAATTTTCACTTGCACTTAGTTTTATCCAGGAAAGAAACATTTAACCAATGAAACAATTATGAACATGAAATGTAAAAAAGACAAAATATTACTTTGAGTGGTAGATATAAAATGGAGGCAACAGAAACAGACATTTCTAAGCCACCTAAGGTAAAGCTTCATTTCATAATATATCTACAATTTCTAAAAATTCAAAAAACTATCTCATAGTTTCACAGCCTATATAAGAAGCTTCAACCAAAGTTGCTTCATTAGTAAAGTTTAGTCAAAGGATTCTCATGTTCTTTCTCCTTATCAAGCAGAGCAATCGTAAGCCTGGAGATTTGATTTTTTAAGGCCTTCTCTGAAAAGTCCTCTCATAGACCAAACTGCATGGAGTTGAAATAACCCAAGAGGATGAGAAAGCTGAAATAAGACATATACTTAATTAATTCCAATAACCCTTACATTTCTCCCAAACTGTTTTAAGAATAACATCCTCTTGTATTACAGGTTTAGTATAATATTAATACAAGAAGGTAATGTATAAGTATAAAAATTCCCTACCATTATGAATTTATATAACTCAAAAATATTACGGGTATTTAAAAGAATACTAAGCCAGACCCTATTAGCTATTTTTTCTAACCCAAATACAACACAACTGCTTTAGACTTGTATTGTTTCAGGCGTTGGCCAAAATGAAGAAATAAAGTTTAAAACCTCAAATTAAAAACAAATACCAAGTCAGATATTTAGGGGAAATACTTTGAGACACTTAAATACAGTTAGTCTCAAAATGAGGGGAAATATTTGCAAGCATAGTCTTAAAAGAGATTCTAATCTAAGAATTCGTATAATCTAATCTACCATTTAGGTAAGGATCATTTATTTAATCATTTGTTATCACTTCAGTGTGCCTCTGTCTTTCTGTGTGCCTCCAGCTAGGCAGGGAGACTCTTAGGAAGACGGGATGTGTATTAATTAGTTTCTTAATCCCAAGTAACCACAGAGTGTCTTTGGTATAAGGCACCCAAATAAATATTGTTTCATTGAATGAATAAACAAGGTACTGTGGAACTGCATAGAGTATTTCCATTGCTTTGTTCCAAGCTCTACTCTACTCCATATACAGAAATGTCTTTTTCATTATTCTCCAAGCAAGAGATCTCAAAATAACAGCCTCTGAAGGAAAAACTTTAAAAGATATTCAACATATCTTACATATGAAGTTTAAAATTATACAAAAGAATTAAAAACAAGTAGAAAATGCAGATTTCAGTAAGATGCAAAGTTTATAAGGTCTTAAAATGTGGAAATGTACAATCATTCCCATCCTGAATATCTTGTAGGGAATGAATGTATAAATGGACGGTATTTTAAAGACACATTAAGGCAAGAAAACTAACGTCAGAAGCAATGTAAGATGGCATCTTTTTGAATTTTTTTCTAATTGCATTAAAAGCATAACAGCTACTGCTTCACTTCTATGTTTCTAGTGTTTAAGTCAAACGAAATATATAGACTAATACACAATGAAAAACATAGCAAGAAGAAACTTTAAACACCAGTTTGTCCACAGTAACTGCCTTCCCATCTTTCAATCCCTGAACTCTCTTTTCTAGGTTCAACCCCAACTACTCTCCTCAGCACAAAGCACCTTTCCCCGTGCCCGTGAGGGCCAAAAGCCTTTCCAGAGATTTAAATCTTGTTAAGTAGCCACTTTCGCAGCCATTCCCAACTTGAGGGAAATCTTTCCCCTGAGATCAACTCAGAATTTGGTCAGTCCCTGCTGCCCACTTTGGGAGAAAATGTGGGAGAGGGAAGAACAAGAAAAATAAAAGCAAAACTCAACTCTATGCTCCAGGTGTACCTACTACACCCTATCCAACCCTTTTCTTTCCTCCAGTTCTGGGCTCTGGACAGGTGGGAGGGGGGGAGTGAGGATGCAACTAACTTTCCTCCACCACCTCATTGCCACCCCCACCCCCAAATCCAGCCCAACTGGTAACTGAAACCACCAGGTAAGGCTGCCTGCATCCCCCTCCCCCCTTGGGAGAGGCTTGGGATGCGGAGGACGGGGGGCGCGTGTGGGCGGGATGGAGGTGGGGGTGTTCTGAACTACAACTCTCCTTACCACTGGAGCGCCTGACGATGTTCTCCAAAAATGTGTTCTGCGGTGCCACCAGCCCTCTCTTACCCCCCGGCATCCTGGGTGTGGAGAGCAGCGGCCAGGATCCGCGGCGGGGGAGGGGGGGATGCAGGAAGAGAAGGTGGAGGAAGAGGAGGAAAAGGTGGAAGAGAAGATTGAGCCGAAAGAAGAGGGGGCGCGGCGGCGGCGACGGGGTCCCCTGACTGTGTCTCCAGCCCGACTCGGATGAGCAGCTCTGGGGAGGAGGACCAGGCAGTTCATGGTAGTAGCGCTCCCCCGGCCGCCGCTGCCCAGACTGTGGCGGTGCCGCACACGGGGCTCGGGAACTGCAGGCTCCGCGGGGCACAGTGCGCCTGCGCCGCCCCCGCTGTCGCTGTCCCGCCGGTGCTGATGCTGAGGCTGCTGCTGAGGCTGCTACCGCGGCGGCCGGCGCCCGGGCGCGGGCTCCGCATCTCTCCCCCTGCCCCGCGCCCCGGGGCCGGGGGAGCGCAAGAGCAAACTCAAGCCCCCACTCCCCCAGGAACCCCTCAGCTCACACCGAGACCCTTTCCTTTCCCGCGCCTTCGTCTCCGGGTCTCCTCGCCCACCCCCTCGCGCAGCGAGCTCCCCGCCGCCCAGCGCAGCCCAACTTCTGCTGGGCTGTGCGCCTGGTGGTTGCTCCTCTCCCCGGAGATCGAGGCGGGCGCTCGCGGTCCAGTCGGGCCCGTGGAGTGGGAGAGGCGGGTGCCCGAGAGAGCGGTGGCCAGTCGGAGGCTCACATCTCAGCGTCTCCCGCTCGGGTCCGGGGCCGGGCTGCTGGCGCGGACGCGGTTCCCCGGGCGGAGTTGCGGACGGGCTCGCGCTCCAGCCGAGGCTGAGAGCCGGGCAGGGACTGGCTGGGCGGCGCGCGGGGACGCAGAGCAGCCACCTGACGCTGCTACCGCCCCCCTCCGGGCTCCGGCGCCCGAAACCTTCCTGAACACTGGCGCTTTCCGCACCGCCCTACCCCACCCCCGGAGCGGGAGCGCGAGCTCGGGAGTCCGAGCGCGCGGCAGGCTCCCGGAATGGCCCCGGCGACCCGGGCCGGGCTGGGCGTGTTGGGGGAGGGGGCGGCCGCCCAGGGGAGCTTCCTTCAGGGCCGCTGAGCGCAGGAGGCGAGCCGCGAGCCTGCCACCGCTGCAAAGTTCTGGGAAAGGTTGCACTTGATGCGAAGAGTAGGGGGAGAGGGTGAATAATTCCCACCCGAGAGACGGGGAGTGAGGCGGGCAGCGTTAGCGATGGAGAAACGGTAAAGGCTGAGGGGACGAAGATGCGGCAGGGTGAGGCAGGGCAGGAATCGCCTCTAACAACGCCCCTCTCCCCTAAATCCCGGCGTTGAGAACGGACAGGAGTGGAACTGTTACAAACAGTCCAAAAGCCTGAATGTGCCACGAAGAAGGGAAAATGGCATAAGTGTGAAGGGGACAGAGAGAGATGGAAAGAGGAGCCCACGCCGAGGCACCTCCTTTGATCTAAGGCAGTGGTTTTCAAAGTGGCCCGGAGTGGCAGCATCCGCATCTGCACCGCCTAAGAACTTGTTTAAAATGCAAATTATTGGATTCTACCCCAGAGTTAGGGAACCAGGAACTCTGAGGATTGGGTTGACCCATCTGTTTTAACAAGCCCTCCAGGTAAATACGATAAGTGTAAGGCGTCCTCTCTTCTCCAGGGGCTGCACCTGGGCCTGTCAAGAAAGGACGATTGTGTAAACAGGGTCAAAGCGCGGGGGACCAGAAGTGCACCGCCCTGGAGTCAGCGGTTGGTGGTGGAGCGAAGTCTTGAGTGTTGAAGGCGAAAGGATAGTTGGATGGGTGCGTCCCCTTTTGCTGGGGTCACAACTTGCTAACGGAGAGGTAACTGCGTTAGAAATTATCAGATTACCAGAAACGGGGAAGCCCCAGGCAAGGGTCCGAGTACACATCTCAGCACCTGTCCTTTTTTGGAACCCTCTAGATTACCAATCACTGACCTCAAAACTGACCTCAAGACAAGACCTAACACTCTCTCACTGCCTCTTTCTTTCCCTCTCTCTCTCTCTCTCTCTCTCCCTCTCTCCCCCTCTCCTGCTCTCTCCTCTTTCTCCTCTCCTTTCTCTTCTCTCTTCTCTCTCTCCTCTCTTCTCTCTCTCCTCTCTTCTCTCTCTTTCCCTCTCTGAAATTTTCAGAGCCCAGGCAGCTGAGCAAACCCAGAAGGTTGACACAAGGCAATTTAATTCCGCTAAAAATCTTTATGCAAAAAGACCAAGAGACTCCGTGGAATAACACTAGGCTATTCTAGCTTTCCACGGGAAGCACTGCTGGCCATGGAGCTTATCCCCTTACAGTCAAAATGTCTGTTAAATACATCAGGTGTGTTTAGTTCAATAACAAGTGACTCAGGTGCAGACTGGATCTGTAGTGAGCTTGCCACAGCAGCATTCAGAGATATGGCCAGGTTACAACTCCCTCCCTGCAGCTAGTAGGAAAACCTGAAACCGCCATCACCACAGCAGCCTTAAACATATAATTGAATTTCCCACTCTGTCGAGTCTTTTGTGACCTGTGTTCAAATAATCCTAATCAGCTATTCATTGGCTGGGTTGGTGAATAGGCAGGCTTATTTTTTAAGCATGTATAATTCATTGCTATTCTAGACTTCCAGCATGCTATAATAATTTCATCATCATCATTAACAGGGAATATTTCAAATCTACATGTTCTTTTGCATATCATCAGCTGCCCACATCTCACCTATGGGTATTGATTTCAAATCTCAGTTTCTCAGCATTTCCCATCTAGTATATATACCCTTGTTCCTAATCATTCCTCTGTGGGTGTATCAGCTCACATTTCCCAAAGAGGAAATTCTTTTGGACTCCATTAAGACACAGTCACAGGCCGGGCGCAGTGGCTCACGCCTGTAATCCCAGCACTTTGGAAGGCCGAGGCGGGTGGATCACGAGGTCAAGAGATCGAGACCATGCTGGTCAACATGGTGAAACCCCGTCTCTACTAAAAATACAAAAATTAGCTGGGCATGGTGGCGCGTGCCTGTAATCCCAGCTACTCAGGAGGCTGAGGCAGGAGAATTGCCTGAACCCAGGAGGCGGAGGTTGCGGTGAGCCGAGATCGCTCCATTGCACTCCAGCCTGGGTAACAGGAGCAAAACTTCGTCTCAAAAAATAAAAAATAAATAAATAAATAAATAAAAGACACAGTCACAAAATTACTGGTAGAACTTCCTTATTTCCATCTGCAGATTCGATTAAAATGACATTCATCCTTTCTTGCTTCTAACAACTTCATAGCATTATAACGTTTAGATTATTTTAATGATCATAAAAATGTGGCAGTTAAGAAGTGTCAAAAGGTTACATACTTTTCTTAATCTTCTAGCTTAAGTTTTCATTTTATAAAGGAAGAAACCAAGACCCCCCCCCCAAAAAATGAAGTATCCTGTCCCTGATGACACAGTGCTTTAGAACAGTCTGCACTGAGACTAGAATCAGGTCTCCTGACCCTGTAGCCAGAGCTCCTTGTAAATAATAGAAAATAACCTAATCTTAGGCTACTGTGGTAACAACAAGCAACAGCAAGGATCTCTATTGCCATCACTGATTTTGCAGCCCATGAGAGAATAGAAACCCTTGGCAACTGTTGAGAACTGATTGGGAACTTGCAACTGTTCCCAATCAAAATAGAGTCAAGGAAAATCGAGTGGCAGCATCATATAGACTGACTGGTCCCAAGGAACGTGCTGGTCAATTTCAACAAGGTGCTAATACAACATTTTAAAAGTGTGTTGCAGACTCCATATATTGTGAACAAACTACAAGATTTAACAGCTGAAAGAGACAGGAATTGGAAAGCTTCAATGTCACACAAAGAAAGAGCTTCGTTTTGTTTTATTGCCAAAATTCCATTTTAAAACAGAATCATTTGTTCTTTTCTTCTGTCCCTCCAGGTATGGTAATTAGAGAGACCTTATCTGTGATCACCAAGAATTCCAATCCCCAGAAGTGTCCACTGACTCCTAAGTCACAGCAGAATGAAAGCTGGCTGAATGAACTGCAGGTGTGTTCCAGTCTAACCGATAACCAATACAAATGTGAAGCTTAGAAAATTGATGTTGGAAGTGATGATTTGGAATTACTACTGGTTCACTGAAGGACTCTTTTATCAAATACCCCTCCTCTGAAGATTTTTAAAACATAGTTTCCTTAACAGTAGCTGTAATTATATGTAAGTTTTCAAAAATGTATTAGAAATAGGTTCAGTTTGACACTTACTCTTTGATCCCTTATGTGCAAATGATCCAACCACTACTTTCTCGGGAAACTTTTCTCCTAATTCCTACTTTCTGTTTCTGAGCAAACCCCAGTACAGATTAAGTTACAATCTGTAGATGCTAAATGGGTGGCTGTGATGGAGGAATGGGAAGAAGGAAAAAAGGAAAGGGGCAAAAGTGATTCCCTATCATGGCCTCCAGGGTTGGCCTCACTACAGCAGTATCACTCCATTCCATTTTTTCCTTCCCAAGCCTCGCTACGTGCCTTTCCCCAAAGCCCTATCCCAGCTCTAGCAGTGAAGCATACAAACATTACTAAATTCCTCTGCATGCACAAAGTCCCACATGTACACCTATGTCTTCTACCTTTTCTCCTTTCTGCTGCCCCCACGCAGGATCTAAATTGAGAGAAAACAGACTAGAGACTCAAAGCCTGGATTCTGGATCCAGACTACCTGGAATTTAATTTTGCCTCCCTCACTTACTAGCTATATGACCCAGGCCAGGTTATGTAACCACAACTTCCCTTGCTGTAAAATAGGGATAATCATTACCTATTTAATAGTGCTGATACGGAGATTAAGTTAGTTACTATTTGAAAGCCACTGCAGACAATATCTGACAGGTAATAAGCACTATGTGTTTGAAAGTAAATACATGAGCCTTTTTCTCCCCTTCTACTTTCATTTAGTGAAGGTTCTAGAAAATGGTCACTACTGAGGTTCACCAATATCCAGTTGCCTTTTCCTGCTTCTTGAAATTAGTGTGGCTATGAACTAATGCTTGTTAATGAAATAGGAAAGAAGGGAAAGGATGTTACCTCCAGGTGAGCATCTAAGAACCCAGACTTATTTTCTCATCCTCCTCTTCCTCTGCCTCAGTGACTAGGGAATGCCAACAAATACAAGAACACCTGCCCAGAAGTTACCTAGACCTGCAGTAGACATTACACAAGCAGGAAATAAACCTTCGTTGTGTTAAGACACTGACAATCCAGCACTATTTGTTACTGTGCCATAACCCAGTCTATCTATCCTGGCTGGTACAGGTTATTAACTTGCTTTGGGAACCAGAGATTAGAAGAAGAATAATTCTCCAACCTGACTGCACATTACAATCACCTGGAGACTTTATAAGAGTCCCAAAGCCACAGCCCAGACCAAGTAAATCAAAATTTCCTAGGATGAGACTCAGACATTACTATTTTTCTCAAGTTAGAGTTCCCCAGGTGATTTCTTTCTTTCTTTTTTTTTTTTCACTCTATTGCCCAGGCTGGAATGCAATGGCACGATGATCTCGGCTCACTGCAACTTCCACCTCCCAGATTCAAGCGATTCTTCTGTCTCAACCTCCCAAGTAGCTGGGATTATAGGCCCGTTGCACCATGCTCAGCTAATTTTTGTAACTTTTTTTTTTTTTTAGTAGAGACAGGGTTTCACCATGTTTGCCAAGATGGTCTCAGTCTCTTGACCTCATGATCCACCTGCCTCGGCCTCCCAAAGTGCTGGGATTACAGGCATGAGCCACAGCACCCAGCCATGATTATCTATATGTATCAAGGTTTAGAACCACTAACGTAGAGCTAGGCTGCATCCTATGGGAATCTCTGGTGTTTCAATACTGTAGCAAAATCCTCAGCTCCCAAGGATCACACTTTGGCTTCACCTGTCCCACAAAGGCTCTAGTATATGCAACTGTGAGTTTCTATGTACTTGTATCTGCTGAGCAGCCCAGAAGAGAACCACAAAACCTCTAAGACTAATGCACCATACATTGCAGGCCTCCAGACTCAACTTGACTTTCTCAGTGCAGACCAGTCCTTCTGTACAGCCCTGATCAGCTGTGTCTTCCATTATTGCTGTAGTTTTTCAACGCATCTTGTCTCTTTTCACACCTCAGTTGTCACTTTTTCACCTCCCAGTCTCAGAAGATGACTTGTAGAAAACAGGTCATGCTGTCAATTCTTACACTTCCTGCCACTGCTCTCTCTTCCTTTTCTTCTTTCTTCCAAACAAATAGAAAGCAATTTCTCTCACCATCCCTCCATCGCTGATCCGGATCCTATTCATATGGGCCTCTGGGGAGACCTCACTTTACTGACTGTCCCCTCACTTCTCACTTGGACATTTAGCATGTTTTAAAAATGATTTCTTAACTTGTGATTTCCCTCAAGCTTTGGCTGTGTCTCTCCCATCACTTCATGATCAATCTTCTGAGAAGTCTGTGCTAGGTGTCTCCACTTTCTTGCCTCCTCTTTGCTCCTTAACCACCAACAAACTGGCCTCCTTTCAACTGCTTTCCTGAAATTGCCTCCCCAAAAGTAATTTTTAAATTGCCAAATCCAGTGAGGCAATTTCATTGTCAATTTACTTTACCTGCCTAGATATTTGAGACTGTTACTAATCCTTTCTTCTTGAAACATTCTCCTACCTTAGACTGACTGGTTTTGAATACTGATGCTATGATCTCAGCATTTTCATTAACCTATCCGCACCTCAGGGGTTTTTTCTGTTAAAAAAAAATTAATCATGCCTACCTCATATGGTTGATGTAAGAACTAATAAAAAAAAAAAAAAAGAATTAAATGAGATAGTACAGGTGGACAATCTTGCATCTAGTTTTCTGAAATAGAAAACTCTGATATCCTAACGGGTTTTTTCCATACATTTTTCACAAACTCATTTGCCAGAAAAACCTGACTGACCTGAACTGTTAGGAGGCCACTTGTACTCTCGGGCCTATCTGCTGTGGATATTGAGCATGTTTTGCTGCATAGATATCCATGTGTTTGAAAACAGAGACCGCTGTCCCTAATTCCAGTGAGAGAGATGCAAATACATAGAAATCCACAAATATCTGAATTCCAAAACACAGACCTTTTTCCTGCAACTATATACACCCATACCCATGGACTGACTGACAATTCCACGAGAATCTCTAACATATTTAAAACAAATGAATCATCTTGCAGCCTGCCGAAACCCTCTCCCCCTCCATTCTTGCTTATCTCAGAAGCTACTTCTGTCTACTCAATTATCCAAGTTAGTAACATCAACACTTCTCTACCCCTACTCCGTACCCAGTCCTCTTCATTCAACCTCCCAGATACCTCTTTAAACTATCCAGCTCTCACTCCCTCCGTTGGCACTGCTCCAGGTCAGGCTCCATCGTTTTTTTTTTTTTTAAGACGGAGTTTCGTTCCTGTTACCCAGGCTGGAGTGCAATGGCGCGATCTCGGCTCACCGCAACCTCCGTCTTCTGGGTTCAGGCAATTCTCCTGCCTCAGCCTCCTGAGTAGCTGGGATTACAGGCACGCACCACCGTACCCAGCTATTTTTTTTTTTGTATTTTTAGTAGAGACGGGGTTTCACCATGTTGACCAGGATGGTCTCGATCTCTTGACCTCGTGATCCACCCACCTCGGCCTCCCAAAGTGCTGGGATTACAGGCGTGAGCCACTGCGCCCGGCCGCTCCATCGTTTTTTACTTGGATTTCCACATCAGCCTTCCAACTGGTCTCCCTGCTTCCTGCGTTTTCTGACCATACATACTCCTCTCTATCTCCTTCTCCAAGCTCCACCCCAATTCATTTTTTCCCACTTTAGCGCTATAGCCAAATCTGTTTCTAATGCATAAATCTGTTATGTCATTTCCCCACGTAAACGCTTCTAAGTTTCTCTTTGCCCCCAGGTGAAAGCTCAAAGCCCTTACCTGGCCTTTTTATATCCTTCCTTATCTGATTCCTGCTTATCTACCCAGAATCGACTCTCATCATTCCCCATTCCAACCCTCCACCTTCATACTTCCTCACCCCCTACATCCCTTTGTAGTCCTTGTGCTTACCATGCTGTCCCTTTCTTCCCCCACCAAAGTCCTGCATCACTAGCCACCTTCCTTAAGATGCTATATGAGTTGTCATTGCCTCCAAGAGGGCGTCTTTGACTCTCCACAACCTGGTAAACAGCCCTTCCTGTGAGTTCTTCTAATACCATGCTATTCTTCCTCTATTACAACGTTGTACCTCACTCTGCATCTCAATGTTGGTAAGACAACAATAATAATAATAAAAAGAAAAGATTGCAAATATGGTTGAAATCTTATGTGTCTCTTCACCAGAACTGCCACTAGTGCTTTTGATGTCTTCATGAGAATTAGGAAAAGAAGTCCCTCTGGCCAGTCATGGGGCCAAGTCACAGCACACCGGCTGATGAGATATTTGTGGGCTGGATTTCAGCTTCTATTTGTTCCCTTAATAGGTGTTCTTGGTGGGAAGAAGGAGGGGGGCTTTCTAGGTGAAAGAACTAGAACAAAAGGAAATCATAATGATAGGAAAGCTTGCGATATGTGACAAACAGTAGACAATTTGAATCTTTTTTTTTTTTTTTTTTGAGATGGAGTCTCCCTCTGTTGCTGGGCTGGAGCGCAATGGCATGATCTCCGCTCACTGCAACCTTCTCCTCCCGGGTTCAAGTGATTCTCCTGCCTCAGCCTCCTGAGTAGCTGGGACTACAGGCGTGCACCACCACGCCCAGCTAATTTTTGTATTTTTAGTAGAGACAGGGTTTCACCATGTTGGCCAAAATGGTCTCGATCTCTTGACCTCATAATCCGCCCACCTCGGCCTCCCAAAGTGCTGGGATTACAGGCGTGAGCCACCATGCCCGGCCAACAATTTGAATCTTTAAGTGGAAGATAGAATTGGAGGCACAGTTAGGGGCTCATCAGGCCAACTTAAAGGATTTGGACTTTATTCTGTAGGCAATGAAAGACATATTTTGAGTAAAGATGTGACATGGTATTTGAGGAGAAAAAGTTTGTGATTGGTATACAAGATGCTTTGGGGAGAGAAAAGTCCAGGATTGGAAAAACTACTTGAGAGACCCCTGTAAACAAGAAGTTGACATTTTTGAAATATTAAATTATTCCCCAACCCCCATGTTTACTGTCACCCTCATGCTTTCATTGTATCATCATTCCTCACCACAGCTCACCTCTTCCTGGCTTTTTAATTTCAAAAGTCTAAACATTAGAACAGAAATGCAATAAGAAAAGTGTTGTAATAAAGGCTCTGTCCATTCTTACCCAGTGTTAGTCATTGTTCTAAATACTTTACATGATTGTTCTCAATTAATCTCATTTAATTTTAATACAGCAAAATTTAATTTAATTCAATTCAACAAATATTTATTACGCATCTATATACCAGGCACCATAGTAGGTGGTTACATTATCCCCATTGAACCAAAAACGAAATTGAGGAACAGAGAAGTTTAGTAATTGGCACAAGGTCACAAAGGTGGTATGTGACGGAGTCAGGATTATGTCCTCAGGTACTCTGTCTTCAAAGCCCAAATGCTTAGCCATCTGTTTAACCATTGCACTACACCGTCACCCAAAAGATTTGGAAAATATCTGAGAACCAGCTGTCTCATATGCTCCACGTCCACCCTAAATGAGAAAAAATTCCCCTGTGCTAAGGGAAGGAAGACAAGTTGGAGAGGAAGTCAAGAATAAGGAGGACCTTCTCCTGCCACAATGCAGGGAGAGCCGTGGAGCTCCAAGGAAAATAACAAAAACCCCAGAGGTACATTTGGAGGACACACGAATATTTAAATGATAGCAACATCATGAAAAATATAAATTTTAGGAAATATTCTTCTACTATTCAAAACCTATCAAATGATTCATAATTACAATTAGATAAGAGAGATAAACTTCAAGGGATCTCAGTGTACCACAACGTGACTATAGCTGATGATGATATGTTGTATTCTTAAAAAATCTAGAGAGTGGATGTTAAGTGCTCTTAACACAGAAATGACAACTATGTGAGGTAATGTGCTTGTTAATTAGCTGGATTTAATCATCCCCCAATGTATGTGTACTTCAAAACATGTTGTACACAACAAAAACATACAATGTTATCTGTTATTTTTAAAAAGATGCTTTAACTATCAAATTTAACAAAGAAGTCACATACATCACTGACAAATGTATACACTTTTAGAATATATCTTTGGTGTTTCATTTTCATCATTAAGATAAAGGAAAATACCAACCAATGTTCCTGTTGGAAGTACGTCATCATCAATTGTAACCATAGGTTGGCTACAGATGCAAGAGTTATAGGTGAAAGTATTCTGTGAGAATGAGTAGGCCACATGGAATTTGCAAAAAGAGAGATGAATATTTTGATAGTATTTCAAAATGATGTGCTACATATCCTTCTATCAGTAGAATTTACATTAAATTTAAATATGTATATATGTATACATGTGTATGTATACGTGTGTACGTGTGTACATATATATCATACATGCATGTTTTTCTCTTGAGAGTCACCTGTTAAACCTCTACCCTCACACCACTATGCAATTTGCCACTTCAAAGTTTAGCAATCCTGTTACAAAAAGAAACTTCTCTCTCCCTAGCATTCAAATGTCAGTCCAGAGGAAGCCCTTGATTTGCCCCACAAGGATCACACATCTACATGCCAGTACCTGCACCAAGAATGGGTGCGGAGGGACTGTAGTACTGTAAGTGACCAAGCCTAGGCATGCGCTCTATCCTGGCTGCCGAGCAAGGCAGCGTGTGATAGTCTCACTGGCTATGGAGACAGGCACAGTTCTCCAAAAGGAGTCGTTTGGCTTAGCAAACAAAAACAATAGACACCCATTATAGTAGGTCCTCAATAAGTGGTAGCCACTATGATCTCTAACTTTTTAATCTCTAGAAAGAAAATTAGCAACAATGTATTTATTTCATAGTACATCTGACATTTTAAGATTTAAAAATCCCCAACTTATTTAAATGTTCTCCTTTCTCCAAGGCCTCTATAGAGTTCTAACCATTAGCTGTTCATGTATTCATTCTTTCTCTTAATTAACACTTCCTAAGTCCCTAATCTCTTCAAGGAACTGGGCTAGGTGCTGTGGATTCACTTCAGTTTACTCTAAATTTGATAAGTGGCAATCTAGCCTGATCACAAGCCCATCTGTTGTGTCATAAACATCCTGTCCCGAATATACTACCACTTCTTCAAGAAACAGCTTTTGCTACCTCAGCTTCAGTAGACTAATTGAACCAAACATGTTCAAAGAAGCAAACTCTAAGAATAAATCCCCAAATGTCAACGCTGTCTAGGAGGAATGAAGAAACATATGGGATCCCAGGCATTCTTCAAATTATGCATCCCAAAGTGTTGGAGGGGGCTGGGCTCCAACAGCAGTTTCATGCCTTCCAGAAAAGTTGTATGGTCATGCAGTTCTCATTGTAACCTTGAAAACAAATAAATGGGGCATTTAAACAGTCATTGCAAGTAAGATTCCTATCACAAAGGGACATTCTGTTGCATTCTATTTGTAGTATAAAGAACTGTTACATACAGCTTTAAAATTGGTCAAAAAAAAATCCTCTATTGTAAGAACATCCTCTGCATGTGAATGTAATGAATGCTGTTCACCCTGTATACCATCTTTGGGGAAATTAGGTCAGCATCTTCTCTGGATATGACTATAGGGTTCTTCGAAATGGCATACATCTCACTTCCAAAAGTGAACAAATGGCTCTTATGCTAGAAAGAAATAGATCAAAGTGGTTCAGATGTGTAAACCAGAAGCAGTTAAAAAAGAGTTTTGATTTAAAGGATATGTATGGGTCAAAAAGAAAACAGAAACTTAAGAAGTGAAAGGAGTCAGCTCAGCTCATATCAAGAGAGAAAGGACAGTTTAAAATAGTCCAGAGGACTCTATGAACACAGGCCAGAACCTGCATCATTGGCAGGTGGGATGGGGGAAAGAAACTAGGAACAGAGGAATGGAGCTAGCAGTTGGGAGGCTTGAGTGCTGATTCTATGCTAGACTCTGGTTTAGGTACTGGTCAAAGTCAATCACCAAGACTCACAACTTCTCAAGATAGATATTATTTACCACCACATTACAGATGAGAAAACCAAGACTCAAAGAAGTTCATAACTTGCCCAAGGCCACACAGCCAGTAAGTGGCAAAACCAGAATTCAAATTCAGGGCTATTTAGCTCTAAACCCCTCTTCCCATAGGCCAGCCCCAGTGAAACTGGACAGCAAGCATCCAAATCCCAACAGCCAAAGAATAGTGGTAAACTTGATTACAACATCGGCTGTCACACCCCGGGGTGGAGCATGGCAGAAAGCTTAGAAGGTAACAATATTTTTGGTCAGGTGGGTGGAACAGGCAGGAAAGGGTGGAAGGGTAAGTAGAGGAGGACAATCTGTCTGATTAGAGGCAACATCCTAGCCAATGGCTAGGGATGGAATCAAGAACAAATCTTCAGAAGGAGGGGGTGGTATGGCTATATTCACAAAACCGCAAGTCCTAGCCTCCAACTTAAGTTCAAACCCAAACTAGGGGCAAAATCCCTATCATATGGAAGAGGCACTCATAGAAGTTGAGATGTGAGAGAAAGGGGCAGGGTGTTGGGATGAAAATTACACTTCAATAGGTTGCAAGCCCCTTAGCAACTCACCAGAGTAACTGGACCTTAGGCTTAAGGCAAGACCACACCTGGTAGGGACATACTTCCTTAGGTACGAAGATGCCTCAGCCCGAGTGGGTTAAGCCTGCAGGTTTAAAGGTCTTCAGCACTGGTGTCCAAGCATGGCTGTGCAAGAAAACCACAGAAACAACAAAATCATCAGATTATTTGTTGAGAACCTACTCTGTGCATGGTTCTGTGCTGCAGCCCAGGAATGCATTGTTGAATAAGAGACACAGCCCTGCCCTCGTGGAGCCTACCTTCTAGTAGAGGAGACAGACGATGAACGAGAAACCAACAAATGAGTGAAACAGATGCAAGTCAAAAAAGTTCTAAGAAAGGAGAAAACAAGAGGCAAAAATCAAAGAAAAAAGTAAGTGAGGGGGCGAGTAAATGCCAGTCGGTGATCCTTGAACATCACGGATTTGATCTACGGGGGTCCACTTGTACACAGATTTGTTTTAATAGACATATTAAAATTTTTTTGAAGATTCACATTTGAAAAAAACTCTCAAATGAACCAGATAGCCTAGAAATATCAAAAACATAAGAAAAGTTATGTGTCATAAATGCATAAAATATATGGAGATGCTAGCCTATTTTATCATTTACCACCATAAAATATACATAAATCTACCATAAGAAGTTAAAGTTTATCATAACTTATGCACACAAACACTTAGATGCCTTACGTGGTGCCATTCACAGTCAAGAGAAATGTAAACAAATGTAAAGATGCAGTATTAAATCATAACTGCATAAAATCAACTGTGTACATACCGTACAAGTGTAATCATTTCATGGCCACCCCGTTGCTATTTAAAATGCCATGTGACGCTAATCATCTCCACATAAGCAGTTCCTCTCTCCAGTAAATTGCAGATCTCAGTGAAAAGCCGTCTCTCGGTTCTCACATATCTTTCATCATGTTTGATTTAATACTGTAAACCTTGATAACAAGGGGACTCACACAAAGTGCTACTAGTGATGCTGGAAGTGCTCCATTAAGCAGAGAAAGGTCATGAAAAAGTTGAATTGCTTGATATGTACTGTAGATTGAGGTCTGCAGCTGTGATTACCCTCCATTTCAGATAGCCATTCCTCTTGTAAACAGATGGCTTAAACTTATGGCATTGATAAATACAGTACAGTAGTGTCAGTGTATTTTTTTCTTACCTTATGTTTTTTTTAATCACATTTTCTTTTCTCTAGTGTAAAAATATAATATATAATGCATACAACATGCAAAATATGTGTTGATCAACTATTTATGTTATCTGTATTGCTTCCAGTCAACAGTAGGCTGTTGGTAATTAAGTTATTGGGGGGGGGGTCAAAAGTTATACAAGGATTTTCGACTATGCAGGTGTCAGCACCGGTAACCCCCATGCTGTTCAAAGGTCAACTGTACTTTAAATGTTGAGTGAAAATCTCTCTGTATAAAGCACATTTACATTGCAAACTAGGGGAAGAAAAGAAGTTAAGCCCAAAAGAAATAGAAGGAATAGCAGGCCAGGCAGAGGGAACAGCATAACTGTGTAACTGGCCTCGGGTGGTAAAAAGTTGGGGATGTTTGGCCGGGCGTGATGGCTCATGCCTATAGGCTTTTGGGAGGCCAAGGCGGGTGGATCAGCTGAAGTCAGGAGTTTGAGACCAGCCTGGCCAACATGGTGAAATCTCATCTCTGCTAAAAATAAAAAATTAGCCAGGTGTGGTGGCACACGCCTGTAATCCCAGCTACTCAGGAGGCTGAGGCAGAAGAATCGCTTGAACCCAGGAGGCAGAGGTTGCAGTGAGCCAAGATCGTGCCACTGCTCTCCAGCCTGGGTGACAGAGTGAGACTCCATTAAAAAAAAAAGTTGGGGATGTTCAAGAAACTGTAAGAAAGGGGCACTGGAGCAGAAGGAGTAAGACAGAGAGAGATGCAAAAAGATGCTGGGAGGTAAATAAATGTGACATCATTCAGGGTTCATAGAACAAAGCAAGGAATTAAAACTTTCCCTTGAAATTAAAGTATAAAGGAGAACCACTTAAACATTTTAAGGTGGGCTGTGAGCATGATCATTAGTGGAGGGCCTCATTACCTTTTTTATTAATAAGCAATTGATCCAAACAATTACATTACAAATGGGTATTCTTATTAAACATAAAGATTAACATTTTATGATTAGCAATGCATTAACTTTTCATTTTTGTAGCTTCAAGTGCCAAGAAACCTTGTTCACATAAATAACAAGATATGAATGAAAGAAATTTTGTTATAACAATATCAGTCCATCTTTGTATGACATGATCACTTTCACAGCTGTGTGGGAGAAGTCCAGATGGGAGAGTGGGAGAAAGTGAGAAGGCTGTCACCATCCCATAGGCAAGGAACAAAACAGACAGTGGAAACAGGTAGAAGATGGCAGGTCAGAGACTCATTCTGAAGATAAAGTCAGCAGGAACTCACCAATGGAATGGATGTAGAAAGTGAGGACATGGGAGGAGGCAGAGAAAGCTCTTGCATTCTTGCCTTCAGCAACTGGATGAGCGACAGTGCTGTTGACTGAGATGGGGAAGACCAGTTGATGAAAGATGTGTTTCCAAAAAGAGTTGCATTTTGAACATTTTGAATTTGATATCCCAAGTAGAGGCACCAAGAAGGCAATTTGATGGTTGAATCTGAAGCTCACAGGAAAGGTTTTGGATCCTGGGAGTAGAAGGAGATGTCCCAACCAACAGAACTCTGCAAGGATTTCCTCATTAGGCATCTGTGTTACCTCTATGTCCACATTACCTGTTCTACAGTTGCCCACATATGTTAAAATGTGCTGTTTGATAGCTGTCTTGTCTTCAGAAAAGAGATTAGAAATAGAAAGAGATAATAATGAGAAAAGAACCACAACAAAGAGCCAAATGTCACAGTACTATTTATATTAGCAAAACATGAGGAGCAACCCAACTACCCATTAGTAGAGACTAGGCTAAATAGCCTCTACTCATAGGCTAAATATTGCACATTCCTGAAATGAAATCTAGTTCAGCCACCTTGGACTTGCTACTATAAATCTACATTTATTTTATTTTCTATTATGAAAAGATATGTACAATATATTATGCAGGAAGAAAAAGCATATTATTAAAAACAACATATGCTATGTAAATCATGCCATTTTTTGTTAGAGAGAAATTGATAACCATATTGATATGGTCCCCAAATATGCTCCCCTTAGGCGTATTTTTCCCTGAGCAAAATGTATACATGAAAATTTGAATCATGGATGCTTTGGGTGGGGAACTTCTGAGTGAGTTTTACTTTCTTTTTCATACTTTAATGCATTACCAGATAATTTTTACAATGCACATACACTTCTATGCATGTATGCCTTTACCTCTGCTTTGATAATCAGAATGAACAAAAAAAAAAAGCCATTTTCACTTAGGAAGAACTAGACAAACAACAGTCTGGAAATTTTAGATGGTAGCCAGAAAGAGCCAGGCTGGCAGCCAGCTGCTCTGCCACTGCCGTAATCAAAACACAGTTTGTGTTTGTTCATTAAATTCAACAAATATTTCCCATACACCTTCTCTGGGCCAGCCTCTGCTTAGATGATAAGAAAGCATAGAAGAGTTCAATCTTAGTCCTTGGCCTTTATAAACTCACAAGGAAATAACCTGACTTTAAACACAGTTATAAAAGATTGTGTTGGTTTGCTGAGCTGCCATAGCAAAATACCACAGACTGGGTAGCTTAAACAACAAAAATGTATTTCCTCATAGCTGGAAGTCCAAGATCAAGGTCTCAGCAGGGTTGTTTCTTCTGAGCCCTCTGTCCTTGGCTTGCAGATGGCCACCTTCTCTCATGGATTCACATGACCTTTACTCTATACATGTCTATGCCCTAATCTCTTCTTTCAGGAGGACATCAGTCAGATATAGGATTAGAGCTTGATATGGTTTGGCTGTGTCCCCACCCAAATCTCATCTTGAATTCTCACATATTGTGGGAGAGACCTGATGAGAGGTAGTTGAATCATGGGACAGGTCTTTCTCATGCTGTTCTCATGATAGTGAGCAAGTCTCACGAGATCTGATGGTTTTGAAAAACAGGAGTCTCCCTGTACAAGCTCTCTCTTTGCCTACTGCCATCCATGTAAGATGTGACTTGCTCCTCCTTGCCTTGCTCCATGATTGTGAGGCTTCCCCAGTCAGGTGGAACTGTAAGTCCCATTAAATCTCTTTCTTTTGTAAATTGCCCAGTCTTGGGTATGTCTATCAGCAGTGTGAAAACAAACTAATACAGGGTCCACACTGAGAAATGTCATTTTAAGTTAATTACCTCCTTAAAGGCCCTGTTTTAACACACAAATTTCATGGAGGACACAATTCAAATTATAACAAATATCCATGTACTTAGATTTTCAGTGATAAGATTCCTATTTTGTGATTTACTATTGATGTCTCTTAAATTTTCTTTGTAAAATCTGAATCAGAGATATTCAAAAGTAACTTACAAATTAATTAAGAAAAAGCATATAAATAAAGACAATTACTGTCATCTTCTTGTAAAATGATTAGGCACCATATGACACTTTCACTTTTATGATTTACACTGAAGATAGATAGGGAAAAATTGAGCAAAGTGCAGTGAAGAAAGGAATTTTTTTCATTCAGATAACTAGACAATTTAGAAAAAGGGCACTTAGAACAAAATTTCTAGGGACTGATTTTATATTTATTAACATAATAGATAACTTTGTCTTATGTGTAACAAGGTGAATCAGGAGTCTGCAGTGAGTTAGGATAGTAGCCCTGCCCTCCAGCCTGGCTGAAAGAGGAAGAGCAAAAAAGTAATAAAATAAAATGTAAAAAGGTCAATTAGCCTCGAGTAAAACAGGGTTAAAATGCTGAAGCCACCCACAAGATTTAAAGAATATTTTTCTGTATCTCATGTTTGTAAAATCCACTCACTTTGTTCAGGAATGCTCAAAATCCATTCTGTTTTAAACTATGTTCTATATGGGAGGAAACAGAAAGCACTTTTTAACTGGAGAAAAGGGGGCTTCCCAACGGACTTAATTGTGCAAACAGCCAACACAAGGTAGCTGCCCATGGTCACAAAAATTAAATTAAAAAAAAAAAAAGACAATTTTAAATTGAAAGGAAGCTCATTTCTTCACAGCAATATTCGGGATAATGCTAGCAACATATCCTCCTTAGCAGACATGAAAAAAAAAAACCCTCCTCCAACGCCCTCTGCATTCTCTTTTGTCGGAGATTCTACCTAAAAAACTGGAAGAGCACTAGCAGAGCTGCCATACAACAACAACAAAAAAACCAGCAGAGCTTCCAAAAAAAATAGCGGCAGGGCGCAGAGGCTCACACCTAGGAGACTGAGACATGGCAGATCATGAGGCAGGCGGATCACAAGATCAGGAGTTCAAGACCAGCATGACGAAGATGATGAAATCCCATCTCTACCAAAAAGACAATAATTAGCCAGGCGTGGTAGCAGGCACCTGTAATCCCAGCTAGTAGGGAGGCTGAGGCAAAGAATTGCTTGAACCCAGGAGGCAGAGGTAGCAGTGAGCCAAGATCGCACCACTGCACTCCAGCCCGGATGACAGAGCGAGAGCGAGACTCCGTCTCAAAAAAAAAAAAAAAGCAATGTTTACCATCATAGTGCCAGGTATAGAGTAGACACTCAGCAGATGTATAGTGAATGATTCTTTGCTCCTTCTTTGAAATGTAACTCTGTTCGCTCTTGTCCTTTCTCACCTGTACCCAAAGTTATTTTGGCAACATCCATCTCCCAAATAAATATTTATGCAATAGTTGTGCAATAAATATTAATGCAATATTTGTGTAATAAGTAGAGCAGGAGAGAGTGTCTATTTGGACCAAAGTCAATCAGCATTTCCTATCTACTTTGTCGACCATGATTGGTTTAAAGATGAGCACATCACTTAGAACTAAAGAGATGTGCAAAGATTTTATTGAACATTCCTGGGAAGGAGAAGCTTTCTCTCTCTCTTCTAGTTGATGGATTGTAAAGTCTAGAATTAAAGAATTAAAGCAGCCATTTTGTTGTCTAAAAAGATGAACCTAATGGATCAATAGATGTAGCTTCACAACATTGGCATCTAGATATAATTATTGTTAGGGTGATATATCGTTCTCTTGATTGCTTCAACTATTGGAATTATGTTTTCTGTCACTTGTAACCAAAAACATGATAACTAATGGCAGTAACAAATTGAATGAAAAAAGTGATAAACCAGGCATCCAACCACAGCACGCCACATCACGTGGATAAGGAAAGATTGCTATAGTTACATTCCATGTGCATACACTATGAACAAGGTTGTCATGTGTCACATAAGAACAAAGGAAAAAATTCCTACCCATTCCCTCCACAAGACAAAATTAGGGAAAATCTATCCAAAAGTTTTGATTCCTATCTCTTCTCTGAATTGTCAATTTCAATCAACATGTAGATGTTTCACTTTATAAATTCCCAACAGAAAATATCCAATCCCATCATCCGATTTGCTATATTTAATTATTTTTATAAAATTGAGCACATATTTTGCAAATCTTGGGAATGGAACTACTTTTATCTAGATAAAAAAATAGTTGTGTGTTAAGGACTTTATATGTGTAATCTCATCAAGCTACATAGTAAAACTCTGGGGAAGATTATAAAGTCTTCACTTTATTAGTGATAAAGGAGCTTCAGAAAGGGTATATAGTTTGTGTAAAGTTACACAGCAAGTAAATTGTAGAGTTGAGATTTAAGCCCAGGTCTTAGTACTAAAGCTGTGCTTTTGAGTTATTCATTAATTCATTCAATAATTTTGGCATGCCACTATGATAACTGATGGAAGTGCAAAAAAGAATTATTAAAAAATTCTCCCCACAAAGAGTTTATAGGCCTGGGGAGAAGATAGATATAGATATAGAGATACAGATACAGATACAGATATATGTAGTTGAATCACCACAATGCACAAAAGTATTTTTACAGAGCAATGAACCAAGTTGGATGGAAACATAGAAGATAGAGCCTGGGAGTAAAAGAAAGCCTTCATAAAGCAGGATGATACTAAAAATCAAAAAATGAGTAAGGACAGATAAAATAAATATCAAAGAATAAGCCACAGCACTGAGGAGAAAGAAAGAGAAAGAGAGAGTAAGAAAAAAGAGAGAAGGGGAAGGAGAAAGGGACGGTGAGAGGGAGGAAGTAAAGCAAAGAGGAAGGAGAGGAAAAGAGAGTGAGGAGGGAGAGGAGGGGAAGGGAGGGGAGAGGAGGGGAAGGGAGAAAAGAAAGAAAGAGGGAAGGAAGGGAGGGAGGGAGGGAGGGAGGGAGGGAGGCAGCCAGGCAAACTAGCCTGGACGGGTCTGGACACCAAGGATTTGCTTTGGCTGAATTATCATGGATAAGGGTGTGGGCAAAGAAGAGAAATAGAAAATTAAATTGGAGAGGCCCATTACACAATAGAGTGGGAGAGGAAGTACTGATATTAATATACATTTTGCCTCCTTTTAAGCAGGTTTGGGGGTAAACTGGAGATATTTTTAAGCTGTATTACCACTTTTGCTGTGATTGTTTAAAAGGAATCATGACAAATGAGATAAGAACCAAACAAATAATCATGTTCTCATTGGAAATTATGGTGCCATGGAAGACAGCAGGCTTTCTGCTCTACGATCTATGCCACAGTGGCATATTGCCAAGGAGAAGAGAACGTGCTACTGTCAGCAAAGGAGAAGAGAGAGCAAATGATCATACTGTATATATCTTCTTTAAAACTTGGAAAGCAAACTGCATGGTTTTGGAAAATATTGTTGAAGCTCAAAGTTTTCAGGAATATTCAGCAATTACTGGAAACTTTCAAATGCAAGGGTTTCTGCCAACCATAAAAGTGTCTACTTCTGATGTATTAGGTGGCAAAATAACGATTCATTTAAGTTAATGGCAGTAGAAATAGCCAGGTGTTAATCCACCCATGCAGCCACAGCTTTAAATATATATATAACAGTTACGTGTAGAAAGAGCTAGCACAGTGTTTGTGTGTTTTGCCATCATTTACAAAGTGAATCTCTTCTCTTCAGTATGCTAAACCCAATGATGCACTTTCCCAATATACACAGTGACAATAGTGAATTTACAGAAAATAAAGTTATTATTCACTCTGCTTGCTGCCTCCACTGTTGAAAGATAATATGGTAATTTCAGCCACCAATATTTAACAGTGTTTACCTTGGCGAGATTATAAATTCTCAGACATAGTGAAAGTAAGTTATGCGACTAATAAATGTCACTTGTGCATATTTTAAAATTAAGACAATGTAGTTTTGGAAAGTAATTATATGAGAAAGCCTTAGCTCAATAAATAAATCAAAAATAATGTTCAATATTTTTGGAATATGAGTCTCCAGTAGTAGTCTCCAGTTAACCCTTACACAACATGGGGGGCTTTGCCTTTTGAGCTTTCCTTTGCTTAGCATTTATTTATTTTTAGATTATGAATACAATTTCTTGACGTTTTCAGTTTTAATTTTTGTGGTTACATAGTAAATGTATATATTTATGGGGTACATAAGATGTTTTGGTACACAATGGGAAATAAGCACATCAGCAAGAAAAAAGGGAGCGTGGGGTATCCATCCCCTCAAGCACTTATCCTCTGAGTTACAAACAATCCAATTATACTCTTTAAGCTACTGGAATACATTTTGACAAATGAATTTTTAAAACCTTATCCTATTGGTTTAGGCTTTTTGCAGGGTTTGGTTTTGTTTTGTTTTGTTTTGTTAGTTTTTTTGTTTTTTTGAGACAGGGTCTTCCTATGCTGCCTTAGACTCAAAATCCTGGGCGCAACAAGCCTCCCAAGTAGCTGAGAATACAGGCAAACATCACCGTGCCTGGCTTTATTGATTTGGGTGGTTTTTTAAATTTATTTCAATAGGTTTTTGGGGAACAGGTCATATTTGTCTATATGAATAGGTTCTTTAGTGGTGATTTCTGAGATTTTAGTGCACCCATCAGCCAAGCTGTGTACACTATACCCAATGTGTAGTCTTTTTTCTCTTACCCTCTCCCACTCATTCCCCCAAGTCACCAAAGTCCATTGTATTATTTTTCTGCCTTTGTGTCCTCATAGCTTAGATTCCACTTATGAGTGAGCATATACGACATTTGGTTTTCCATTCCTGAGTCACTTCACTTAGAATAATAGTCTCTAATTCCATCCAGGTTTCTGCAAATGCCATTAATTCATTTCTTTTTGTGGCTGAGTAGTATTCCATGATATATATACATTTTCTTTATCCACTTGATCGATGGGCATTTGGGCTGGTTCCATATTTTTGCAATTGCAAATTATACTGCTATAAACATGCATTTGCAAGTATCTTTTTCATATAATGACTTCTTTTCCTCTAGGTAGATGCCCAGGGGTGGGATGGCTGCATCAAATGGTAGATCTCCTTTTAGTTCCTTAAGGAATCTCCACACTGTTTTCCATAGTGATTATACTAGTTTACATTTCCACCAACCATGTAGAAGTGTTTCTATTTCACCACATCCACGCCAAAACTGTTATTTTTTAATTTTTTGATTATGGACATTCTTGGAGGAGTAAGGTTTTGATTTGCATTTCCCTGATCATTAGAGATGGTGAGCATTTTTTCATTTTGTTGGCCATTTGTATATCTTCTTTTGAGAATTGTCTATTCATGTCCTTAGCCCACTTTATGATGGGATTATTTGTTTTCTTCTTGCTGATTTGTTTGAGTTCCTGGTAAATTCTGGGTATTAGTCCTTTGTCCGATGTATAGATTGTGAATATTTTCCCCCACTCTGTGGGTTGTCTGGTACTCTCCTGATTATTTCTTTTGCTGTGCCGAAGCTCTTTAGTTTAATCTAGTCCCATCTATTTATCTCCATTTTGTTGCATTTGCTTTGGGGTTCTTGGTCACAAAGTCTTTGCCTAAGACAATGTCTAGAAGGGTTTTTCCAATATTATCTTCTAGAATATTTATGGTTTCAGGTCTTAGATTTAAGTCTTTGATTCAACTTGAGTTGATTTTTGTTTAAAGTGAGAGATGAGGATCCAGTTTCACTCTTCGACATGTGGCTTGCCAATTATACAGCACCATTTGACTTTATTTCTGGGTTCTCTATTCAGCTCCATTGGTCTATATGCCTGTTTTTATACCAGTAGCATCTTGTTTTGGTGACTATGGCCTTATAAGTATAGTTTGAAGTCAGGTAATGTAATACTTCCAGATTTGTTCTTTTTGCTTAGTCTTTCTTTGGCTATATGAGCTCTCTTTTTTTTATTCCATATGAATTTTAGTGTTTTATTTTCTAGTTCTGTGAAGAATGATAATGGTATTTTAACAGAAATTGCATAGAATTTGTAGATTGCTTTTGGCAATATGGTCATTTTCACAATAATGGTTCTACCTATCCATGAGCATGGGATGTATTTCCATTTGTTTGTGTCATATAGTTTCTTTTAGCTTGTTTTGTAGTTTTCTTTATAGAGGTCTTTCACCTCCTTGGTTAAGTGTATTCTATTTTATTTCATTATTTATTTTATTTTATTTTTGAAGCTATTGTAAAAGGGGTTAAATTCTTGATTTGATTCTCAGCTTGGTTGCTGTTGGTGTATAGCAGAGCTACTGATTTCTGTACATTAATTTTGTATCCTGCAACTTCGTTAAATTCATTTACCAATTCTAGGAACTTTTTGGATGAGTCATTAGAGCTTTCTAGGTATATAATCATGTCATCATCAAACAGTGAGTTTGACTTCTTCTTTGCCATTTTGTATGCCCTTTATTTCTTTCTCTTGTCTGATTGCTCTGGCTAGGACTTTCAGTACTATGTTGAATAAAAGTGGTAAAAGTGGTCGTTCTTGTCTTGTTCCAGTCCTCAGGAGGAATGCGTTCAACTTTTCAGTATAATGTTGGCTGTGGGTTTGTCATAGATGGCTTTTATTACCCTAAGGTAATAAAACATGCCAATTTTGCTGAAGGTTTTAATCATAAAGTCATGCTGAATTTTGTCAAATGCTTTTACTTCATCTATTGAGGTAACCATGTGATTTTTGTTTTTAATTCTGTTTATGTGATGTATCACATTTATTGACTTGTGTATGTTAAACCATCCCAGCATTCCTGGCATGAAACCCACTTAATCATGGTAGATTGTCTTTTTGATCTGCTGTTGGATTTGGTTAGCTAGTATTTTGTTGAGGATTTTTGCATCGTATGTTCATCAGGGATATTGGTCTATAGTTTCCTTTTTTTTTTTTCTTTTTTGTTATTTCCTTTCCTAGTTTTGGTATTTGTACAATACTGGCTTCATAGAATTATTTAGAGAGGATTTCCTCTTTCTCTGTCCCGTGGAATAGTGTCAATAGGATTGGTACCAATTCTGCTTTGAATGTTTGATAGAATTCGTCTGTAAATTGATCTGCTGCTGGATTTTTTGTTGTTCTTGGTAACCTTTTAATTGCCATTTCAATCTCACTGCTTGTATTGGGTCTGTTCAGAGTTTCTATTTCTTCCTGGTTTAATCTAGGAGAGTTGTATATTTCAATGAATTTAGTTTATGCATGTAAAAGTGTTCATGGTAGCTTTGAATGATCTTTTGTATTTCTATGGTATCGGTTATAGTATCTCCCATTTCATTTCTAATTGAGCTTATTTGGATCTTCTTGCTTCTCGGTTAATCTTGCTAATGGTCTGTCTATTTTATTTATCTTTTCTTCTTTTTTTTTTTTTTTTTGAGACAGAGTTTCGCTCTTGTTACCCAGGCTGGAGTGCAATGGTGCAATCTCGGCTCACCGCAACCTCCGCCTCCTGGGTTCAGGCAATTCTCCTGCCTCAGCCTCCTGAGTAGCTGGGATTACAGGCACGCACCACCATGCCCAGCTAATTTTTTGTATTTTTAGTAGAGACGGGGTTTCACCATGTTGACCAGGACGGTCTTGATCTCTCGACCTCGTGATCCACCCACCTCAGCCTCCCAAAGTGCTGGAATTACAGGCATAAACCACCGCGCCCGGCCTTTATTTATCTTTTCAAAGAACCAGATTTTTGTTTCATTTATTTTTTTGTATTTTTTGTTTGTTTCAATTTCATTTAGTTCTGCTCTGATCTTGGTTCTTTCTTTCCTTCTACTGGGTTTGGGTTCTGTTTGTTCTTGTTTCTCTAGCCTTGAGGTGTGACTTTAGATTGTCTGTTTGTGCTCTTTCCAATTTTTTAATGTAGGCATTTAATGCTATGAACTTTCCTCTTAGCACCACCTCTACTGTATCCCAAAGGTTTTGATAGGTTGTATCACTACTATCACTCAATTAAAATAACTTTTTAATTTTCATCTTGGTTTCATTGCTGACCCAATGATCATTCAGGAGCAGCTTATTTAATTTCCACGTATTTACATAGCTTAGAGGGTTCCTTTTGAAGTTGAGTTCTCATTTTATTCCACTGTGGTCTGAGAAAATACTTGCTATAATTTCAACTTTCTTAAATTTCTTGAAACTTGTTTTGTGGTCTATCACATGATCTATCTTGGAGAATATTCCATGTGCTGGTTAATATATCTGCAGTTGTCCGGTAGAATGTTCTGTAAATATCTGTTAAGTACATTTGTTCTCGGGTACAGTTTAAGTCCCTTGTTTCTTTGTTGACTTTCTGTCTTGATGACTTGTCTAGTGCTGTCAATGGAGTATTAAAATCCCCCACTATTACTGTGTTGCTGTCTATGTCATTCCCTAGGTATAGTAGTGATTGTTTTATAAATTTGGGAGCTCCAGTGTTAGATGCATATATATTTAGGATTGTGACATTTTCCTATTGGAGAGTCCTTTTATCATTATACAACGTCCCTCTTTGTCTTTTTTAACTCCCGTTGCTTTCAAGTTTGTTTTGTCTGATATAAGAATAGATATTCCTGCTCACTTTTGATGTACATTGCATGGAATATCTTTTTCCACCCCTTTACCTTAAGTTTATGTGACTCCTTACGTGTCAGGTGAGTCTCTTGAAGACAGCAGGTACTTGGTTGGTGAATTTTTATTCATTCTGCCATTCTGTATCATTTAAGGGGAGCATTTAGGTCATTTAAATTCAATGTCAGTATTGGGATGTGAGGCACTATTCTTTCTATATATCATGCTATTTGTTGCCTGAATACCTTGGGTTTTTTTCATTGTGGTGTTTTTTTTTCAGGTCCTATGAGATACATGCTTTAAGGAGATTCTATTTTGGTGTATTTCAAGGGTTTGGTTCAAGATTTGGAGCTCCTTTTAGCAGTTCTTGTAGTTCTGACTTGGTAGTGGTGAATTCTTTCAGCATTTGTTTATCTGAAAAAGACTATATCCTTCCTTCATTTCTGAAGCTTAGTTTGCTGGATACAAAATTCTTGGCCAATAATTGTTTTGTTTATGGAAGCTAAAGCTAGAAACCCCAATTCCTCTTAGGCTGTAGAATTTCTGCTGAGAAACTACTGTTAATTTGACAAGTTTTCCTTTATAAGTTACCTAATGCTTTTGCCTCACAGCTCTTAAGATTCTTTCCTTCATCTTGACTTTAGATAATCTGATGACTATGTGCCTAGGTGATTATCTTTTTGCATTGAATTTCCCAGTTGTTGTTCGAGCTGCTTGTATTTGGATGTCTAAATCTCTAGCAAGACTGGGGAAGTTTTCCTTGATTATTCCCTCAAATATGTTTTCCAAACTTTTAGGTATCTTTTTTTCCTCAGGAACACCAATTATTCTTAGGTTTGGTCATTTAACATAGTCCCAAACTTCTTGGAGGCTTTGTTCATTTTTTAAACATTCATTTTCCTTTGTCTTTGTTGGATTGGGTTAATTTGAAAGCCTGAAGTTCATACTTCTACTTGTTTGATTCTATTCCTGACTTTCCAGTGCATTTTGCAATTCTCTAGGTGTGTCTGAAGTGAAGTGACTGTTTTTTATTTATGCTATTTCACTGCAGATTTTTCCATTACTGTAGCCAGGATTGTATAAATTTTTTTATACTTTAAGTTCTGGGGTACATGTGCAGATTGTGCAGGATTGTTACATAGGTATACACATGCCATGGTGGTTTGCTGCATTCATTCCCCCATCACCTACATTAGGTATTTCTCCAAATGTTATCCCTCCCCAATCCCCCCACCCCTGACTATCCCTTTCGTAGCCTCCCCCACCCCCCAATAGGCCTCAGTGTGTGATGTTCCTCTCCCTGTGTCCATGTGTTCTCACTGTTCAACACCCACTTATGAGTGAGAACATGCAATGTTTGATTTTCTGTTCTTTGTCAGTTTGCTGAGAATGATGATTTCCAGCTTCATCCATGTCCCTGCAAAGGAGATGAACTCATCCTTTTTATGGCTGCATAGTATTCCATGGTGTATATGTGCCACATTTTCTGTATCCAGTCTATCACTAATGGGCATTTGGGTTGGTTCCAGGTCTTTGATATTGTAAACAGTGCCGCAATGTGCATACATGTGCATCTGTCTTTATAATAGAATGATTCATAATCCTTTGGTATATAGGATTATATACCAGTAATGAGATTGCTGGGTCAAATGGTATTTCTATTTCTAGATCCTTGAGGACTTGCCACACTGTCTTCCACAATGGTTGAACTAATTTATACACCCACCAACTGAGTAAAAGTGTTCCTATTTCTTCACATGCTCTCCAGCATCTGTCTCCAGATTTTTTAATGATAGCCATTCTAACTGGTGTGAGATGGTATCTCAATGTGGTATGACTTGCATTTCTCTATTGACCAGTGATGATGAGCATTTTTTCATATGTTTGTTGGCCTCATAAATGCCTTCTTTTGAAAATTGTGTGTTCATATCCTTCACCCACTTTTTGATGGGATTTTTTTTTCTTGTAAATTTGTTTTAGTTCTTTGTAGATTCTGGATATTAGCCCCTTGTCAGATGGGTAGATTGCAAAAATTTTTCCCATTCTGTTGGTTGCCAGTTCACTCTAATGATTGTTTCCTTTGCTGTACAGAAGCTCTCAAGTTTAATTAGATCCCATTTGTCTATTTTGGCTTTTGTTGCCATTGCTTTTGGTGTTTTAGTCATGAAGTCCTTGCCTATGCCTATGTCCTGAACAGTATTGACTATGTTTTCTTCTAGGGTTTTTATGGTGTTAGGTCTTATGTTTAAATCTTTAATCCATCTGGAGTTAATTTTAGTATAAGGTGTGAGGAAGGGGTCTAGTTGCAGCTTTCTGCACGTGGCTAGCCAGTTTTCCCAACACTATTTATTAAACAGGGAATCCTTTCCCCATTGCTTGTTTTTTTGTTAGGTTTGTCAAAGATCAGATGGTTGTAAATGTGTGGTGCTACTTCTGAGGCCTCTGTTCTGTTCCATTGGTCTATAGCTCTGTTTTGGTACCAGTACTATGCTTTTTTGATTACTCTAGACTTGTAGTATAGTTTGAAGTTGGGTAGCGTGATGCCTCCAGCTTTGTTCTTTTGCTTAGGATTGACTTGGCTATGCAGGCTCTTTTTTTGTTCCATATGAAGTTTAAGGTGCTTTTTTCTAGTTCTGTGAAGAAGGTCAATGGTAGCTTGATACAGATAGCATTGAATCTATAAATTACTTTGGGCAGTATGGTCATTTTCATGATATTGATTCTCCCTAACCATGAGCATGTAATGTTTTTCCATCTGTTTATGTCCACTCTTATTTCCTTGAGCAGTGGTTTGTAGTTTTCCTTGAAGAGATCCTTCACATCCCTTGTTAGTTGTATTCCTAGGTATTTTATTCTCTTTGTAGCAATTGTGAATAGGAGTTCACTCATGATTTGGCTCTCTGTTTATCTGTTATTGGTGTATAGCATTGCTTGTGATTTTTGCACATTGATTTTGTATCCTGAGACTTTGCTAAAGTTGCTTATCATCTGAAGGAGATTCTGGGCAGAGACGATGGGGACTTCTAAATATACAATCATGTCACCTGCAAATAGAGACAATTTGACTTTTTCTTTTCCTAAATGAATACACTGTATTTCTTTTTCTTGCCTGATTACTCTGGCTAGAACTTCCAACACTATGTTGAATAGGAGTGGTGAGAGAGAGCACCCTTGTCTAGTGCCAATTTTCAAAGAGAATGCTTCCAGTTTTTGCCCATTCAGTATAATATTGGATGTGGGTTTTTCATGAATAGCTTTTAATATTTTGAGATAAGCTCCATCAATACCTAGTTTATTGAGAGTTTTTGGCATAAAGGGCTGTTGAATTTTGTCAAAGGCCTTCTCTGTATCTATTAAGATAATCATGTGGTTTTTGTCTTTGGTTCTGTTTATGTGATGGATTATGTTTATAGATTTATGTATGTCAAAACAGCCTTGCAACCCAGGGATGAAGCTGACTTGATCGTGATGGATAAGGTTTTTGATGTGCTATTTGGTTTGGTTTGCCAGTATTTTATTGAAGATTTTCACATCAATGTTCATCATGGATATTGGCCTGAAATTTTCTTTTTTAGTTGCATTTTGGTATCAGAATGATGTTGATCTCATAAAATGAGTTAGGGAGGACTCCCTCTTTTTGTATTATTTGGAATGGTTTCAGAAGGAATGGTATCAGCTCCTTTTTGTACATCTGGTAGAATTTGGCTGTGAACCTGTCTCGACCTGGACTTTTTTTTGTTGGTAAGCTATTAATTGCTGCCTCAACTTCAGACCTTGTTATTGGTACATTCGGAGATTCAACTTCTTCCTGATTTAGTCTTGGGATGGTGTAAGTGTCTAGGAATTTATCCATTTCTTCTGGATTTACTGGTTTATGTGCATAAAAGTGTAGTAATCTCTGATGGTAGTTTGTATTTCTGTGGAATTGGTGGTGATATCCCCTTTATCACTTTCTATTGCAACTATTTCATTCTTCTCTCTTTTCTTTTTTATTAATCTGGCTAGAGGTCCATCTATTTTGTTGATCTTTTCAAAAATCAGCTCCTGGACTCACTGATTTTTTGAAGGGTTTTTTTGTGTCTCTATCTCCTTTAGTTCTGCTTTGATCTTAGTTATTTCTTGTCTTCTGCTAGCTTTTGAATTTGTTTGATCTTGCTCCTCTAGTTCTTTTAATTGTGATGAAAGGGTGTCAATTTTAGATCTTTCCTCACTTCTCATGTGGGCATTTGGTGCTATAAATTTCCCTGAAAGGAACAACCAGTACCAGTCACTGCAAAAACATACCAAATGGTAAAGACCATCAACACAATGAAGTAACTGCATCAATTAATGGGCAAAACAACCAGCTAGTATCAAAATGGAAGGATCAAATTCACACATAACAATATTAACCTTAGATGTAAATGGGCTAAACGCCCCAATCAAAAGACACAGACTGGCAAATTGGATGAAGAGTCAAGACCCATTGGTGTGCTGTATTCAGGAGACCCATCTCACATGCAAAGACACACATAGACTCAAAATAAAGGGATGGAGGAAGATTTACCAAGCAAATGGAGAGCAAAAAAGCAGGGCTTGCAATCCCAGTCTCTGATAAAACAGACTTTAAACCAACAAAGATCAAAAGAGACAAGGGCGTTACATAATGATAAAGAGATCAATGCAACAAGAAGAGCTAATGATCTTAAATATATACACACCCAATACAGGAGCACCCAGATTCATAAAGCAAGTTCTTAACGGCCTATAAAGAGACTTAGACTCCCACACAATAATAGTGGAAGACTTTAACACTCCACTGTCAATATTAGACAGATCAATGAGACAGAAAATTAACAAGGATATCCAGGACTTGAACTCAGATCTGGACCAAGCAGACCTAATAGACATTTACAGAACTCTCCACCCAAAATCCACAGAATATACATTCTTCTCAGCACCACATCGCACTTGCTCTAAAATTGACCACATAATTGGAAGTAAATCACTCCTCAGCAAATGAAAAGGAATGGAAATCATAACAACCAGTCTCTCAGACCATAGTGCAATTAAATTAGAACTCAGGATTAAGAGACTCACTCAAAACCACACAATACATGGAAACTGAACAACCTGCTCCTGAATATCTACTGGATAAATAATGAAATGAAGGCAGAAATAAAGATGTTCTTCGAAAGCAATGAGAATGAAGACACAATATACCAGAATCTTTGGAACTCATATTTTTTATTTCTGTAAGTTCGACTTCAACTTTCTCGGGTGCCTCCTTGATTGGCTTAATAGTTGACCTGCTGAATTCTTTTTCTGGCAATTCAAAGATTTTGTCTTTGGTTTGGATCTATTGTTTGTAGGCTAGTGTGATCTTTTGATGGTGTTAAAGAATCTTGTTTTTTCATATTACCTGAATTGTTCTTCTGGTTCCTTCTCATTTGGGTAGACTATGTCAGAAGGAAGATCTGGGGCTCAAGCATTGCTGTTCACATTCTTTTGTCCCACAAGGTGCTTCCTTGATGTGCTGCTCCCCCTTTTCCCTAAGGATGGGGCTTTCTGACAGCTGAACTGCAGTGATTATTAGTTCTCCTCTGGGTCTAGCTACCCCCCCAGTGGAGTTACCAGGCTCTGGACTGGTAATGGGGAGTGTCTCCAAAGAGTCCCATAATGCGAATCATCTTCAGGTCTCTCAGCCATGATACCAGCACTTGCTCCAGTGGAGGTAGCAGGGGAGTGAAGCGGACTCTGTGAGGGTTCTTGGTTGTATTTTTAGGTGAATTGGTTTTGTGTTTGTTGGGCTCCAGCCAGCAGGTGGCACTTTCAAGAGCACATTAATTGTGGTAGTACAGGGAGGATAAGGCAGTGGGTGAGCCATAGAACTCCCAAGAGATTATGTCCTTTGTCTTCAGCTACTGGGGCAGATAGAGAAAGACCCTCAGGTGGGGGCAGGGTTAAGCATGTCTGAGCTCAGATTCTCCTTGGGTGTGGCTTGCTGCAGCTGCTGCATAAGATGGGGCATGTGGTTCCCAGGTCGATCGACTTATGTTCCAGGGGGATTATGGCTGTATCACAGGTTGTCAGGGAAGTTGGGGAAAGCCAGCAGCCACAGGCCTCACCCAGCTCCCGGAGCCCACAGCTGGAAAGGCTGGTGTCATCACTCACACCATGCTCCCGCAACAGCACTGAGTTTATTCCCAGGCAGCTAGTGAGTTGGGCTGAGAACTTGCACCAGACTACAAGCCTCCCAGCTGAGAAAGCAATCAGATTCACCATTCCTTGGCTGTCCCACAGAGTCTGCACTGGCAATCTACCTCCTTCAAAGGGTCGTGAATTCTCTCCACTTTCCTCTTAGGTTCCTGTGGTAGTTCTTGGAGCAACAGTTCACAGTGTGGGTCTCCATTCACTGGTCTGTCACTCCAAGTAGGAGCTACAAGTTGGTCCTGCCTCCTAACCGCCATTTTCCCAGCACTCTTGCAACATGGGTTTTAACGGCACAGGTCTATCATGTATATGGATTTTATTTCACCTCTGCCACTCCTGAGACAGCAAAACCAACCCCTCATCCTCATCCTTGCTTTCAGCCTACTCAGTGTGAAAATGATGAAGATGAAGACCTTATGATAATCACTTCCACTTAATGAATAATAAATATATTTTCTCTTCCTTAAAATTTTCTTGATATTTTCTTTTCTCTAGCTTACTTTATTATAAGAATACAGTATATAGTACATATACAAAATATGTGTTAATCAATCATTTATATTATCAGTCAGGCTTCCAGTCAACAGTAGGCTATACAAGGATTTTTGACTGTGGATGCTATGAAGTAGTGATGAGTGTGGATCATGGGCCCAGACTATACAGCTGAATTCCAGTTCTGTTGCTAACTGGCTATAGATATAATCCTTATCTATAAAATTAAAATAATAACAGTACTTGCTACATAAGGTTTTGTGAGGATTAAATGAGATAACATACAAGCAATGCTTCATGAATATACCATTCAATACATATACATATATTCTCTCAGTCCATGAAAGGCCTTAAACCCTGTGGGAGACAAATAAATGAACACAACATGGTTTCTAATTATCAAGAGTTCACCAGTTAATAGGAATGCCAAAACATGAGCAGAAATAACAATAATTCATTTCAATCACTATTTATCACCTTTCTTTTATATGCAACTGTCGTCCCAGGTGCTGAGGGAAAACACTGTGTATCACCTTAATTTCTAACTCCTCACTTTATTGCATATATGATAATAAGACAAGTTCAACACAAAGTGCTTTTGAAACATACAGTTAGAAGTTATTGCCAGTAGGTGAAGGGAAAGCTTCATAACTAAGTACAAGATAATCCAGATGCCAAAGATGGGCAGGAATTCAGCATGTTAAATACAATCCATGTGCAGTAAAGGGTTAACTCAGCAGGCCTGGGTTATTTAAACCCTGCATATTACACAGAAAAGGCTGACCCTTGGCCAGTTCCTTGGAGAAAAGCTCTAAGCCCTTGTAATGTTCCACTTGATCAGACTGTCTTGGGCCATGGACCATGCCAGGGAGTTTATGCTATCATTGTAATTTACAGTGGGGGTCTTGGGTCATGCTGTGTCAGACTGACCTCTGAATGACCTGGAGACTAAGTAACCAAGGTTAGCTACATGGGTGCCCCATACTTACATAACTGTCCTGCAATCAAAACTGTAGACCTAGGCTAAGGTCAACTTTCCTTGTTGACAATACTCCGTCACGTTGCCACATATCAATGCTGGGAAAAATAAGCACTGTCCATACAACTGCACTGCAGAAGGACAACTGGAAGCTTGTGCCTGGTTTCTCCTGAACTCTACCCAATGCATGGTTTTTTTTCTGATTCCAATTTGTATCATTTTACTGTAATAAACTAAAACCATGACTATAACAGCTTCTGAGTTCTGTGAGTACTTCTGTGAATTATGGAACTCAAGTGTGGTCTTGAGGACTCCTGACATAGGGTGTTAAATAACCAGCACCATAAAGGATGGGTAGGATGTCAGCATCTCAAATATGGAGCAGAAGGTGATTTTGGAGACATGAGAGTCGTACCACAAAGAAAGCTTTAAATATTTCTGTGTCAGTGCAATCTCAAGACTGGAAATGATTTTTAAACATCTGAGACATATACATCTATAAGTACTATTACCAATCAACAAATCCATTTCTAACAGGAACAGATACATTCCATAATTTTTTATTTATTTAAGAATCATTCTCTAATATTTTCACATGCTTCATAGACTTCAGACATTAATTCTTTTTGCTATTAAATATAAATTATAAAGTATTTTTCTATAATTCTCATTTTAAAGTTAATGATTTCTTCTGTTATATTTAGGGTTAAATCCTTCTGTTAAATCACCAGAATAATTATTCTCAAACATCCATAGATGTTTATTCAGTAAGTTCAAGAAACTGATTTGCAATAAAGATTTTTGTAACATGTATTAAAATATTTTTCCCCAAATTAGATCTACATTGCAACTCATTATAAATAAGTTTAGCAATAAGTTAACTCAATATGAATAAGTTATATTCAAGGACACTAACTTACACCCTTGAATATAATATTTATGATATTTTCTTTTTGATACTATCCTAGTATTTATGATACTAGTACCTTACTAACAGAAATTTGATCAGGTATGGCGAAAGAAAATTTTAGCACAGTGTTTTGCATTTAGTGCACTCAACAAATGTTTTGTGAATTAATGAATAAGTATATATATAAAACGGAGGACAAGAAGGAAACAATTAGAAATACACTTTGAAAAGAAAGAACGTTGGCTGGGCACAGTGGCTCACGCCTGTAATCCCAGCACTTTGGGAGGCCAAGGTGGGCGGATCACCTGAGGTCAGGAGTTTGAGACCAGCATGGGCAACATGGTGAAACCCTGCCTCTACTAAAAATAAAAAAATTAGTTGCGCATGGTGGGTGGGCACCTGTAATCCCAGCTACTTGGGAGTTGAGGCAGAAGAATTGCTTGAACCTAGGAGGCGGAGGTTGCAATGAGAGGAGACCACACCATTGAACTCCAGCCTAGGCAACAAGAGCGGAACTCTGTCTCAAAATTTAGAAAATAAAAAATAAAAAAAGAATGTGAAGTTTAATGTAGGGACTCAGAATGGGATGATTGTCAGCAAAAATAATAAAATACGTAATGGAAAATAATTAGTCTAGAGGTTATATGACAACTAAATAAAACAAATATTTGGAGTCTAAATTTTCTTAATTATTGTGCTTTATAATAATTAACATAAAATGATTCATATATATCCTAGCTATAGAAAAAAATATATTTGCATCCTAAAATTCATATGGAATCTCAAGAGACCCCAAATAGCTCCACTGGACCTGAGGGCTTCATTGGTGAATTCTAGAAAAATGAAATAATGAATGCAAACAAGAAAACATAGGTGATTATTTATATATAATCTTGAATTTGAAAAAACTTTCTGAGCCCGAAACCAAATGCAGATCATTAAGGAACTAGTTGGTATATCTGGCTACAAAAAGATTACAAATGTCTGTATTTCTGAACACTATTTAAAATGTTTTAATTTATAACCTAAATATTGTATGTGAATTTATGACAGACCAGTGATTCATATCTCTAATATATGTAAAAGGTTCTTACAAATCAGTAGAAAGGTATAAACATTTATTAATGAGAAGGATAATCAACATGATCAATTCACAACAAAAGAAATTTTTTTAATCTAATAAATATGAAAAAATTCAACTGTACTGGTTATTAATTAAATTCAAATAATCAATATTTCTATCTGGTTTAATTCATCATATTGGAAAAGATATCCCTAGTTTATAAAACCCATGTTTTCTCAGAATGTAGAAATGGTCCTCCACATATTTCTGGTGATATTTACCCTGGGTAATAATTTTCCAATACATCAAAATCATTTTTGTCAACTTGTATTTCCAGTGGCAAGGATTATTATTACAGTTTGGAGCATATCCCACATATCCCATCATCTATTTGGATTTTCTTTAAATAATGGCCTTTTCTTTAATTTGAGTATGAGTTGTTCAATTTTACAGTATTTGAAGAATTAGTCACACATGTGATAATTGGCAAGGATAAGGAGTTTAGGAGTATTGTGACTAAAGAACAGGGTTGCCTCCTAATATCTTTTTTCATAAAGGGAAGAGAGTAACAAAGAATATAACAAACAAAATGATGCAAAGAAGCTCATGGCAATCAGTGACTGTTAGAATCGGGGGACTTGTACCAATGATCTTGCCTACTTCATATTGGTTTTGCTTCCAAAGCCAACTGTTATAAATCCTGACTCAGTCACCTGGAAGCAGTGATGATGTCAGTTATACCTTTGAGTATTTTCTATATTATCTGCTTCACTTATTATGTTACAGAACTAAAATCAATTTTGGCTACTATCGTGGCATAACAAATTTTTCCACTAAAAATTTAGTGGCTTAAAACAACATTTAATCTGCTCATAGATCTGCAATCCAAACAGGGCTTGTGCTCATCTCTGCTTTATTGGGTACTGACTGGGACAACCTGAAGGATGGGGTTTGCAATCATCTGAAAGTTTGCTCATTCACGTGTCTGATGGTTAATGCTGGCCTTGGGTGGAGACCTTAGCAGGAGAATGCAGGCCAGAATGCCTTGTACGTGGCCCAGCTTCCTCACAGCATAGTAAGAGAGAGAACCTGTTACAGTTCCTTACTCAGATTCTTTTGATGTTCCTTCCAGAGCACCCATTCCAGAGCTTAACCTTAAATCAGAGGCCACTAGGTGAAAGTAAAGTGGTGATCTATTGCACAGCATGTTGTCTACACTCGTATATTTCAAAATAGCTAGAAGAAAGGATTTTAAATGTTTTCATCACAAATAAATAAATACTTGAGGTGACAGATATATTAATTGGCCTGATTTTATCATTCCACAATGTATACAGGTATTGAAACATTGCACTGTATCCCATAAATATATACATTTATAATCTGTCACATAAAAATAAAACAAAATAAAAAAGAAGCAAAAACCCCTGTGGATAATAAAACCAAAGGCTCTGGTTAATTTATTATAACAATAACAATAGCAGAATGAAAGAATAAAACCCTCTACTGAGCTGTAACATATAATCAATGTTATAAAGATTTAGTCATTGATTATGCTGGCAGAAAGATTATCTTATGAAAAGTAAGAAAATTGACAAACCTCTAAGCCCTTAATTTATTTCATAAATTGTATTATGATTGTTCCCGATTGACAAGAGCATTTAAACCTAGAACTAAACCTTTCTGAAGATATTGTTCTGCCTTTGTACACAAACATGATAATGTTTATTTTAATATGACGGATACACAGTCATTGAAATCTATTCACATTAACATTTTATTAGTATATAAATACCCTAGGAAGGCTGAAATTCTCTTTTGATTTATCGATGTCCTGTATTGTTTCTTTATTCTAAGTTTGGTAAACAAAAGTACTCTCACAATAGCTTTGAATTAATTAAAATGTAGAGAAGCAAGCATAATTATTCCTATAGTCTTTCTCTTATAAGAATAAAGAAGAAGAAAATATTTCTGTTTCCTGGTGGTCATTCCAGGAAGCGCAAAGTAATTTTAAACATAAAGGTTATCCTAACAATTTTATTATTATAAATTTTGGACCTGATTTGGGAAAGGCAAAATAAAGAAGACTTGGCAGAGAAGACAAGAACATAAGTCACAAGTATCCAAAAGAAAAGAAATAGTTACATGCAATAGTTTTAAATAAGTAACCATGACTATTAATATTTTTAGCCTTAAAAAATAAGTAATCCTTTTCCAAAATAATTTAAAAGTATTTAAAAAGAACAGAGTTAACAGAACAGTTTATTAATAAAAGAAATATCCATTATCTAGACACAATAACATTGCTACATAAATGATAGCAGAACAAAAACCCCAAATTCTACTGTTAGTTTTTGTGTATGCAGTCTATATCACAGCTTGCAATAAAGTATTTGCAAGCCTTTCTTTCTTTATATATAACTACACAGAAAAATATTTTTTAAAAATTTCAACACATTTCCTCATGGCTTCTCAATTCATTTGTTACAAGCATTATAATCTATACTATGTATAGCCTCAAATTTTTCTTTTCTAGCTTTATCAAGATACACATCCCTCAGGAATATAGTTGCAAAACTCCTCAAAAAAATACTAGCAAATAAAATCTCAGAAAACATAAAAAGAAAAATATTGCACAACCAAGTGAAATTTACCCTAGAAATACAAGTTTGATTTCACATGCAAAAATCAATTGATGCAATTCATCATGCTAAAAGAATAAAGGGGGAAAAAAATCACATAATCATTTAACAGATGCAGAAAAAGCATTTAAGAAAGTTCAACAGCCATGTGTAATAAATCTCTGCAAATTAGAAACAGAAGGGAAATTTTTTAACCTAATAAAAAAAATTTTAACCTAATAAAAAATCTAAGCAAGACCTACAGTTAACAGCATGCATAACTGTGAAATAGTGAATGCTTTCTTACTAAGATCAAGGACAAAACAAGCATGTCCACTCTCACCACTTCTATTCAACCTTGTGTTTAGGTGCTAACCAGTGCAATTAGCACAAATAGTAAATACAAAAGGTAAAGATTAAGAAGAAAGAAGTAAAACAGCTTCTCTTCACAGATTACATGACAGTGTAGGTAGAAAATCCTAATGATTCTAAAGAAATTTAGCAAGGTCTGGGGATAGAAACTCAATATACAAAAATAAAGTGAATATACTTGTAGTAAATTATTGGAAAATGTTTTTTAATGTCATTTATAATAACATCAAAAGTATTAAATAATTAGGAATGTATTGAATTAACAAAGACATATGAGATATAAACAATGAAAACTATTAAGTACTGCTGTTATTAAAGAAGACTTAAATAAATGGACCAATATAGCATGTTCATATATTAGAAATAATATTGTTAAGATGTCAATTATTTCCAAACCGATCTAGCAATTCAACACAAATTCAATTATAATCTCAGGCAGCATTTTGTAAAAACGAGTGTGCTCTTTCTAAACTCTACACAAAAAAAGCAAAGAACCTAGAATATCCAAAGTGGTTTTGAAAATGAAGAATAAAGTTGAAGGACTCAAACTACCTGAAATTAAGACCTATAATATAGTTTAGCTGTGTCCCCACCCAAATCTCATCTTGAATTGTACTCCCATGAGAGGGATCCAATGAGAGAGAATTGAATCATGGGGGCAGTTTCCCCCATACTATTCTCATGGTAATGAATAAGTCCATGAGATCTAGTGACTTTATAAGGGGTTTCCCCTCTGGCTTGGCTTTCATTCTCTCTTGTCTGCCAGCACATAACACATGTCTTTCACCTTCTGCCATTATTGTGAGGCCTCCTGAGCCATGTGGAACTGTGAGTCCATTAAGCCTCTTTTTTCTTTATAAATGGCCAAGTCTTGATGTTACCTAATGATAAACAGGCCACTTCTCCAAGAAATCATAGCAATCTTAAATGTGTAAATGCACAGCATGATGATGATTCTGGACTGGATGCTAGAATGAAAGGATGAAGGGAATATAGCTATAAGATTAATATATATGTATGTCTTAATTAGCAGGGTGAGAACAGAGTAATATAACCTACTGTAAGTATTGTAGTGAAGACTGGAATACTGACGAAAAGATAAACCAATATGAATAGCAAGAATAAAGAACACAGAAATAGACCTATAATTTTATGATCATTTGATTTTTAACAAAGTTCCAAAGCAACCCAATAGACCAAAAACGTCTGTTTATCAAATGATGTTTATATGTATACATACACACATGTTCATACAAATACACAGACACACACCACACACACATATTTCTCTATAAAAATATTAAGCCTCAAAATTAATTGGAGATGAATTACAGCCTTAAAGATAAAAGCTAAAAAAATTTATGTAAAAAGATTTAGTTACAAAGCTGCTAAAAGAAAAAAATGGGAGTCTTATCTTTGAGATATGCAGATAGGCAAAAGTTTCTTGTGACATAGAAAAATCATAAAATAAAAATAATGTTAAAACTTCTTCTTATCAAATGACACTATCAAGAAAATAAACAGGGACTAGTTGCAGTGGCTCATGCCTGTAATCCCAGTGCTTTGGGTAGTCAAAGTGGCAGGATTGCTTGAGGCCAGAAGTTTGAGACCAGTCTGGGCAACATAATGAGACCCTATCTCCAAAAAAAAATTTTTTTAATTAGCCAAACATGGTGGTGAATGATTGTAGTCCCAGCTATTTGGGAGGCTGAGGCAGGAGGATGACTTGAGTTCAGGAGTTCAAGGCTGCAGTGAGCTATGATCATGCCACTTCACTCCAGCCTGGGCAAGAGTGAGATCTTGTCTCTTAGAAAAAAAAAAGGGGGGGGACTTTAGAAAGCTATTTGTAGAAGATGGCCAGTTAAGAGCAGCTCAGGACTGCAGCTCCCAGTGAAAGCACAGAGGGTAAGTGGACGCCGCATTTCCAGACGGATTTTTACTGCCCACAGACCAGGAGATTCCCAGGCGGAGGAGTCCCACGGGTCACCAGTGCGACTGTTTTGGCCAGCGCGGCTGTTTTGCCTGCTCCCCGGTGCAGCGGTTCCCAGTGCAGAGTAAATGGGACTGTGTCCCCACTTAGCCAGCAAGGGGAGCTGAAACAGGGAGCCAGGCCGGGAGATTCCTGGGCAAAAAAATGCCACTAATCTCAGAGCCATGGTTTCAGCCGGCGCAGTGGGTCGCTGCACGGGAAATCACACAGATCCCGGTGCCTATTCAACAGGCGACCAGGACACCTGGGAGAGAGTGGACCATTCAACTAAAAAACAAAAGGCTCTGAGGCATGGAGCCAGGTGATCAGGCCAAGCTGGTCCCACCAACAAAAAAACAGCAATTGGAAACGCTCTGGGTTGAGAGTTTCACAGCAAGCACAGCTGAACCCGGGACGGTCCAGTTCTGTGGGGGAGGGGTGTCCGCCATTACCGAGGCACTCCACCACTACGGAGTCAGTCTGCCATTGCTAAGGCAGCCTGCCATTGCCGAGGCAACCCTCCATTACAGAGAGAGTCCACCATTACAGAGGCAGGCCACCATTGCCGAGGCAGTTCTAACTACACCCATAAAAACAGGACTGCAGGGAAGTTCACACGGCAGCTGGGCGGAGCCCACAGCAGCACAGTGAAGCCTCTGCAGGCTGAAAGTGACTAGGCTGCCTCCTTGTGGGCACGGCAGCCATGAAGGAAAAAAAAAAAAGGCAGCAGCACAGCAGAAACCCATAAAGCCTTATCTCCCTGAGACAGAACACCTGGGAAAAAAAGGGGTTTATGAGTTCTGCTGCTGCAGACTTAAACTTACCTGCCCAGCAGCTCTGAATGAACAATGGAGCTCACAACTCAGCACTTGAGCTACTATAACAGACAGACTGTTTCCTCAAGCAGCTCCCTGACCCCCGTATATCCAAAGAGTCACCTCATAAAGGAGAGCTCAGACTGACATTTGGCAGGTATCCTTCTGGGACAAAGCAGAAGAAGAAACTGGTAGCAATCTTTACTGTTCGGCAGCTGCTGCAAGTGATCCCCAGGCAAGCAGGGCCTGGAGTGGACCTCAGCAGTCCTACAGCAGAGAGGCCAGACAGTTAAAAGGAAAACTAAGAAACAGAAATAACTTCATCATCAACAAACAGGATGTCCACCCAGAGACCCAATCAGAAAGTCAACAACTACAAAGACGACAGGTGGATAAATACACAAAGATGGGAAGAAACCATCACAAAAAGGATGAAAACACCCGAAAACAGAACACCTCTCCTCCTACAAGGGATCACCACTCCTCACCAGCAAGGGAACAAGACTGGATGGAGAATGAGTGTGATGAAATGACAGAATCAGCCTTCAGAAAGTGGGTAATAAGAAACTTCCGTGAGCTAAAAGAACATGTTCTAACCCAATGCAAAGAAACTAAGAACCTTGAAAAAAGATTTGACGAAATGCTAACGAGAATGGACAACTTAGAGAGGAATATAAGTGAATTGATGGAGCTGAAAAACACAACACGAGAATTTCGCAAAGCATGCACAAGTTTCAACAGCCAAATTGACCAAGCAGAAGAAAGGATATCAGAGGTCGAAGATCAACTCAATGAAATAAAATGAGAAGGCAAGATTAGAGAAAACAGGTTAAAAAGGAATGAGTAAAGTCAACAAGAAATATGGGACTATGTGAAAAGACCTAATCTACATTTGATAGGTGTACCTGAATGTGACGGAGAGAATGAATCCAAGGTGGAAAATACTCTTCAGGATATTATCCAGGAAAACTTTCCCAACCTAGCAAGGCAGGCCAATATTCAAGTCCAGGAAATATAGAGAACACCACAAAGATATTCCTCAAGAAGAGGAACCCCAAGGCACATAATCGTCAGATTCACCAGGGTAGAAATGAAGGAGAAAATGCTAAGGGCAGCCAGAGAGAAAGGTTGGGTTACCCACAAAGGGAAGCCCATCAGACTCACAGCAGATCTCTCAGCAGAAACCCTACAAGCCAGAAGAGAGTGGGGGCCAATATTCAACATCCTTAAGGAAAGGAACTTTCAACCCAGAATTTCATATCCAGCCAAATTAAGCTTCATAAGTGAAGGAAAAATAAAATCATTTGCGAAAAAGCAAGTACTCAGAGATTTCATCACCACCAGACTGGCTTTACAAGACCTCCTGAAAGAGGCACTACACATAGAAAAGAACAACCAGTACCAGCCACCCCAAAAACATACCAAATGGTAAAGAGCATCAACACAAAGAAGAATCTGCATCAACCAATGGGCAAAACAGCCGGCTAGCATCAAAATGGCAGGATCAAATTCACACATAACAATATTAACCCTAAACGTAAATGGACTAAATGCCCCAATCAAAAGACACACACTGGCAAATTGGATAAAAAGCCAAAACCCATCAGTGTGCTGTATCCAGGAAACCCATCTCACATGCAAGGATACAAAAAGGCTCAAAATAAAGGGATGGAGGAAGATTTACCAAGCAAATGAAGAGCAAAAAAAAGCAGGAGTTGCAATTCTCATCTCTGATAAAATAGACTTTAAACCAACAAAGATCAAAAGAGACAAAGAAGGACATGACATAATGGTAAAAGGATCAATGCAACAAGAAGAGCTAACGATCCTAAATATATATGCACCTAATACAGGAGCACCCAGATACATAAGGCAAGTTCTTAATGACTTACAAAGAGACTTAGACTCCCACACAATAATAGTGGGAGACTTTAACACACCATTGTCAATATTAGGCAGATCAACGAGACAGAAAATTAACAAGGATATCCAGGACTTGAACTCAGACCTGGACCAAGCAAACCTAATAGACATTTACAGAACTCTCCACCCCAAATCCACAGAATATACATTCTTCTCAGCACCACATCACACCTACTCTAAAATTGACCACATAATTGGAAGTAAATCACTCCTCAGCAAATGCAAAAGAACGGAAATCATAACAAACAGTCTCTCAGACCACAGTGCAATCAAGTTAGAACTCAGAATTCAGAAACTAACTCAGAACCACACAGCTTCATGGATACTGAACAACTTTCTCTTGAATGTTGACTGGATAAACAATGAAATGAAGGCAGAAATAAAGATGTTCTTCGAAACCAACGAGAATGAAGACATCACATACCAGAATCTCTGGGACACATTTAAAGCAGTCTCTAGAGGAAAATATATAGCAATAAGTGCCCTCATGAGAAGCAAGGAGAGATCTAAAATTGACACCCTATCCTCAAAATTGAAAGAGCTAGAGGAGCAAGATCAAAAAAACTCAAAAGCTAGCAGAAGACAAGAAATAACTAAGATAAGAGCAGAACTGAAGGAGACAGAGACACAAAAAACCCTTCAAAAAATCAATAAATCCAGGAGCTGGTTTTTCAAAAAGATCAACAAAATAGACAGACCACTAGCCAGACTAATAAGAAAAGAGAGAATAACCAAATAGATGCTATAAAAAATGATAAAGGGGCTATCACCACAGATTCCACAGAAATTCAAACCATCATCAGAGATTATTACAAACAACTCTATGCACATAAACTAGAAAACCTGGAAGAAATGGATAAATTCCTGGACAGTTGCCTCCTCCCAAGCCTAAACCAGGAAGAAGTCAAAACCCTGAATAGACCAATAACAAGATCTGAAGTCGAGGCAGCAACTAAGAGCCTACCACCCAAAAAAAGCCCAGGTCCAGATGGGTTCACCGCCAAATTCTACCAGACATACAAAGAGGAACTGGTACCATTCCTTCTGAAACTATTCCAAATAATCCAAAAAGAGGGAATCCTTCCCAAATCATTTTATGAGACCAACATCATCCTGATGCCAAAACCCGGCAGAGACTCAGCAAGAAAAGAAAACTACAGGCCAATATCCATGATGAACATAGATGCAAAAATCTTCAATAAAATACTGGCAAGCCGATTGCAACAGCACATCAAAAAGCTTATCCACCATGATCAAGTAGGATTCATCCCAGGGATGCAAGGCTGGTTCAACATACGCAAGTCTATAAATGTAATTCACCACATAAACAGAACCAAAGACAAAAAACACATGATTATCTCAATTGATGCAGAGAAGGCCTTCGACAAAATTCAACAGCCCTTTATGGTAAAAACCCTCAATAAACTAGGTATTGACAGAACGTATCTCAAAATAATAAAAGCTATTTATGACAAACCAACAGCCAATATCATACTGAATGGGCAAAAACTGGAAGCATTCCCTTTGAAATCGGGCACTAGACAAGGATGTCCTCTCTCACCACTCCTATTCAATATAGTACTGGAAGTTCTAGCCAGAGCAATCAGACAAGAAAAAGAAATAAAGGATATTCAGTTAGGAAAGGTGGAAGTCAAATTGTCTCTATTTGCAGACGACATGATTGTATATCTAGAAGACCCCATCGTCTCAGCCCAAAATCTCCTGAAACTGATAAGCAACTTTAGCAAAGTCTCAGATACAAAATCAATGTGCAAAAATCACAAGCATTCCTATACACCAATAACAGACTTAAAGAGAGCCAAATCAAGAACGAACTGCCATTCACAATTGCTACAAAGAGAATAAAATACCTAGGAATACAACTAACAAGGAACGTAAAGGACCTCTTCAAGGAGAACTACAAACCACTGCTCAATGAAATAAGAGAGGACACAAACAGATGGAGAAACATTCCATGTTCATGGTTAGGAAGAATCAATATCGTGAAAATGGCCGTACTGCCCAAAGTAATTTACAGATTCAATGCTATCCCCATCAAGCTAGCAATGACTTTCTTCACAGAACTGGAAAAAACCACCTTAAACTTCATATGGAACCAAAAGAGAGACCACATAGCCAAGTCAATTCTAAGCAAAAAGAACAAAGCAGGAGGCATCACACTACCGGACATCAAACTATATACTACAAGGCTACAGTAATGAAAACAGCATGGTACTGGTACCAAAACAGAGATATAGACCAATGGAACAGAACAAAGGACTCGCAGGCAACACAACATATCTACACCCATCCGATCTTTGACAAACCTGACAAAAATAAGCAATGGGGAAAGGATTCCCTGTTCAATAAGTGGTGTTGGGAAAACTGGCTAGCCATATGCAGAAAGCAGAAACTGGACCCTTTCCTGACACCTTACACTAAAATTAACTCCAGATGGATTAAAGACTTAAACATAAGACCTAACACCATAAAAACCATAGGAGAAAATCTAGGCAAAACCATTCAGAACATAGGCATAGGCAAGGACTTCATGACCAAAACACCAAAAGCATTGGCAACAAAAGCCAAAATAGACAAATGGGACCTAATCAAACTCCATAGCTTCTGCACGGCAAAAGAAAGAGTCATTAGAGTGAATCGGCAACAGAATGGGAAAAAAATTTTGCAGCTTACCCATCTGACAAAGGGCTGATATCCAGAATATACAACGAACTAAAACAGATTTACAAGAAAAAAACAAACAAGCCCATTCAAAAGTGGGCGATGGATATGAACAGATACTTTACAAAAGAAGACATACACGAGGCCAACAAACATATGAAAAAATGCTCATCATCACTGGTCATTAGAGAAATGCAAATCAAAACTACCTTGAGATACCATCTCACGCCAGTTAGAATGGCGATCATTAAAAAATCTGGAGACAACAGATGCTGGAGAGGATGTGGAGAAAAAGGAACACTTTTACACTGTTGGTGGGAATGTAAATTAGTTCAACCATTGTGGAAGACAGTGTGGTGATTCCTCAAGGACCTAGGAATAGAAATTCCATTTGACCCAGCAATCCCATTACTGGGTATATATCCAAAGGATTATAAATCGTTCTACTATAAGGACACATGCACATGAATGTTCATAGCAGCACTGTTTACAATAGCAAAGACCTGGAACCAACCCAAATGCCCATCGATGATAGACTGGACAGGAAAAATGTGGCACATATACACCATGGAATATTATGCAGCCATCAAAAATGATGAGTTCGCGTCCTTTATAGGGACATGGATGAACCTGGAAACCATCATTCTCAGCAAACTGACACAAGAACACAAAATCAAACACTGCATGTTCTCACTCATAGACGGGTGTTGAACAATGAGAACACATTGACACAGGGAGGGGAGCACTATACACTGGGGTCGGTTGGGGGGAAATAGGGAGGGATGGTGGGGGGTGGGGAGTTGGGGAGCGATAGCATGGGGAGAAATGCCACATATAGGTGAAGGGGAGGAAGGCAGCAAATCACACTGCCATGTATGCACCTATGCAACAATCTTGCATGTTCTTCACATGTACCCCAAAACCTAAAATGTAATTTTAAAAAAAAGGAAAGAAAAAGAAAGAAAAAAACGAATAGGCATACTACAAACCAGAAAAATATATTTGCAATACATATTTCTGACAAAGAATTTGCATCTAGAATGTATAAGCTTCTAAATTCATTATCTTTATATGTATAAATTATTTTATATATATTATATATATAACATATATATATGTTATATATGTTAAGCAGGCCACTTCTCCAAGAAATCATAGCAATCTTAAATGTGTAAATGCACAGCATGATGATGATTCTGGACTGGCTGCTAGAATGAAAGGATGAAGGGAAGATAGTTATAAAATTAATATCAGTCAGTTGAAATTTTAATGCAAACTGTGTATAAGAATACTATTTTATGAACGTTAAGTTTCTGATTTTGATATCTGTACTGGGATTTTGTAAGAGAATGCTCTTTTTCTTAGGAAATACATTCTGAAATATTTGGGTAAGGGTAGGATGTCCCCAGTTTACTTTCAATACAAATGGATAAAATCTAAATACATAAAACTGTCAAATCTGAATAAAGTATATATGGGAGTTCCTTATACTATTGCAACTTTACTGTAAGCTTGGATATCATATTAAAATGTCATAAACATTAATGGTCCAGATCTGGGGAGATGGCAGAGTAGGAAGCACCAGATATCTCTCTACCCATCTAGAGATCAATTACATTAGCAAACTCTGTCTGATGTAACTATTTTGGAACTCAGGAGTCTACTGAAGACTTGAAACTCCCAGTGGAAGGTTTGGATGATAAATTATGGTTAATTTCAGTCCATTTCAGCTCCTAGTGCTGTAGCAGCTACTCATCCTCCACTCACAGGTCCATGTCAAGAATCTGTATTTGTGTTCCTAAAGGAAACTTCACACAGTATGCAGGATCAAATTGGTGGGGGAAGAGGGGAGCAAACCCTGGGGAAGGAGAAGAATTTGATTTCCAGAATTACCACATTACTAGACTCAAATGTCCAGTTTTCTTTTCTTTTTTTTTTTTTTTAAAGGACGGGCTTTCACCATGTTGGTCAGGTTGGTCTTGAACTCCTGACCTCAGTTGATCCACCCACCTTGGCCTCCAAAGTGCCAGTTTTCAACAAAAACTCATGAAGCATACCAAAAAAAAAACAAGAAATTATGATTCATTTAAAGTAAAAAAATAAGTCAACGGAAATTATTCTTGAACCAGACCTGTGGCAGATATACTAAACAAAGACTTTAAAACAACTATCTTAAAGACACTGAAAGAACTAAAGGAAGATGTAGAGAGAATCAAGAAAATAATATGTGACTTAAAGTGGTAACGTCAGTAAAAAGATAGAAAATCTTTTAGAAGACCAAAAAGAAATGCTGGAGCTGAAAAGTCACATGGTAAATTTTTCATTTAATGAAAAATTACTAGAGGGATTTAAAAATTACTAGAGGATTTCATTTAGTGAAAAATTTACTAGAGGGATTCAAAGACAGATTAGAGAAAACAGAAGAAAGAATCAGTGAACTTGAAGAGAGGACAATGGAAATTATCAAGTTTAACAATTAATAGAATAAAGAGACAATCTGTAGAATCAGAGGACATATTAGCAAACTATTCATCCAACAAAATGCTAATATCCAGAATATACAAGGAACTCAAACATCTTAACAGCAAAAAAATAAATAATCCCATTAAGAGAGGGCAAAGGATCTGAATAGACATTTCCTAAAAGACATACAAATGGCCAGGAGTTATATGAAAAGAAATTCTCAAAATCACTAATCATCAGGAAAACACAAATCAAAATGACAATAGGATATCATCTCAACCTAGTTAGGATGCTTATTACCAAAAAGACAAAAAAATAACAAATGTTGGTTAGGATATGGAGAAAAGGGAACCTTTATATGCTGTTGGTGAGAACATAAATTAGTATAGCCATATGGACATCAGTATACAGGTTTTTTTTAAAAAAAAAAAAAAAGAAAAGAAAAACTAACAATGGACTACTATATAATCTAGCAATCTCATTACGGGGTAGTTATTCAAAGGAAAGAAAATCAGTATATCAATGTGATACCTGCACCCCCCATGTTTATTGCAGCACTTTTTACAATAGCCAATATATGGACTCAACCTAAGTATCCATCAATGGATGAACAGATAAAGAAAATTTGATATATATATATAATAGAATTCAACCATGAAATAATGAAATTTTGTCATTTGCAGCAACAAGGATGGAACTGAAATCATTATGTTAAGCGAAATAAACCAGGTACACAAAGATAAACATTGCATGTTCTCATTCATATGTGGCAGCTAAAAAAGTTGATCTCATGGAGGTAGAGAGTAGAATGAAGGTTACCAGAGGCTTTAAAGAATTAAGGAGGAATAAAAAGAGGTTGATTAACGTGTAAAAACATACAGTTAGATAGGAGGAGTGAGTTCTAGTGTTTGATAGCAAAGTAGAGTGATGATAGTTAAAAACAATATGTTTTATATTTCAAAATAATCAGAAGAGATTTGAAATATTCCAACACAAAGGAATAAAATGTGTGAGGTGATGGATATCCTAAATACCCTGATTTTATTATTACACATTGTATGCATGTATCAAGTTATCACATGTACCACATAAATATGCACAAGGATTATATATTAATAACAAAAACAAGAAATACAAAAAAACTATCAAGTTTGGAGAATAAAAGAAAAAAGACTGAAGAAAAATGAACTGAGCCTAAGAAACCTGTGGGGTGCCATTTAATGAACCAAAAAAAGCATGGTGGGAGTCTTGGGAGAAGAGAGAAGAAATAGTCATGGAAAAAAATATCTGAAGAAATTATGACTGAAATCTTCCAAAATTTGATGAAAGTCATGGATATAAATATCTAAAATAATTGATGGACTCCAAGTAAGATGAACTCAGAAAGATCCACATCAAGATATTATAATCAAACTTTTAAAAGACAAAGAGAGAATCTTGAAAACTCCAAGAAAAGCAACTAATCACATGCAAGTTATTCTCAAGAAGATTATTCACAGATTTCTCATCAGAAACTTTGGAGGTCAGAAGGCAGTGGGGTGATATACTCAAAGTGCTGAAAGAAAATAACCATCACCAAGAATCCTATAATCAGCAAAACTGTCCTTCCAACATAAAAAAGAAAGTAAGACATTCCCAGGTAAATAAAAGCTGAGAGAGTGTGTTACTACTAAATCTGCCCCACAAGAAATACAAAAGGGAATCCCATAGGGTGAAATGAGAGGATGCTAGACAGTAACTTGAAGCCATGTGAAGAATAAAAAGTCTCAATTAAGTTAATACATAGGCAATTATAAAAGCTAATATTGTTATAACAACTGTTTGTAATTCCACATTTTGTTTTCTACATAATTTAAGACACTAATACATCTTAAAGGATTGTTAGTTTATGCTTTTAGGCACACAATGTAGATACACATAATTTTTTAACATTAGCAACTGAAAAGTGTGGAGACAGAGTTTGTACACAATATACAAAGACATAATTTTGTGAAATCAATAGCCAAAAGGGGAGGAGCAGAGTTTATCCATGTTATTGATGTTCAACTGCTATAAATTCAAATTAGAATGTTAAGACTCTAGTACGTTAAATTTAACCACAATGATAACCACAAAAAATAGCTATAGAATACATAGAAAAGGAAATGAGAAAGAAATTTAAGCATTTCTTTTACAAAATAATCAAAAGGCACTAATGCAGAAGTGACAAATAAAAAGCTATAAGGCATACAGAAAACAAATAGTAAAATGACAGAAGTAAGTCCTTCTTTGGCAATCACTCTAAACCTAAATGGATTAAACTCTCCAATCAAAAGACAGAGATTGGTGAATCTATTTTTAAAAATATGATCCAACTACATGCTATACACAAGAGACTCACATTATATTCAAAGACATAAATGATTGCAAGTAGAAGAACAGGAAAAAGATATTCTACATACATAGCAATAGTATGATGGTGATAGTTGTATAACATTATAGGTATATTTAAAACCATTGATGTGTATACTTAAAAATTGTCCAGATGGTAAATTTTATGTTATACATATTTTATCACAAAAAAAATAAGGAAAAAAAATTAATGGTTCAGGTTCTACTTCTGGCATAATAGCTTGGGGATCTCTGTTGACCTGCTCTCTAGTAAAACTGGTGAAAAATATTTTTTAAAGAAATTTTAAGTCTCTAGAATGGCCCTAAGAGCATACAGCAAATTAAAAAAAAATTTATTCAAGCAAGTATACTAAAATTCATTAGAAGAGTAAGGGTATATGGTCTATAAGTCAAGACTCGGTTTCTCCCTCCTTGCCCCCAATTTAGCAAGACACTCCACTCCTGGCTGTTATACAGCCAGGAATATGAGATTCCCTCACACCCCAGATCCCAGTCAGGGGACTGTCTTTCTGCAGTGGGCAAGAAATCAAATTTCTCTCACTAGCCACCTGTTGGTGAGGCGAACTTCTGGCTGGGTGCAGCTGAGAAGTGGGTGCTCCCTTTTTCTACCCAACACTAAATTAACGAGCATTGGATAGAAAAACCTTACCCTAAGCATAGTACTGCTGAGAATACTGGAGTCTGCTAACCCTTACAATGGCTCATAGTTTGGGGGTTCCACACCAGGGGAAGCAAGCCAAGGAGATCGAGGAGTGCTGTACTTACCTATACCAAGCACTTAGCTCCTAAGAGTGAGAATGTCACTCAAAGGGAAGCACACCATTGTCCCTGCTCTTCCAGTATTAGACAAGTGACTCAAAGATTTCGCCTTTGGGAAATATCAGGCCTTAGAAGAGAAAGGTCTGAACCTCTTCCCCAGAGAACTGACTTCATGTGAAACAAGATGTGGAGAAGTTCAAACTTAAAAACATACTCTAAATCAGTGGAGATTGTGATGATGGGCAATTGAGAGGAAACTGATAGATTTACTAGAGCTGTAAGCTAAACTGTGGTCTGGCTAGTTTGCCAGAGAGAAATGAGGAAAGAGACAACCAGGCAAAACCATCTTGGGGTCAGAACAAATCTCAAACACAGACTTTAGAAGCATTCCATTCAAAAGAACACAAATTTGACTGGATCCATTTGTGAAGTAACTTATGCAACAGAGAATTATTGGAAACAATAGAGCAATCATCTAGGTAATTAGTGAAATTTAGCAGCTGGGCGTGGCCAGAGAAAAAGACTGCTAAAAAGAACTCTTAGAAGAAAACAGCTGTTTTCTTCACCAGTAATATTTATTACTTCAGATTTAGCAATGTATTCTTAGATATAACACCAAAAGCACAGGCAACAAAAGAAAAAATAGTCGAATTGGACTTCATCAAAATTTTTTTAAATTATACTTTAAAAGACAGCATCAAGAAAGTAAAAATATATCACACAGAATGGGAAAAAACATTTGCAAATCATGTATCTAACAAGGAATTAGTATCTGAAATACATAAAAATTTATAAAACAATTATAAAAAGATAAATAATATTATTTTAAAATTAGCAAAGAGTTTTAATAAGCATTTCTCCAAAGAAGATATACACGACTGATAATCACATAAAAAGATGTTCAACATTCTTAAATTAGATAAATGCAAATTAAAACCACAAGATACCACTTCACGCCCACCAGAGTGGCATAATTTTAAAAGCCAGATAATAACAAGTGTTGGTGAGCGTACAAAGAAATCAGAGCCTTCATACACTGTTGGTAGCAATGTAAAGGGGCCAATTACTTTGGAAAATAGTCTGGCAGTCCCTCAAAACATTAAACATAGAGTTACCATATGATCCAGCAATTCTACTTTTTGACATATACTCAAGGAACTGAAAATATATGTCCACACAAAAACCTGTACACAAATGTTTATAGCATCATTATTTATAGTACCCAAAAAACTAGAAATAATCCAAGTAATCAACAACTCATGAAGTGTTAGAAGATAAACTGAGGCACATTATAATTTTTAGGTGTTTATTTAACATTCATGAATCAGACAACACCAAACTGAAAACTGAAAGTGGAATGAGGCTCTACCAGATGAGTTTGAAGGGAAGTCATTTACAGGGGGAATGCAGAAGAGCAAAAAAATTAGTTGATTCATTAAAGTTAAGCAATTGCCTTATTTGGATTATCCAGGTGGAAAGTCTCTGATTGTATAATTAATGCTCATTTGGTCATTTATGATTGGCCAAGCTTAAGTTTCGTTTTGTTTATGTAGAAACCCATGGCCTTGGGCTTATCTCAGCCTAATGGCCTCCTATTATTTTTGCAATGGATAAACAACATGTTACCTATTCATACAGTGAAACATTTGGCCATAAAAAAGAATGAAATAATGATACATACTATAACATTGATGCACCTTGAAAACATTGTAGTAACTGGAAGAGGCACGTAACAGCTGAGGGATGAGTGCACTCACTGGTCTCAGAAAGAAGGTGAGTTGGGCATCACTTAAGTCTATGAGATACCTCAAAGGAATATACATGAAGACTGGAAAATATTTAGCCAATATAATTCATGTAATTATACATATACAATATTGTCTGTAATAACAAGAACTATGTTTAATTGCCCCAAAATTTGTAAGGTATATGTTTTATTCATATAGCAGGATATATATATACCTACTCTCTCTATATATAGATAGATATAGATTAGATATAGATATAGATATAGATAGATACATATATCTTCTAGTTAGTTAGGTGTTTTTTTTTATCTTAGGTCCTGTTCCCTATAAATAGTCTTGGATTCAAATAGATTGTAATGTATTGAGGGAGTGCTCTTCATGAAAACTTTTAAGGGAGTGAGGGCTATAGTTAGGAAAGAAAAAAGGGTAAAGCAAAGATAAAATCTAGCTTTGGCTTCATTTATCAGAGCTCTGGATCCTAAATTGCCCCTGCAGAATTGTCTCCACCTTGAATCAAGAGAGCCGGTCTTATGTACACCCATGCTAGTCTTTAGCTGCAGGTGCCTGTAGCCATTGGAGTTGTAGCCCTTTTGGCAAGCAGGTTCCATTATCTGAGAGCAGGTATATCTGATGGAAAAGGGCAGCTGTGAGTCACTTGCAGCCAAAACACAACAGCTGAGGCATAAGTGCACTGGCCTCAGAAAGGAGATCTAAGCAGGGCATCACCCAAGTCTATGAGATACCTCAAAGGAATACTCATGAAGACTGGAAAATATTTAGCCAATATAACATCACGATATTGTCTGTAATAACAAGAACTATGTTTAATGGCCCCAAAATTCGTAAGGTATAGGTTTATTCATATAGTCGGATGCCAGTAGCCATTAAAGACATGGTAGAAGGCCATTTTTAAAAAATGAAAATAAATTTCAGTAATATTATGAGGTCAACAGACTACAAAAGTGTGAACACAAAAATTTCATCTTTATAAATAGAGCAATACATATGTTTTGCACCTATTCTTTCCCTTTTGTAAGAGATGTATGTAAAAATTTAAATAGTGGTTACTGCTTAGTGGCAGGATTATGACTATTTTTATTTTCTACATTTTGTTTATCTGTTTATTCAATATTGCTTTTGTTTTCTGTGTATGTGTTTGGGGGTTTTGTCTTTTGTTTTTTTCTGAGACAGGGTCTCACTTTAGGCTGGTCTGAAATTCATGGCCTCAAGTGGTCCTCTTGCCTCAGACTCTAAAGTAGCTGGGATTACAGGTGTGCAGTACCACACCTGTCTGTATTGCTTTTGGAAATAAAAAAAGTTATTTCATATACTATATATCAACGGGTTAATTCTCAAATTTGAATGGAAATAATGCAAGTATACTCAAATAATGCAAGGCTAAAGAGTAAGACTCTAGGCTGGGTGTGGTGGCTCACGCCTGTAATCCCAGCACTTCAGGAGGCCGAGGCGAGTAGATCACCTGAGGTCAGGAGTTTAAGACCAGTCTGGCCAACATGGCAAAACCCCGTCTCTTCTAAAAAAAAATACAAAAATTAGCTGGGTGCAGTGGCAGGCACCTGTAATCCCAGTTACTCAGGAGGCTGAGGAAATTGCTTGAACCCAAGAGGTGGAGGTTGCAGTGAGCCGAGATTGTGCCATTGCACTCCAGCCTGGAAGACAGAGCAAGACTCCATCTCAAAAAAAAAAAAAAAAGGTAAGACTCTAAGAAAGAACGTGTTTTTGGAGAGTTTACTATCCCAGTGTGTGATCTCCTACTTTGCACATTTAATTTGTCAATGCACCTAGAGCTGGTCAGATTGGTGATCACTGATCAACCAGAGATAAATTTACAGATCAAAATATTCATATAGTAATTTTCAGTGGAGTGACCATATACGCCAGCAGCCATTCCATTCATTGTTTGTTCATAACCCCATGTTCCCAAGGTCAGGAACCTGAGAAGACATGGTGCGTATACAGAGCAGATGATCTGGAGAAATATTTCATCCACTTCATACTGAGGCCTGAAAACTCACATTAGATAGCCTAGAGCCCCCTCTGGCCACTCCAGTCCAGCACGGCTGGCCACCTCTGATAGGAGGAAGAAAGCGCACCAGCCTCAGGAGCATTATTTCACACACTGGTCAGATGCTTTAGTGTGACTTGGAGCAAAAAGGTGAGTTGATCAAAGCTGCCTCTCTTAGAAATTTAAATTAGGTATTCCTAATATAATGAGGCTGCTAGTGTGAGCAGAGGCTGGAACAAAGCCATGAAATCTCATCAGGGCCATGCTACTTTATGGAAAGCCAATATTATGAGACTGAAAAAAAAAACCCACTGAGAGAAACAAGACACCATGAACTGAGAGACCGTGGCAGCCCATGAGGATGCAGAGAGTCACTTTAAGCTGCTGAAGTGACCTCTGTTCTTGACCACTTTCCTTTATCAGTTCACAGATATCCCCATATAAACCTGCCATGAGCAGAATCTTGAGGGAACCTCAGTTCCTTATACCAAATGAACTTGACTCATGCACTACCCCTGACTCAGTAACCAGAAGGCTCCCATATTCAGTATCTCTTAGGGACCAATTTAGATTAACCCCCCCCCCCAATAAAAGGGATTAAAGGATGTGTTTTTTGTTTTTTGTTTTTTTTTCAGTGTGCTTCTTTCAATAATGATAGTCTTCCCATGCTAGATGATAAACTTCCTGAGGGCAGGCACCTCATCTAGTTTTACACACCAGTGTAGAGGCACCATGGTGCCAGAACATAGGCCCTTCAGTAAATATATGTTGAATAGTGGAATCACCAAATCACTTTAGAATGTTTTATTTCTTTCATTTCCACAGCAGCCCAGTGAGCTGTTTGAGAAATATGTGAGGAATAGCTCAGGGCTGCTGTGGAAATGAAAGACATAAAACATTTGAACGTGATTTTTACAGCTTAAATTGCTTATTGCAATGCAGTTGTCTATTGGCCCATGTAATATTATAACAGTTTTATCTGAACTGTTAAAATCAAAAGTAGAAATAAAAGCTAACTTTTACCATTTCAATTAGTCCCTATAGTTGTACAAAGAATGAGAACAACAACAAAAAAATCCCTTGCCTCACTACAATGTGCTGAGCCATTATTGTTATTCTAATTTAATATTCCTATCAACCAAATTAAATAATATTACATTCTCACTTTACAGACAAAATCCAAGGTGTAGAGGAGTTATACAGCCAGAAAGGGATGAAGGCAGGTTCAAACATAGGTCAGATTCTGAGTTCGTGCTACTTTTATTTACTCTGTGTTGTTTACAGGGATCTTAGAGATTGTCCAATTCACCCTTTGGTTTTACATATGGGGAAATTTAAAGGAGTTAAAATAGGACCTCTGATTTCTGACTCTTAGAGAGTTACGAAGTGTTATATAGATAACACTGTTCCCCTGCAGATGAAAAAATATAAGCACACTAGGATTTCAAGCAGCATTGAGAGGGAGAGAGAGAGAAAAGAGAAAAGAAAGGAAAAAACACAAAAGAGGCTCTGGGCTAAAGCCAGGATCATTTCTTACTGGAGTCACTGCAAATATCAAGATCCTTGATTTCTCATCTAGATAGTCACATGTTCCGTTTGACCACCATAGAAAAATAACTTATTATCTAGTGATAATTATCATTATCTAGTGTTAATTTTTCTTATGTTATACATGAATGGATGGATAGAGGGATCCATGAATCTACCTCTCTATCTACACACATGTAATTTTCACGTAGAGGAAATTACTACACTTTAGGTAATCAATTTCCTCCTCATTCAAGCAAAGGTAGACTTGCAAGAATTTTGTAGAGTTCACTAAAGCCATATATTGTCCAGGTTATTCTATCTATTACCACCTACTGACTTACAGCCATTTTAAAAAGCCTTTATTTCCCAAGTCTCAGTTTCATCTGGGGAGTTAAACTGTGAAATCTGAGTCAGTTGTGAAAAGACCTAATCGTGCCATTGTTCTGCACTTACGATTTCTATTTCTGTCAAGGGAGATAGAGTGTAGGTCCTGTAGTCTTCTATCCTGACTGTTGATTTCTAAAACTGTCTGTAACCACACTATTGACTTCATCTCATTCTGATTACATTACCTTTATGTACTTTAGGGCCCATAGTGATTAAAAGTCAAAGCAGCAGGACAACTTTGGTACTGAATTTCCTAAACAGAGTTTTCTACATTCCATTTTCCATTCATTAGCAATGATACCTTTGCACTAGATGTCTGGGGAGGGAAACATCCAAATGTCATATGAGGGGGATCACGTCCATGTTGACTAAGCAGTGCAGTCAAATGCTAGACCATGTCCACGCTTAGGTTCAGCAACTGTAGTCTCCAGATATACTAGAATTCAGATTTCTCAAACCTTTACTTGCAAGTTGGCGGGTTATAATTAAATACACACATCCACATACAATAGATTTATGCATACTGTGGTACTTTACTATAACTTGCTTTCTTCAAAAACATTCTTACTGCCATCTGGTACAGTAGAAAGAGCATAATTTCAGAACCTTCACAATATGATACTATAGAATATATATTTGGTCTTTGTCCCCATTTCCAGACACACAGCTCCTAAAATCCTTGGAATTTACAAAGTAATAAGGGTGTCTTTTGTATACTAATAAGATGACTGGTGGATGGGGGACCCTGGATGACTTCAGAAAGACTAAGATATGATTAGAGGTTTGGGACTTTCAGCTGCACCCCTCCACCCTCTCTAGGGAAAGGAGAGTGGCTGAGGTTTGAATTGATCACCAATGGCCAATGATTTGATCAATCATACCTATGTAATGAAGCTCCTGTAAAAACCCATAAGGACTACGTTCGGAGAGCTTCTGAATAGCTGAACACATGGAGGTTTTTGGAGGGTGTCACACCAGGGAGGGTATGGAAGCTCCATACCCCTGTCCACATACCTCACCCTATGCATCTCTTCCATCTGGCTATTCATCTGTATCTTTTGTAACATTATTTATAATAAGTAAGGAAATGTGTTCCCCTGAGTTCTGTGAGCCACTCTAGCAAATTAATCAAACCTAAGGAGGGAATCATGGGAACCCTGATGTATATAGCCAGTCAGTCAGAAGTACAGGTCATAACCTGTACTTGCAATCGGCATGTGAAGTGGAGGGCAGTCCTGTGAAACGAAGCCCTCAATCTGTGGCATCTGACACTCTATCCAGGTAGATGGTGTCAGAACCGAATTGAATTTGAGGGCATCCTGCTAGTGTGTCCTGGGGAATTTGCCAGAGAATTGCTTAGCATGGGGACAGCTGGTGTCGGACGTGCTCTGTGTTGGCTGTGTGAGAGTAGAGACTAAAGAAAAACATTTTGGTTTGGTTTATTCTATATCCCTTTAGCCCAACCTCTACATTCAAATCTAAGTTTTGTCATCGACTATTTTGTTTACTATTAAGCTGGAACAATTTCATAAACCTCTCTGCTCCTTGTTTTTTTTTTCACTTATAAAATGAAAACAGTAATGGTATTGCCTCATAATATTACTCTACGGATTAAACAAGATGATTTAAATAATGCACCTAGTCTAGCACCTAGCACCTAGCAGCTACTCAATAAATGTTATAGGCCTCTTCGTCTAAGAAGAATGGAAGGCACTATTAAGTTCACAAAGGTTTAGCTTTCAAGGGTAAACAGGCCACCAACTTGTGTTTGAAGAAGTACTGAAGAATACATAGAGACAAAAACATATAGCAAATGCCTTGAAAACCATCTAGAATATTTAGAAACCCAGAATAAAATTATCTAAATTTGAAATAACCTCTGGATGTCTTCCTATGAAACTGAATTATAAGTTTCAGTTTAAAATACATCTTTCTTAGGAATAATTCTCCGAAACACTTTGCTTTAAGGCATGGATTTAAAAAGTTTGTATTTAATCAACTTGAAACATGCAGCATAAGCACCTCTTAAATTCAACCAGGAACACATGGAATTTATCTGTAAACGTTCCTTACAGATAGATCAAAGGAAGAAGCTATTCTACAAAGTCACAATATTGAAAAGAAAACTGAGAAAGAATATGATGGTGCCTTTAAGCGTTTCACTTTCCAGTTAAGTGTGACATTCTTTAGGGGATCATATAATTATTAAGCCAGGCAGTGTCTCCAGGCTATTGTGAATCCTTTTGCCCTCAGGCCTGAACACACTGAAACCATGTCAAATAAATGGGGCCGCTATCATTCTGAAAGAGCACAGTTACAACTTCTAGAGGTTCACAAATTTAATTTATAGCAACAAAAGTCACAGAACGAGCTCCCTGAAAATCATTTGAAATAGGTTGAGGTTAACTGAACAAAATAAAGCCAGAACTGGTACAGACATATTTTAAAAGCCATTTTTCCTGCAAACAAATTCAAGGATTATGCCACATGTAACTTTCTAGGTAGATGACTGACTTTGGTCTTCAGGATACTTTCTTCATAGCAGCAGTCATCAAACTTTTTGGCACCAGGGACTGGTTTCGTTTCATGCAAGACAATTTTCCCATGGAGGAGAGGGGGTAGTTTTGGAATGATACTGTTCCACCTCGATCATCAGGCATTAGTTAGAGTCTCATAAGGAGCGCACAACCTAGATCTCTCGCATGCGCAGTTCATAACGGGGTTGTGCTCCTATGAGAATCAAACGCCGCCATTGATGGGACAGGAGCAGAGCTCAGGTGGTAATGCTGCTGGCTCACCACTCACCTCCTGCTGTACAGCCCGGTTCCTATCAGGCCGCAGACTGGTACCGGTCCATGGCCCGGGGGCTGGGGACCCCTGCTTTATAGAATGGTCACAGAAAAGGACAAATGTGCTACCTGGGGGACCATTTGAATCACACAGACTACAAATACGGAGCCCAAGGAGTGGTAAGAAGACAGTCTGCAACACTATCTTAAGTCTAAGCTAGAGTCTTGATGATAGAACAAGTTAAATCAGATAAATTACATAAAAGTAAACAACTTGTTGGCATGACGGTCAATTATGAAGAAAGATCCGAACGCACTGAAAAGACTGACCCACCAGAGACTGGTCCCAGGTATGTGATGTAGCATTAAGGATTCTCTTTTTTTCTACCCTTCACTGGTAGATATAACCCTGAGAAATAAAAAAGAAGCTAACTGTGGAAGCTAAATGGTAAAAAAAAAAAAAAAAAATGGCTTTTACACGGTGAATTTTGATACAATTCCATTGAGTCTAGGTAGAGATGTTCTAAAAAAAATTCAGAGTATTCAGAAAGTGATAGAAATGTTTCTCTAATAATAGTAATTATTATTTTAATAATATGAAAAATTAAAACAACTTACATTTGTATTTGGCATCCCATTTGAAAACCTACTTTTTTTTTTGTATTTTTTGAATTATTATACTTTTAAGTTCTGTGCAGAATGTGCAGTTTTGTTAAATAGGTATACACGTGCCATGGTGGTTTGCTGCATCCATCACCCTGTCATTTACATTAGGTATTTCTCCTAATGCTATCCCTCCCTTAGCCCCCCACCTACCTTCTATCACTCCCCTAGCCCCCCCACCCCCCGACAGGCCCAGGTGTGTGATGTTCCCTCCCTGTGTCCACGTGTTTTCATTGTTCAACGCCCACTTATGAGTGAGAATATGGCGTTTGGTTGAAATCCTACTTTTACATTCATAATCTCCCTCAAGTTTTCTAAAAACTCCATGTGTTAAGCATGATGATCCCCACTTTACAAGTGAGGAAATGGACCCACAAGAAATTAATTAACCTGACCAGGACAACACAGCCCAGCAGAACTTTGATGTTTCTCTAGCCTCACAAAAATATTGAATGACATAGATAATATATATATTATTTAATAATATTATAGCATAGAAATAAAATCACAAATATAAACACAAAAGTGTAACAGAAGCAGAGCACACTCATCAGTTCTTTGGGGGAAAAGCGGCCATATAAGGCCACAGAATAATTATTCATTAAGGGAATACAATTATTCTCTGGGGATATTGAATTTATTCTTATATTAATACAGCTTTAGAAAACCCAAAGAATTGTTTATTGTGTGGAGGCAGTACGGACTGTACGTAAGCTAGGAACCACTGGGAAGGAAGTGTTTGTCCTGGTTACATGGCTTTTTATCTCCTTTTTATTTCATTGTTTTTGCTTGGCCCAGTAGTTACACTTTGAAGTTCCATAGTACAGAGAAGGTGTAGCAAGTAAGCGGATTTGAATCGGTTTTTCATTGTTTCTCATAAAGTCATGATTTGTAGTTACAATGTTTTCTTTTATACAGTTTTCAGATGACCAAATCCTCTCTTCCAGAAAAGAAACAAAATCAGCCAAATTGCCAACATTCTTCACCTCTGCCACCACTCTAGACAGCTTATTTGCATGTTACAATGAAGGCTCTTATTAGCTATTTTTCTCTGGAGCCTTATCTTGAATCTAGACTATTTTTTTGAAATTGTAGAATAAAAAGATGTAATATCTCTAGCTCTATTATTTTGACAATGACCATCCTATAGAATTTAGTGCACACTTGACACTTTGTTCTTTTATCAAATGACACTGTGAGACAACCTGAAAGGTTTTTTTTTTATAATTATTCATTTAACAAGTGATAAAACATCTCTCTAGTGCAAAGAGTATGCACCTAATGGAATTTCTCCTTATCTGCAATTAAAGTCACCCTCCATTGCTAATCAATGTTAACAAGATTCTGCAATACTAAGTAGACTAATTCAGACTCAAAAGACCCATTTGAAAAATTAAATTCTCTAATATAGCCTGAGTAACACCTGAGCAGAAGCAGCAATGAAAAGAAAAGAACATTTCCAAAGGGATTTTGGGGGAAAGGAAGACGTAAGTGTTGGTTTTCTCATCTTTGAACTGAGCCTTGGAAATGCCCAGATGCCAGGAAGAACCTACCAAAACTCAGAAAAGCAAAAGCCAGGAGAAATCTCTAGGAAGATAGAATCTGGGACCCAGGAGCAGTAGGAAATGGCAGCCAAGAGCAGAAGAAAGGCACTATGGACAGGAAACAGGCTGTGAGAATCTATTTCCCTCCAAACATGTTCTGGATGTTAAATCAGTAGGACCACCTTGGGAATAGCCAGCTGCACTGGTAAGCCAATAACTCCAGGATGGGCCAATCCCTCATTACTTCTCCCTCTAACCCTATAGCCTCCCAGCTACAGCTATGGGAAGCATCTGCTCAAAAAGAGCAGTGCCTGAGACGAAGATACAGGGAGGTTCCCTGAGAGGCAGGATAAATTGGGATGGGCTCAGCTAGAGGAAAACAAACAGGGAATTGTTAATATCAGATTGTACATGAGAATTTCTCCACCCTAGGGCATACCTTTCTCAGTGTAAGCAGAAGAAGAGAAATAACAAAGAGGAGAAATTAGCGCAATAAAAACAAAAAAGAGGCTGGGTGTGGTGGCTCACGCCTGTAATCCCAAAACTTTGGGAGACCAAGGCGGGCAGATCACTTGAGGTCAGGAGTTCAATACCAGCCTGGCCAACATGGTGAAACCCCATCTCTACTAAAAATACAAAAATTAGCTGGGCATGGTGGCAGGTACCTGTAAACCCAGCTACTAAGGAGGCTGAGGCAGGAGAATCACTTGATCCCAGGAGGCAGAGGTTGAAATGAGCCTAGATAGTACCACTGCACTCCAGCCTGGGTGACAGAGCAAGACTCCATCTCAAAAAAAAAAAAAAAGATAAAAATCAATGAAACCAAAAGTCACTCAATAAAATTAATGTATTTCTAGTCAATCTAATTAAGAACATAAGAGAGAAAACTATGCCTATCCAGATTGAGAAAGGGAATGTAACTACAGTTCCTCTCCACATTTAAAAGATAATATAGGGATATTGTAAACAATTTATGCCGATAACTTTGACAACTTAGATCAAATGGTTGAATTACTTGAAATACACAAACTTCCAAAGTTCATCCAATATTATTATCCAGTAATATTAGCCAATTATTCATCCAATATTATTATTCAATAATAATCTGAATAATCCAATATTTATTATCTACTGAATTTGTACTTTAACATTTTCCCCATAAAGAAAACTCCAGACACAAAGGAATTTACTGGTGAGCTGTGCCAAATATCTATAAAAGAAATACTCACAAACTCCCAGAAAAATAGCAGAAAAGGGAACACTTCCCAAGTCATCCTATAAGGCCAACATTAGCATAATATTAAACTAGACATTGCAAGAAAAGGAAATTACAGACTAATATTCCTCATTAACATAAATGCAAAAAAACTCATAAAATGTTAACTAGTTGATTGCAACAATATAGAAAACGGAAATGACATCATGACCATGTAGCATTGTTCACAGAAATGCAAAGATGGTTTAATGTTTGAAAATCAATAACTTCAATTCACTGTACAGGCTGAATATCCCTTATCCAAAATGCTTAGGATCAGAAGTGCTTTGGATTCACATTTTTCATTTTTTCTTTTCTGTTCTTTTTTTTTTTTTTGAAATTTCAAATATTTACTTGTACATGATGAGATATCTTGGGAATGGAACCCAAGTCTAAACACAAAATCTATTTATTTATGTTTCATAAACACATTATACACATAGGCTGAAGGCAATTTGATACAATATTTTTAATAGTTTGTGCAAGAAATAAAGTTTGTGTTAAGTACTTATGTGTGGAATTTTCTACTTGGGGCAGGGCATCGTTGGTACTCAAAAAAGTTGGAGATTTCGGAGCATTTGGGATTTTGGATTTTGAGATTAAGGATGCTTAACCTGTATTAATGGAATAAAAAGGGAAAACCATATGATCAATTCATTAGGTGCTAAATAAAATTACAAAGTTTAATATTAATTTATGACAAAACTTTCAGCAAACTAAGAAGAGAGAACTTTAACCTGAAAAAGAGCATCTATATTAAGCATATAGGCAAAGTCATAGTTAATGGTGAAATTCTGAATGTTTTAATGTTTTCCTCTAAGATTTTAAGCAAGTAGTGAATATCTGCTCTCATCACTTCGATTCAACATTACACTAGAGGTCCTAACAAGTGAAATAAATTTGAAGATATATACAGATTAGAAAGGAAAAATTAAAAATTTTTTAATTACAGAAAACTTAATCATGTGTGTAGAAAATCCTAAGGAATCACTGTCCCTAATTCACAGGTGAGGAGTCAAACATTTTTTAAAGTCTTAAAAGCTGCCTAAAGTCATACAGATTCTATATTTTCATATCCAATATTCAAACCCAGGTCAGGGTGGCTCCAAAGAGTATCCCGTTGAGCTGTGCCAAATATCTATGGAATAAATAGCAGAAAAGGGAACTCTTCCCAAGTCACCGTATGAGGCCAATATTAGCATGATGTCAAACCAGACATTGCAAGAAAAGGAAATAACAGAAAAGGAAAAGCCAGAACCTCCAGCATTTGTTAAAATGTTCTGTGTAATCCATTTGATTTATTCTGCTCCAGGGCAGGCTGATTTTAATCCTCATATGCAATCCATTGTGACCCTTCTGCCCGCAGATACGAAGTATGATCTTCACTACCATTTCTAGAATTCCCTTTGGGAATGCTAACAAGCAGGAATGACAACCAAGCGTAACTCAGATGCACCTTGAGATTAGGAAGTTGCTTTCTTGACCACCATCTCCCACTCAGTGTTACCTTTCCTGTCCTCCCCTGGGATTCTCCATACCTGAGGTAGGACAGGGGAAGGGAGATCATAAATGAGGTTGTCTTTGCCTTTTCTAGTCACACTCACTCTGTCCTTCCAGTTCTGTATCAGAATAAACATGACCCTTTTTTGTTGATGTCTACTCAAAACACAAGGCGTGAAGGTTGACTACAATGTACTGTGTGAGAAACAAAATGTAAAGATTAGGTATTCCCTAAAGACTCCATGCTTTGCTTCTCAAGCTGTCCTCTGGAAATTCAATTCCTCTATTTAATTTGCAGAACACTTTAACTCTCTGCTCCCTGTGGCTTGGTTTGAGTGTATCACTGCTGTTCTCAGGCTCATTTATGTGCTTTGCTCAACAATGGATCAGCTTCTCTAGGCTCCCTGATTTAGCTGCCCAGAAGAGCGAGACAGAGCCCCACTTTCTTCTTTGGCCTTTTTTCTCCCCCGTTAGAGGTTTATTTCTCTCACCTATATAAATTGTTCTACCTTCTTTAAAAGTTGAATGCTGTTCATTGTAATTTAAGTTTCATTTTTTAAAAAACTGTCTTTTACTACTAATAATACCTTAGTTACTTATACTTTAATAAGTAATTACTTATACCTTAATAACTGATAACCTACTAATACCTTAATTACACAGAAAACATTAGTCTCTTTGAATGGAGGTAGCAAGAGATGCTCTTACTAATTAATTCGCTGGGGTGCTACCAAGTCAGTAGAGGGCTTAGGTTATAATGTTTTGGAAGGAAAATATCATATTCATCCTAAACCCTGATATTAATATACTCTCATGTTAATACTTTCCCATAAAAGCTTTAGCAATTAACAATTTAGTAACAAAGAGGCTAGTCTATGCTTTAGCCACACTAGATGAGAGGCCGTTCCAGAGTCTACAATTCTCAATCAAATCCAACTGGAATTGATTCTTCCAGTTCTCAAGGCACCACAGGTAGTAGGAGGGCCCTGGGATGTGAGGCCAGCTCAGATGTGGCTGGTAACTGCCCAGACCCTCACTTGCAAGTTACAAAGAAAACCAGGGAAGAAAAATGAGCTCCTTTGAAGCAGAGAGAGGGAAGAGAAGGGCATAGGGCAGAACCTTGGAATGCCCTATTTCCCCAATGCAGAAGAAGCTAAGAACATTTCTACCATTTTTTAAAGAAAGGATTTAAGTGGTTCCTAAAACTGAGATCAGTGTTTTACATAAGTTCAGTATTTGTGGCTGCTGGAATTTTTATATCTGATTTCTGCTTTCCTCCAAATGACATTCTCAGAACATTTTCTGAAATCTCAGAGGTAAAAGATCAAGGCAAGCCAGGACCTCCAGCATTTGTTAAAACGTTTTGTGTAATCCATTTGGTTTATTCTGCTCCAGGGCAGGCTGATTTTAATCCTCATATGCAGTCCATTGTGACCCTTCTGCCCACAAAAATAAGAGGAGTAAAGCTTTTACAATAATGTAATATCATATCTGGAAAGGATTCCACAAATCCTGCTGTAAGATTGCAATGAAAAATCCAATTGAGCAAAAGCTTTACACACAGACATGCACACGCACAATGCAGTACACCTCCGATCTCTGAAGCTCATGGTAGGGAGGGGTGGGCTAGGGGAGAGACATAAACCTGTATTCTGAAAAACACACCACTTCAGAATGCCAGTCTTACTACTGCAAAAATTGTTAAATATACATCGAATAAGCTATTACATGAGTACTAAGATCTTTAGACTCTTTTTCCCATTTGTTCTGAATCTCAAACTAGCAAGATACAACTTTTTTGATTTACCTTATAAATCTCTCATTTTTTTTCTAATAGAAATGTATAGCTTTGACAAGCCCAATTTTGTTTTCTCCTGTCCTTTAAGATATGTTGTCATGGTTTCAGAGAAAATTCCAAAATATTTCTGATTTTTAAGCTTACTGGTTTATGCTTACAGTATTATCCAGATTTAATGGAGAATTAATAAACAAACACAAAACCAGTATGATGGTTTGCTAACCAACAGCAGTACAGTTAAAAGCAGTCTGCTTCCTCCGGGCAGATTTTGACCAACATTATCACAATGACCTTAGCCTATAAAGCAAAGTGATCAGCTTCCCCCAAAGCAGCCACCCAACTACCTGCTCAGGCTATTAATCTCTTTTCATTATCTACATTTTTAATCTACTTTGTGTGTGCCCCCAGTTGCTTTTTGGTTGCAAGAAATGAGATGTAGCAGCATAGCCCTGTGCACCAAAGGAGAAAAGAAAGTGCTGGCGGTGTGTAGGGTGAGGCCAGAGGGTTGAAATAAGGACCTTGCATCCTGTGAGAGCTAGAGTTGTGTAAAGAAAATGTCTTAGATAAAATTCTCTCTTGTCTTTGGAGAGAGCATAATTTATTATATAGTTAATTCATCCATAAAACCAACTATTATTTGGTAACATAGAAAACCTTACCCTGATTTATCTGTTTCAAGTGTGAATATGTGTTGGATTTTGTTGGTGTCTTTCATTTGCTCAAAAATTCAGTCTTCATCTTTTTCTGATCCCAGCACACACTCTGACAATTTCAATCCTTTTCCCTTCTTTTGCACAGACAACAGACTCACATATTCACAAAACCTTGTGCCTTTCATTCTTCATCCACCCTTCTTTGGAACACCTTAACTTTCCACATATTCTGACTTTAAATTCCACTGGCTTCACATTCCACCTTAGACTGTAGTTATTAGTTGGAGTGTCTCATTTCCCCAACCAGATAATCATCTCAAAGGCCAGAGCCTTTTGTATCATCCAGAGTGTACATAATAGGTTCTTAATTTGAATTATTGTGCTTCTCTCATCATCACTCAAGCTTCTTCTGACATTTGTGCAAGCAAATTGAGTTATAGCACAAAATATAAATACTCTGTGTAGCACGTGAGATTGATCATATAGTTGCCTCTGAATCAGCCTTTTCTCTAAGCATTAATCTCTGTCATCCACTCCCAACTACCAGCCCAACCCATATATATTTTAAGCCACAGCGATTAAATAACAATCTACTATATTATTTTTAAAGACCTAATTGTGTCACCTTAGGCAGATTCCTTATCTTCTCTATTATAAATGTTTATCTCAGTGACTAATTATACTTAATTAATATTGGTTTCTATTTTCATCTTCTAGTTCTCCAGACCAACACTATCTCATGCTTCTATGCTTTTGTACATTCCTCCCCTTCTTGGAATACTGCCTGATTCCTACTAACTCCCCTCACATTCTAATGAGTCTAAATTTAGATCCGTAACCTCAGATCTCTCCTGACCCCAGAATCATACATTCAACTGCTTAGTTGGCATCTCTACCAAGAGACACTAAAAGTCTATGGCATAGATCCAGATAAAATATTATAGTGGCCTGGATTAGGACTATAGCTGTGAAGATGAGCAAAAGAAGTAAAATTTGGGATATACTTGGGAGTTGTGTCACGGGAGTGTCTGTGACACATAGATGCAGATTAGTTCGTATTATTCCGTGTCTGACAAGAGACTTAGAGCACTGGCTCAATTCTCTGTTAACTTTGCTCCTTTTTATGGCTAAAGCTCTGGTGAGAGACTCCATAAGCATATATCTCGAAATTGCATGAATTTAGTTGCCAGGCACAGAAAGCTGCACTACAAATCACAAATCTATTAACACTGACGCAGTATTACATAATTTAAATTCTTTATCTCCTAATAGGCTTTTTTTTTTTTTTTTTTTTAACAGAGTCTTGTTCTGTCACCAGGCTGGAATACAGTGGTGCAATCCTGGCTCACTGCAACCTCCACCTCCCAGGTTCAAGCAATTCCCCTGCCTCAGCCTCTCAAGTAGCTGGGACTACAGGCACGTGCCCTTACACCCGGATAATTTTTTGTATTTTAGTAGAGATGGGGTTTCACCACGTTGGCCAGGATGGTCTCGATTTCCTGACCTCGTGATCCGCCTGCCTCAGCCTCCAAAGTGCTGCAAATACAGGTGTGAGCTACCACACCTGGCCAGGCTTCTTATTTTTAAGAGATCCAGGCTTGCACCTCCACTTTCCTTCTTAAAATTTCCACTTGAATGTCTCACAGTTATCTCATACTTAACATTTTCAAAACCAAATTCTCTTATCTTTTTTTTCTATTTTTTTAATCTTTATTTCCATAGTTTTAGGGGAACAGGTGGTGTTTGGTTGCACAGAAAATTTTTCAGTAGTGATTTCTGAGATTTTGATGCACCCATCACTTGAGCAGTGTACACTGTACCCAATGTGTTCTTTCATCCCTCACCCCCTCCCACCTTCCCCCCAAAGTCTACTGTATCATTCTTGTCCCTTTGTGTCCTCATAGCTTAGCTCCCACTTATAAGTGAGAACACAGGATGTTTGGTTTTCCATTCCTGAGTTACTTCACTTAGACTAATGGTCCTAACTCCATCCAGGTTGCTACGAGTGCCATAATTTTGTTCCTTTTTTATGGATGAGTAGTATTCCATGGTTATCCACTTGTTGATTGATGGGTATTTATGCTGGTTCCATATTTTTGCAATTGCAAATTGTGCCGCTATAAACATGCATGTGGAATTTTTGTATCATATGCTACCCCAATCTGCTTTTTCTCCAGTGTTCTTGATCTCAAAAATTGCACCGTCTTCTAGCCAGGGCCAGAAACTTTAACAATTATCAATTAGAGTCAACTTTAACAATTATCCTTCCCTTACTCCCAAGGTCTAATTGGTTATGACATACTAATAATTCTACCACTAAATTATAACTTGAAGTCACATAGTTATCTCCATGTCTGTGACTACCTCCTAGTTCAAACCAACTACTCTCACTGGACTATGGTAAATTACTGCTTTTGTGCCTCTACTCTAGACTTTCTTCAGTGCATTTTCTATATGAAAGCCAGAGAGTCAATTTAAAAATGCAAATCTGTCACATCTCCTTCCTTTAGAATTCTTCAAGTCTTTTGACCCTTTTTAGAATAAAGTTCAAAATCCTCAACCTTACCTACAATACCATTCACAGTTTTGCCTCTGCCACTCTCTGACTGAGCCTCATAACTCTCTCCTCCTTACTCACTGTGCTCCAGACACACTACGTTTCTCTGTTTTTACTTCATTCCTTGATATCCGCTCCTTATGTGTGCTCTTCTCTGCTGTATTCCCAGCACCTAGGTAACGCTTTGCACGTACATGTTCAATTAGTATTTATTTAATGTATAAAAGAATAAATGGGTTTTCAGGATCCTAACCTTTATACCAGAAGACAAGTTGAATCTGTTATGATCCTTTCAGCTGCAAGTAATGGAAGATCCAACTAACAGAGGTATAAACAATAAAGAATTTTTTTGTATTACACAACTAGAAGCCCAAGAATAGAGCAGCTTTGGGCCAGTTATTTCAGCTACTGAGTAACACCTTCAAGACTCCAGCTTCTTCCCTTCTCTCTTCTCTGCCATCCTCAGTATGCAATGCTGCCCCTTATGGTAACAAGAAAGCTAGAACATTTCAGGTATTATAGTCAATTACAACAGTCAACTAACCGTAGGCATGTTTCCTCCATGCAGCTCTTTTCAATAATGAAAAAAAAAAACTTTCCAGAAACTTCTCAGCAGAATTAACCTCAGTTGTATACACCAAAAGTGAGTTACATGCTCTATTCATTCCTAAGCAAATCACAGACAAAGGAAATGAAACCACCACTACTGATGGAGACCAGTTATGCCCGGAAGCTGGGAAGAAGTTCATTTTTCTTAAGTAGTGAAAGGAAAAGGAGGAAACAGAATCAGAGCTTTGACAACAATGAAAAGTTGAATGGTAGGGAGAAATGAGAAATGCAACTGACAAGAAAAAGACTATTAGGCAACCAAGAGTGTCTGCCACAAAGAACATCATCATCATCATCATCATCATCATCATCATCATCATCAGTTCAAAAATAGTGTCGGCCAAATAGAGAAGTTCACTCTTTTCTATTTCAATGAACTATTAGGACTTGAAACTATTTAAATAAAGACAAAGTTAATTCTAAAAACATTTGTTGAGATAGCATAACATTTAAGAGCACAGATTGTGGTTACACTGACCCCACTTCAACCAAAACAGCTACGCTCATTTCTGTTTAAAATATTGAGGCTCAACAAAATATTTCATTTTAAAAAAAAAAAAGGTTCTGGATTCTAGGTGAAGGTAACAGCTAATTGGAGAGAAATGCTCCAGCATTGAGGTAAGGTAGCAATTGCCCTGCTCTCTTCCTCTCTCTAACATCCTGTCTCCATCTGTTTGCAGCCTCCTCTTCTACCTGTACTTTCAATGTTGATGTTCTACAGTCTCCTCTGTCCAAACTTCTTGTCTCACACGTTTTCTTTCTTCAGCTTCAATACCAGTTTTTTGCTAATAAACACAAACCTCTAAGCACTTCTCTCCCAAGCTTCAGATTTGAACTTGCAAAGATTCACTGGTTATCTACAACTAAACATCCCATAAACACCTCCAAATCCACCTAACTAGAAATTACACCCAGCACCTGTTGCCTCCCCATACCCCATCTGTACTTGTTCTTCCTTGGGTGTTCACTTTTTAATAATGTGCATGTTTAACAGCCAGCTTGAAAAAATCCTGAATTTAACAGCCAGCTCTCAGAGGCCAATAGAGCTAGCTCCAGCACACCTCTGCGGCAGCCACAACCTAAGCATGTAAAACATCATCCTGAACAAAAGTAACATGGAATATACTTGTATCCTTTAACACGCCAGTATGGGTGAGCTTCAGAGACTAAACTTAGAGAACAGAGCACTGTAGGAAAGAGACACAATGCCTATTAAAAACTAGAGCTAATACTAATAACAACCCCCAATATACAGGAATAGACACAATGTACTAAGCATGTCAGAAAGGGTATTCCATTGAGAAGTCCATGGATGAGGCTGGGCGTGGTGACTCACACCTGTAGTCCCAATACTTTGGGAAAAGGGGTCACTCGAGGTCAGGAATTTGAGACCAGCCTGACCAACATGGCAAAACCCTATCTCTACTAAAAATACAAAAGTTAGCCAGGCGTGGTGGTGGGAGCCTGTAATACCATCTAATAGAGAGGCTGAGGCAGAAGAATCACTTGGATCCAGGAAGTGGAGGTTGCAGTGAGCCGAGATTACGCCACTGCACTCCAGCCTGGGCAACAGAGTGAGACTCTATCTCAAAAAATGAAAAATAAAAATAAGTCCATGGATGAGACTGGCAGTTTTCTATCCAACATCTACTCTGCTTATAGGTGAGACTGCCAGCCACCTAGCCAATACTCATTCTCTCCTTTCTTACTAAAAGAACACTGTTATTATTCAGAGCAACCATAGACACAACTAAACAGCCTCCTTTGCAGTTAGGGGTGGCCATATGACAGTTGAGGACAAGGAGAAATAAGTGGAGGTCACTGGATAGGGCTTCCAAGAAAGTTCTTTGAAAGGATATTTGATATTTGAGCAGTATGGTAGATGAAGCCAGGTGCCTGTGGCATCATAGAACCATCCTACCAACCTACACTGCCCACTTTCAATTCCTCACTGCGTGAGAAAACAAAATCACATTATTAGTTTAAGCTACTCTCACCTGGATATGCTGCTACATTCAGCTGAAATAAAAAGCGTAATTAATAAGGAATCAACACGAAATGACTGGGAAAGATTGTCAAGTGAGAATATAATAAAGTTTAACCATCAGCATCATCATTCCAGTTTAAAGTGCATATGATAAAGAATCCTTCATTAACTCTCATTCAGCCTCCTATTAAACATTTCCAAGGACCAGAAAGAGAAAACGTGGGCTGACTGTTATTGTATTATAAAAATGTGCAACGAATTTCAACTGTAAAGCTATTAAAGTAGGAATGAAAAATAATTGGTGGCCCATACATGCTTTGATACCAGAAGCATAGCCAACAAGATGACTAAAAGAAGGTAGAGAAATAACACATCCTTCTGCCTCTTTTTCAGTCAGTGCTCCTTTGTTTCCAGCTAAACAATGTAGTTGGATGATAGAAATCCAACTAAAATGAGTGTAAGAGTTCAGGCAGAGCTTAACCTAGGAGTTTGAACAGTATTATTAAGACAGCTCCTCTTCATATTTTGACTGTCTTTTCTTGGGTTGGTTGAACTGAATGGATCTCAAGCTCCATGCGGTAGCCCTTTACGTCTTATTGGCTCTACCTGGATCACATCCCATCTTTGAATGAATCACTGCGACCAAGGGAAGGGACACACCATGATCTGACTGGCCATGCCAGAGCCACCTGCTTTCTTTCTGGAACCAAGAAAGTAGCCCCTTTAAAGGCGCTGAAACTGAGTGGAACAGCATCACTCACTGCCAGATTTCTACCATCAGGGAGAGTAAGATGTAAAAAACTATGCCTTGGCCACCTTCTTGTAGATCTAATTTTCTAAGAAGGTATCACTTTGGGAAAATGTGCTCTTATAAAATTGTTGCCTCCCTGTTCCCACCCCATATCAGCCCTGGAGAATAAAAAAGGGTAGTTCTCTGAAAAAAAGCATTAATTTGTTACCAGAAAAAGTAAGAATACATATGGGATGGCCAAAATGATGTCCATTATACTTCCTGTTTACCCTCAGGTTGGAAATTCAGAGTTTGCTCTAATGGGAAGCTGAGCATGTCTCTCTCCCATAGGCTAATTCATTCTGAGACATCACTCCCCAGACTGCTCAAGTAGTGCTACATCTCTTTCTGCGTCTATCAGCTGACTGCACCTTCACTTCACAAAAACAACTAAATAGGAGGGTGGGGAAAAGGAGCATGAGCCAGTATTTCATCCTGAGACATACAGTCCTCTGTGTAAAACCCTGAAGGGAAGTAAAGAAAGAAAGAGTCCTGGGTAAAGAAGATGCTGTGGATTATAATTTTTCACGTACCACAGTGAGTCATAGAGTCAGAGGCAGTAGACACACAACAAGATCCTACCTCCACAGGGCAGTGCCGTACCACGTGAGTGCCTACCAGACCCTGGAACTGAACTGGGAGTACTTCACATCAAAAACAAGAGGATAGTGACATATTTATCAGGTATACAGAAGCAAAAATGAAGCCGAGGACACTTACGAATTACAGGCAAAGACTTTAGCACAAAGAGAGAAATTTGTATTGACTTGACAAAACAAAAAAAGCACCATAAATTTGTATAAGCCAACTACAGAAAGCAAGAACTATGAAGAATAAGAAGAAAAACTAATTAAAATGATTATTGTAGATTGACAAAAACAAAAATAAAATTACTATATATCAAAACGGATCCGTAATGTAGTATTAATATAATATTGTTTTAGTCAATTACTCCATGAAGGACAGATTTTAAACTTTCCCAGGACAGACCTTAAAATCAATTCTTTCTCCCTCTTTTTATTATCCCAACCAGGTCTTTGTCGTACGACATTCTTTATTTTTTCTTCACTGACTCCTAGGCTACCTTCTACTTGACACCTAGACAATTATTTACTTAATGTATTTTATTGATCTATTGTTTTGACTCAAATACATTTATTTTAAAGAACAACTGGCGGATAAGAAAACATAAGCCAAGACCAAAGATAGAAAGGCCTGTGCCCTGGGAGTGAGGGCAGGGGTGAGAAACGGCAAAGGAGACAGGTGTGGACGTGTGCTCATCTGGAGCACTGCTATAACAACACACAGACGGGTGGCTTCAACAACAGAAATATGATTGCCCCCAGGTCTGGAAGCCGAAAATCCAAAACCCTGGTGTTGGCCGGGTTCATTCTTTCCCAGGGCTATGAGGAAAGATCTGTTCCCGGCCTCTCTCCTTTGCTTGTGGAGGGCTGTCTTTTTCCCGTGTGTCTTCACACCACCTTCTTTCTGTGTGTGTCTCTCTCTCCATGTCCAAATTTCCCCTTCTTACAAGGATACCAGTCACATTGCATTAGGACTCACCCTCATGACCTCATTTTAAATCGATCACAGACCTCATCACCAAATAAGGTCATGTTCTGCGGTACTAGAGGTAAGGACTCCAATATCTCTTCTGTGGGGGGCTGGGGACAGAATGTGTAGGGAGACACAATCCGACCCGTAACAGAAAGAATAGGTCTTTTTGGAGAATAGACAAGAACAGCAGTGACGTTGCCTGCTGCCCACTGGGTGAGGTCTCTATCTCTTTAATAAGCCCCTTATCATCATCACACTCCAGGAAACTCTTTCCTGCATGGTTTTTGAATTATCCCTCCTCCACTCATGCCACCCATCTCTCCCCTGCCATAACTCAACCAGACTTACATGTTTTCTAACTTCTATTAAATTTTTAGTCACTTAGTGAACAAAACATTCATTTCTTTCTAACAAAACCAAAGCAAAGTCACCACCCATAGGTGCAAGAATGGTATATACCCTTCACATCCAGCCCATGGATAGCCCCAGTGTGTACAAATGAAGCCAGTAAGTCCCTCCCAGACTCTAAGACCAATAGTTGTCCTATACAAAGAATATCAGTCTAGCCTCAAGCATTACTTCTGATGCCACTCTGATAGAAAACTTCATTTTGTCAGCAATCAATTTCCTGCCTTGAGACCCAGGTTCCCTATGACTGGGAACCATAGGTTCCCTATGCAACCTCTGCCTCCTGGGTTCAAGCGATTATCCTGTCTCAGCCTCCCACGTAGCTGGGACTACAGGCACGAGCCACCATATCCGGTTAATTTTTTTTATTTTTTTTTATTTTTATTTTTATTTTTTTAGTAAAGACAGGGTTTCACCATGTTGGCCAGGCTGGTCTCGAATTCCTGACTCCAGGTGATCCACCCACCTCAGCCCCCCAAAGTGCTGAGATTACAGGCATGAGCACCGCACCCAGCCGGTGTCCACCATTTCTATCTTTACAGTGTTTGAGGTCAGCTCATAGTTATGCAGCACCCATAAGACTCATACTAACTACTTATAGTTCGGCCACTAAGAGGTTAAACTAATCCAGCGGGTCCAAGACCTCAGGCATAGGAAAACAGGCATTCACCACAAGCCACATTGCTAACATAAACCATCTGGTCAAACTGGTAAAAGGCAAATACCTTTTACCTTTGCTAGGGTTAATCTGTATCTTTCACTGTCATAAATAATAACTGTGAGTATAACACCTTTTCTGTGTCCCAAAGTCTTTCTAGAAAATCAAGTCTGAATGTTGTTCCTCTGGCTCAAAGCCACTCTGAGTGTTGAAATCCATGAGAGAATCCAATTATTTTAGTATTTTTATACCTATATATTTTTGGTACTTAGAATACTTGGACTTTTGTATAGATCTAAACTCATTGCTTTGCTTTTTACCTTTACATCAAATCCTCAAAACAAGTTAACTGTATCTAGACACATTTTAAGCACCTAAATGCATTGACCAAAAATTCAACCTCTATAGATTTAGCAAAAGAAAGTCCTCACACGTGTTCACACAGTTATGTGTAGAAGGATATTCATTTCTGTATTACTTGTAATAGTAAAATACCAGAGGCAACTCACATGTCCTTCAACATAGATATGTTACATAGTAGAATATCCTTACTATGGAACATTGTGTAACTGAGAACACATAAGGAGTGCAATCCAGGAAAGATTATGGGGGAATAAAAGGCAAGTATGCAGAACATAGCTCATTTTTGTAAAAACAAAATAAAATCCCATTTTTTCATTTGTGTGCACATAGAAAAAGAGCTGAACCCCTATGGTCCAGCACCTTATCACTAGATTCTTGTTTCTCCCCTTTAGAGAAGGAGTTATGACCAGGCATGGTGGCTCACGCCTGTAATCCCAGTACTTTGGGAGATCGATGGCAGTGGATCACCTGAAGTCAGGAGTTCAAGACCAGCCTGGCCAATATTGTGAAACCCTGTCTCTATTAAAAATACAAAAATTAGCTGGGTGCAGTGGTGGGTGCCTGTAATCCCAGCTACTCAGTAGGCTGAAGCAGGAGAATTGCTTGAACCTGGGAGGCGGAAGTTGCAGTGAGCCAAGATCGCAGCACTACACTCCAGCCAAGGTGACAGTGTGAGATTCCATTTCAAAAAAAAAAAACTGTAACTCCTTCCCGTTTTTGTTTTTTTGAGATGGAGTCTCACTCTGTCACCCGGGCTGGAGTTTAGTGGTGAGTTACAATTTTTTAATTCTCTGCCTGCTAGCTCAATCTAAACAAGAAGTTATATTCCAGCCCTTGGACTTCATTCTCCTCAAAACTGGCTCATTGATCTAGTGGCCAAAGCTTTATACTATTAAATACCTGTCCCCTTGAAATTCCACCAATTGTTGGTACTGTCCCCACTTGGATATCGTGGCACCTGCATGTAGAAAGTATATAACAAACGTCTGTTGTTTTTTGAACAGATAGTAATTATGTTGGGTCTTGAATATTTGTTAATGTCACTTTTTCCAAGGAACAAATAACCCAAAGGACATCTTCCTTCAGATTCACATCATTGACTGTCCGTCTCTGGAAAGTCTTACTTTGCTCCCATGTACAAATCCCTGACCTTTATTGGAATGACAAGTCTCTCCAGACCCAAATTCAGGACTGGGATTCATATCAACTCTTGTCAGTCCTGGTTAGACACTGGTCCCTCGTGTTCATTATGGTTCCATTTTATGAAGCAATAGAAATTGCTAAGTTCTAAAATAAAGAAATGATCAAACATCCTCCGAGTAACCTTCATAATTCTTTTCAAGTAGATCATGTTCTAAGATCACAGAATCACTCCGCTAAAGTACAAGAAGAGTGTGCAGTAAAGGGTTGTTAATTCAGGCCTGATTGATCAAGTCCTGTGCATTCTAAATAGAGGCCCTTCCTTCACCAGCTCCTTGGAGAAAACCTCTGAACCCCTGGAATAGCCTGCCTACCAAGGGTGTTTTTATATTTCTGAGACCAAATGGTTTTTAACAATGTGACTTGCAGTGAATGTCTGTTTTCCTATGCCTGAGGTCTTCAGCCATGTGGGATTTGTTAACTCTCTTGGGGGTTGGACACTAAGTAGTTAATGTCAGTCCTGTGGGTGTTACATAACTGTGGGCTCACCTGAAACATTGTAAAGCTAAAATTGCTGCACTCCAAGACTCAGGTAAGTTCCCCCGGTTGATATCACTTCCCATGTGTCGTCACACATTGCTGCTGGGAGAACTAAGTACATCCCTGTGACTCTGCTGGGAGAGGACATCTAGAATCTTGTGCCTGATTTCTCCTTTATCTCCTGATTTTATGGGAAATGCACATGGAAGTGATATCAACCAGGGGAGCTTACCTGAGCCTTGGTGTCCAGCATTTCTTGGGTTTTGGAGGGGACGTTTTTTAAGACTGAGTCTCTCTCTGTTGCCCAGGCTAAGTCTGGAATGCAGTGGTACCATCTCAGCTCACTGCAACCTCTGCCTCCCGGATTCAGGCGATTATCCTGTCTCAGCCTCCCACGCAGCTGGGACTACAGGCACGAGCCACCATATCTGGTTAATTTTTTTTTTTTTTTTAGTAAAGACAGGGTTTCACCATGTTGGCCAGGATGGTCTCAAATTCCTGACTTCAGGTGATCCACCCACCTCAGCCCCACAAAGTGCTGAGATTACAGGCATGAGCACCGCACCCAGCCGGTGTCCACCATTTCTATCTTTACAGTGTTTGAGGTCAGCTCATAGTTATGCAGCACCCATAAGACTCATACTAACTACTTATAGTTCGGCCACTAAGAGGTTAAACTAATCCAGCGGGTCCAAGACCTCAGGCATAGGAAAACAGGCATTCACCACAAGCCACATTGCTAACATAAACCATCTGGTCAAACTGGTAAAAGGCAAATACCTTTTACCTTTGCTAGGGTTAATCTGTATCTTTCACTGTCATAAATAATAACTGTGAGTATAACACCTTTTCTGTGTCCCAAAGTCTTTCTAGAAAATCATCAAGTCTGAATGTTGTTCCTCTGGCTCAAAGCCACTCTGAGTGTTGAAATCCATGAGAGAATCCAATTATTTTAGTATTTTTATACCTATATATTTTTGGTACTTAGAATACTTGGACTTTTGTATAGATCTAAACTCATTGCTTTGCTTTTTACCTTTACATCAAATCCTCAAAACAAGTTAACTGTATCTAGACACATTTTAAGCACCTAAATGCATTGACCAAAAATTCAACCTCTATAGATTTAGCAAAAGAAAGTCCTCACACGTGTTCACACAGTTATGTGTAGAAGGATATTCATTTCTGTATTACTTGTAATAGTAAAATACCAGAGGCAACTCACATGTCCTTCAACATAGATATGTTACATAGTAGAATATCCTTACTATGGAACATTGTGTAACTGAGAACACATAAGGAGTGCAATCCAGGAAAGGTTATGGGGGAATAAAAGGCAAGTATGCAGAACACAGCTCATTTTTGTAAAAACAAAATAAAATCCCATTTTTTCATTTGTGTGCACATAGAAAAAGAGCCTGGAACCTCACCAATCTGATGCCAGTGGGTGCCAGGAGCAAGCAAATAAAACTGGAATAAGAAGACACTTCTTCAGTGATATTTAAATATTTTTTAAGCAACATATCTTATTTTTGTAATTTCCACAGATTTTAAAATAGTAAACATCTCAACTTTTAACTACTTTGCCTTTATATACAATGCCAAGACCACTTGGTACTAGTAGCAAAATCCAGTAATGTTAGAATCAGTATTGCATGTAGCTCCACCTCTTCCTCTGGGGAAATCTCACCTGAGCTGTGCCCCTAGTTTAGCAGATGTGGTCTGGCTCACCTCCTGTGAGAACGGGTGGCTGGAGAGAAACTAGCAGACATCCTTCAAGAGAATGAGGCTCCTTGATGAATGCTTATTTGACCTTACTGTAACTTGTCATAAAGATCTTAAAAATTCAGAATACATACCCTCATCTCCCTTGGTCATTGATAAGGTTTGGAATCTCTGTCCCCACCCAAATCTTACGCTGAATTGTAATCCTCAATTTAAAGGTGGGGCCTGGTGGTAGGTGAGTGGATCAAAGGAATGGTTTCTCATGAATGGTTTGGCACCATCCCTTTGGTGCTATTCTCATGAGAATGAGTTCTCAGGAAATCTGGTGGTTTAACAATGTGTGGCACCTCCTCCCTCTCTCTTTCTCTTGATCCTAGCTCCTGTCATGTAAGACGACTGCTCCCCCATTGCTTTCTAGCATGATTGGAGGCGTCTTGAGGCTCCCCAAAAGCGGAAGCTGCTATGCTTACTGAACAACTTGCAGAATCATAAGCTAATTAAACCACTTTTTTTTTAATTAAAAAAAAATCAGTTTCAGGTACTTCTTTATAACAATGTGAGAATTCCCTAATACAGTCATGGAACATCATAAGTAGGAATTCCTCCCATGAGTCCTTTCTTTATACTCTGCAGGACTGTGGGGGTCCCCACTATTGAAGAGCAGCCTGAGTACTGAGTGTGGGTTGTGAACATTATGGGGTGATACAGAGTACCTTTCCTATGTTCCTGCTCATTCACTGGGTAATGTGACCTTGTGCAAATCCACCACCACTCTAAATCTGTTCTCCTTACCTGTAACACAAGGAGCATGTATAGACCATCTCTAATCTCTTTTACAGAACTATAATTCTAAGATATTATCACAGAAAGTTAGCTATATTTTCCTTTGCCTGGACACAGCTTCTTCCCCTCTATATAGCTATGACTTCCAACCAAATACCATTGTCACTGCCACCAAAAGAAGGGAAAGGTAGGTTCATTTGAAATGAAACAGAATGATTCTGTTGGAAAAGGATCATAACCCATTACACAAGTCCCCATCTAACATGAAAATACAGAAATATGTTAAATACTGTTACATCTTTAAAATAAAGCTGCCCACTTCATTTTAGTTATATTATAGAATTCTAATTCTGACACTGTAATTTATGTCTTTTGATGTCTACCAAGAAGATATATTAAAACTCTGGTTAATGAAAAGCAAACATATTATATTTATATGACCTCTTTAATCTTTTGCATGAAAAAGGAGGAAATATTCATCTCTGACAAAAGAAGAAGACTCCATGTGGAGAGAATACGGAATAGGTCCCAATGTTAACAGAAATGTAATTTAAAGAGCTGGTGATCATACTCAATTTCTAGGACCAACTTCTAGACATTCCTAGCATTTATTTTTGTCTCAATTTGAAGTCCCATCAAAAGAAGAAAAACATTCATTTATGGTCTTCATTTTCAGAACAAATTGAGTCTCATTATAAAATGTTCACATTTTTCCACTGCAAGTAATCTGTTCACAAGAAGGTCAAAGGCAAAAGATTAATGGATCACAAATAAAGGTGCTCTGCATGGCAGAATGACCACCCCCTCCACCCTGGCATCACACAACAAGACCTAGCACCCAGCTCTTCTACAACAAATTGCAACACCCATACTGGACCACTAACCACTAACTGTTTTCAAAAAAGCTTAACATTATGAGTTCTTACGTCCTAAAATTCAATACGCATACTATTTCAATTTATAAATTGCATCCAATTTATGAATGTATACATACTGTTTCAATTACAAATCCCTGAAATTAAAGGTCATGAGAAAATGTTGGCAAAATCTGTTCTGTAGCACTGAATAGCAATCAATATCAACATTACTTATGGTGTTTTTGAAGCAGCTTTTGTGTTTCAAATTGTTTACTGAAGGAGTTAATTTTATGTTGATCACCAATAACATTGGGGAAAAAATAGCCTTGAAAACTGTTTATGTAACAACTATTAATAAATACAGCAATATCACCAGGTGATGTTTTATAAAGCTATAAATAGCTGGTAAGCACATTTATGGAACAGCTGCGAGCTAACAGACCCTGTTAAAATCTAAGGTAGGTACAAAATATATACATGACAGTGTTTTTCTTGAAAAAATGTTCCATATACATGGAGCCCAGAGCATGAGAGATAACACTGTAATGTGGTAAGAAAAGGTACAAACTAGTCTGAAATCAAATTGAGAATGTAAATAGAATGTAAATGCTGAGATTCTATCCAAAGAGGTGTGAACCACCCAGAAAGTGTTAAGTACATATGGCTACATACTCAGAGTAGTGTGGTTAGGAGGGAGATGAGACTGAAAAAAAAACACTGTACGGCATAGGGAAAATAGCAAGGATCTCAAGCTCAAAGATCAAAATCTTAAATGACAATAGGAATTTCAGATAGAGATAGGAATAAGCAACTTTTTGGTAAAATCTTTCTAATTCTTCTTTAATCATTGCCTGTGGCAATGAATGAGAAAGATGTTATCAGTGATATTTAAAGTACCCAGACTGGACACTTAGAGCAAAGATAAGGGTAATGACATAAAGCATTCATGTTATCAGGAGATTCCAGAAAAACCTAAAGTGCTTGGGATATCTTGGGCTCACATTCATACTCTGGGTTCCACTGTAGAAATTCTAATCATTGCAGAATGATAACATCCATTCTACAGATCTTCTGTGATGAATCCCAGAGCAGCCACTTCTCATCTAGTTGGTTTTTCTAAATATTTGTAAATAGTTATGCCTGAACCTGAATCATATAGGAAAGGAAAAGGCTAAAAGTCACTTACAGAAATAAATCCTTGATCACAGCTTCTTTTATTTTACCTTGTTACTTTCACTTGAAGGTGCATTTAAAGGCTTCTGGTACCAGTCATAAGGGAGAAGATGGTATTAAATTAATCATTTCACTTAAAAAATAAATTACAAAACATGGACAAAATATTTTAAAAAACTACTTGTAAGCTTTGGAGGGGAATGAATGAAGACAGGATTTTAGGAACTTCGATGTACAAGGGAGGGAAGATAGAGCTGTGTGAGTTACCAAAAACATACAACCTACCACAATTGAATCTTAAGAAAATTGAACAGACCTGTAACAAGCAGACAGACTGAATCAGTAATAAAAGAAAACCTACCATGAAATAAAATCCCAGGATCTGATGGCTTCATTAGTAAATTCTAACAAACATTATAAGAAGAAATAACACCAATTCTCAAACTCTCCCAAAATATTGAAGATAAGGGAACATTCCAAACTCGTTCTACAAGACCAGCATTACTGTGACACCAAACCAGACACTACAAAAACAGAAAATTATAGGTCAATATCCCCAATGAAGACAGATGTAAAAGTCCTAAACAAAATACTAGCAAGTTGAATTCAATAGGATATTAAAAGAACCATGTATGCAATCAAGTAAAATTTACTTCTGGAATAAAAGGATGGTTTAATGTACACAAATCAGTAAATGTAATCCATCATATTAAGAGAATAAAGGACAAAAACCACATGGTCATCTCAATAATTGCAGAAATAGTGCTTGATGAAATTTCATGATAAAAATTATCAACAAATTATATATCAAAAGAGTAAATGTACCTCACTTAATAAAGTCCATATATGAAAAGCCCACAGCTAACATCATACTTAACAGTGAAAAGCTAAAAAGCTTTTTCTGTAAGTTCAAGAATAAGACAAGGATGCCTATTCACGTGACTTCTATTCAACATAGTACTGGAGGTTTTAGGCAGAGTAATTGGGTAAAAAAATAAACAAAAGACATCCAAGTTGGAAAAGAAGAAGTAAAATTGTCTCTATTTGCAGATGACATGATCTTATATAGAGAAAACCTTAAAGATTTTACCCCAAAAAATTGTTAAACCTAATAAATTCAGTAAAGTTGCAGGATACAAAATCAACATATAAAAAACAAGTAGCATTTCTATATACTAACAATGAACTATGCATAAAAAATTAAGAAAATCCAATGTCGAATAACATCAAAAAGAATTAAACATTTAAGAATACATTTAAATAAGAAATTTAAAAATCTGTACTGAAAATTGATGAAACTGAAGAAGACACAAATAAATGGAAAGATATCCCATGTTCATAGATTAAAATAATTAATACTGTTAAAATGTCAGTGCCACCCGATCTACAGAATTAATGCAATCCTTAACAAAATCTAATGTAATTTTTCCAGAAATAGAAAAAAACTCTAAAATTCATATGGAAGCACAAAAGACCCCAAATAGCCAACAAAACTGAAAGCATCACATACCTAATTACAAAATATTCTAAAAAGCTATAATAATCAAAACATTTAGACCAATGAAATGGAATAGAGAGTCGAGAAATAAAGCCACATATTTACAGTCAATTATTCTTTACCAAAGCTGCCAAGAACATACAATGAGTAAAGGACAGTCTCTTTAACACATATGGCTAGGACAAGTGGTTATCTACATGCCAAAAGAATGAAACTGGTCCCTTATCTCACACAATATACAAAAATTAACTCAAAATGGATTAAAGATTTAAATGTAAGACCAGATAATGTAAACTACTATAAGTAAACATAGGGAAAAAAGCTTCTTGTCATTAGTCTAGGTAGCAATTTTTTGGATATGACCCCAAAAGCACAAGCAACATGAAAAAATAGACCAATGTGATTGCATCAAGGTAAAAATCCCACACATAGCAAAGGAAATAACTAACAGAGTGAAGAGACAACCTACAGGATAGAAGAAAATACTTTCAAACCATACTCTGGTTTGCAAATATTTAAACAGTTAATATCCAAAATATATAAAGAACTCAAATGACTCAATAGCAAGAAAACAAATGACCCAATTTTAAAAATGGGCAAGGGACCTTAATAGATATTTCCAAAAGAAGATATAGAAGCAGCCAATAGATATATGAAAAAATTGCTTGACATTATCAATCATCAGAGAAATGCAAATTAAAACCACAACGAGATATCACCTCATGCCTGTTAAAATGACTGTAATCAAAAATACAAAAGATAACAAGCATTGGCAAGGAGATGGATGAAAAGGAATTCGTTCATAATGTTATGGGAATGTAAATTGGAAAACAGTATGGAAGTTACTCAAAACATTAAAATTGAATGACCATGTGATCCATCAGTTCCCTGCCTGGGTATATATCCAAAGGAAATGAATATGGTATGTTTAAGAAATATCTGCACTCCCATGTTCACTGCACCATTATTTACAATAGCCAAGATATGGAATCAACTTGTATTCATCAACAGATGAATGGATAAAGAATATGTGATACACCCACCCCCCTACACATATACACAGGAATATTATGCAGCCTTAAAAAAGAAGGAAATCTCGTCCTTTATGAAAACATGCATGAACCTGGAGGACATTATGCTAAGTGAAATAAGCCAGGTAAAAAATGACAAATAGTGCATGATCTCACTTATATGTGAAATCTAAAAAATCAAACTCACAGAAGCAGAGAGTAGAATGATAGTTACCTGGAGCTGGGGAGAGTAGTCAGAGAAATGTGAAGATGTTGGTCAAGGGTACAAGGTTTTGTTTAGACAGGATGACTGAGCTCTGAAAATTTATTGTACAACATTGTGACTATAGTTAAAAGTAACATATTGTATATTTGCAGTTGCTGAGAGTGTAGGTCTTAAATGTTCTTCATCAAAAAAAAAAGATAACACTGTAAATTGATGGATATATTAATTAGCTCAATTGTATTCATTTCACAATGCATACATATATCAAAGCATCACATTGAACACTAAATACATATGACTTTATGTGTCAATTATACCTCAATAAGATTAAAAAGAAATTAAAAACTACATTCAGCTATAATACTTCTAGTAAAAATATTGACACTATTACCTTGAAAATAGAGCAAATAAGAAATGTCAGTAGGAAGTAATATTCTCAGTATGAGAAAAAGAGATACAAATATAAAATTGAAACTAGTTGTCTTAATTTTTAAAAACCTGTCATCTTTAATGTAAATGAAATATTACCATGAAATCATTATTTATTTTGTTCTTTCTAAAATATAGATATTCCCTAGTTCCATTCACTAAAAAGGTGTAGAACATCAAATCCAATAAAATTGTAATGTAAGCAACAGATATAAATGTTCTAATAGTTACATTTTAAAAGGTAAAATAAACTGGTGAAATTCATTTTAATAATATATTTTATTTAACCCAAAATATTCAACATCTTATTCTAACATGTAATCAATTTTTAAATGATAAGGAGATATCCTGCATTCTTCTTTATACCATGTTTTCAAAATTAAATGTATATTTTTAGACTTACAGAACATTTTAATTTGGATTAGCCACATTTCAAGTGTTCAGTAGCCACATGTGGGTAGAGACTGCTGTACTGAACTTTAAAGGCCAATGCAAGTCTAGATAAAAAGAAAACCAAGTAGCTATGAGTACCCCTGGTGACTAAATTGGGGATAACAGAGCAGTGGGAAGGACAAGGGAGAATCAAAATATCTATTTCAGATATTAATGATATCGTGGTTGTGTTTTTTTCCTGATCTTTATCTAACAAAAACACATACTGCATATTTTAGGTTAAATCCTGTTATGTTTGGCATGAGCATTAAAATATTTAATCAAAAAATTGAGGAGATAAATGAAACACGCTTTGGAAAACGATAATTGCCAAACAAAGAGATGGGTATGTAAAAATATTTATGCTCTCTACTTATGCATGCTTGAAGATTTTCATAGTAAATGTCTTAAAAATAAAATAAAAGTGCTTTAAAATGTAAAGAAATAGACAATTCAGTTAACCAGTTCCTGGTGATCAAATTTTTATGTCACCACTATTAATACTGAATCTTTAAAAAAGACCATATTGATTATTTTATTATTACATTTTATTAAACTACTTAAAAGTTAACACTGTCCTAACCACAGACTGTTATAGACTAAATTATGAGTCTAAGACTCAACGTGATTATTAGAATAGAAGCTTATTAGAAAGCTTTAATCCACAAATCTTTCATTTTCTGGAAAGTGAATCAGCTGTTGAAGTGAATCTTGTATTAGGTAGGAAATAAAGGAGGGAGGAAGGGATGGAGGGAGGGAGGAAGGAAGGAAGGAAGGACGGAAGGGGAAGTAAAGGAGGGAGGGAGGGGAAGGAAAAGGGAAGGAGAAGGAAGAAGAGAAGGAGAATAGAAGAAGGGAAAGAGAAGAATCTTCAGAATGTCACATCACTGGCAGAATTTTCACAATGGATATCAAAACACTGAGATTGCCAAGGTTTTTTAATTTTTTTTAAACCCAGATAAACTGAGAACGTTGAAGTAATGTCATAACTTCTCTTTATTAAAAATCAATTCCATCCTCAACTGGATAAAGTATATCATCCTTAATGGTAAAAGACTGGAAGCTTTCCCACTATAATCATAAAGAAAACAAAGATGTCTGTTCTCACCACTTCTATTCAACATTGTTTTGGAGGTTCTAGTCAAAGCAATAGGCAAGAAAACTAAATAAAAGGCATCCAGATTGAAAAAGGAAGAAGTCGCCTTTCTTTACTCACAGATGATATGCCTTTTTAGGAAAATCCTAAGGAATCAGTTTAAAAACGATTAGAACAAATAAGTTCCACAAGGTTGAAGGGCACAAGATCAATATACAAAAATCAATAGTATTTCTATATACTTGGAATGAGCAAACCAAAAATGAAATTAAAAAAACAATTCCAGGCTGGGTGCCATGGCCCATACCTGTAATCCCAGCATTTTGGAAGGCCGAGGCAGGTGTATCACTTGAGGTCAGGAGCTCGAGACCAACCTGGCCAACATGGCAAAACCCCATCTCTACTAAAAAATACAAAAGTTAGCTGAGCATGATGGCATATGCCTGTAGTTCCAGCTACTTGGGAGGCTGAGGCAAGAGAATCACTTGAACCCAGGAGATGCAGGTTGCCCAGATCACACCACTGCACTCTAGCCTGGGTGACAGAGTGAGACTTCATCTCAAAAAATAAAAATTAAAAAAAAATAAATAAATAAAATAAAAAATGATTTACAATAGCTTCAAGAAGGATAAAGTATTTAGGATTAAATTTAACAAAAGAAGTGCAAAACATATACTCTGAAAACTACAAAACATGTTAAAAGAAATTTTAAATGATTTAAATAAATGGAAAAACATACAGGTCCATGAATAGGACAAGTAGACATTATTAAATGGCAATAATTCCCAAACTAATCTATAGATTCACACAATCCCTTATGCATTCCCAAATGTCGTTTTAGCAAACAATGGCAAGCTGATGCTGAAATTCACATGGAAATACAAGAGATCCAAAATAACCAAAACAATCTTGAAAAGAACAAAGTTGGACTCACACTTTCTGATTTCAATACATATTACCAAGCAACAGTAATCAAGACAAGTGTCACATTGGCACAAGGATAGACACAGATCACTAGAATACAATTGGAGTATTTACTGGAAATAAAGCAATGTACCTATGGCCAACTGATTTTCAACAAGGGTCCAAGATAATTCAATAGTGGAAAGAATCATTTGTTTTCAACAAATGGTGCTGGAACAACTCAATATCCACATGCAAAAGAATGAATTTAAACCCCTACTTCACATCATATACAAAAATTAACTAAACTGGCTCAAATACTTAAATGTGAGAGTTAAAACTATAAAACTCAAAAATGAAAATGTAACCATAAATCTTTGTGACTTTGTGATCTCAGATTTAATACCAAAAACACGAACAATAAAAGAAAAAAAATAGATAATCTGGACTATATCAGAATTAAAAACTTTTGTAGTTCAAAATATATTATCAAGAAAGTGAAAAGACAACCCACAGAACTGAAGAAAATATTTTGAAATAGTGTATCTGCTAATATACCAGTATCCAAAATATATAACTCAACTAAGCAATAGGCAAATGATCTGAAAAAAACATTTCCTAGAAGAAGGAACATAAATGGCCAATAAACACATGAAAAGGGCTTCAATATCATTAGTTATTAAAAAATGCAAATTTAAAAAAGAATTTGCATGTGCAAGTATCTTTTTTGCATAATGACTTCTTTTCGTATGGGGATGTGGAGAAAGAGAGACATTTTTACACTGTTGGTGGGAGTGCAACAATCCTGCGTGATCTACACAGGTACCCCAGAACCTAAAGCACAATTTAAAAAAAAAAAAAAGAAAGAAAAAACTCTTTTGCATAGTCACTTTGCAAAAGAGTTTGGCAGTTACTCGAAAAATTAAACATAGTTACCATACGATCCAACAATTCCACTACTAGTAACATATCCAAGAGAATTGAAAACTTACATTCACACAACATGAATGTTCAGAGCAGCATTGTTCTTAACAGCTAAGAGTAGAAACAACTAAAATGTTCATCAACTGATGAATGGAAAAACAAAATGTGATATATCCATATAATGGAATATTATTCATCCATGAACATGCTACAACATGGATGAACCTTGAAAACATTAAGCTAATTGACAGAAGCCAGACAAACTGTGCAGAATAGGCAAATCCATAGTGACAAAAAGTACACTAGTGGATTCCAGGAGCTTGGAGAAGGAGAGAATGGTAGTGACTGCTAATGTGCACAGGGTTTCTTCTGAGTATGACAAAAGTGGACAGTGGTGATTATTGCACACTTTGTGAACATACTATAATAAAAACCTATGTGAAGTATATCTCAATAAAAAATCAATTCTCTGTCTAAAAGGTATAGAATCGATTCTACCTTAGTTACTATAGAGAAAAAAATAATGGTTCCCCGCACTTCCAAAGCCTGAGATACTCATTTCAGTGTCCATCCTTGTCTCAAAGTTTCTATTTTTTTAATTATTCATTATTCATTTTGTTTCTAAGATATTTATATATTATCAACACTGAAGCGCATGATACATTTTCATTGTGTAGTCCTCTTTTTAAGTAGTACTTTTTATTATCAATTGACATAATTGTATTCATTTATGGGGTACCGTGTGATATTTTGATATACATATACAATGCATAGTGATCAAATTAGAATAATAGCACACCTTAAACATTTATCATTTCTTTGTGTTGTGAACATTCAAATTCTTTTCTTCTAGCTATTGGAAAATATACAATAAATTATTATTAACTAGAGTCACCTTATAGTGCTATAAAACATTAGATTGTATTCATGCTGACCAACTATAATTTTGTATCGGTTAACCAAGGTCTTCCCTCAATCCTCCTGTCCTTCCCAGCATCTAGTAACCACTATTCTACTCCTGCTTCTATGAGATCTACTTTTTTGGCTACCACATGAGTGAGAACATATGGTATTATTTATTTTATGTCTGGCTTACTTCACTTAACATAATGTCATCCAGGCTGATCTATGTTGCTGTGAATGACAGACTTCATTTGTTTTTATGGCTGAATAGTATTCCATCTTTGTATATATACCACATGTTCTTTATTCATTCATCTCTTGATGGACTTTTAGGTTTATTCCACGTGTTGGCTATTTAAATAGTGCAGCAATAAACATGGGAGTGCAGATAGTTCTTCGATATACTGATTTTCTTTCCTTTGTATACATGCCTAGTAGTGGGATTGCTGGTTCATATGGCAGTTCTATATTTAGTTACTTAAGGAACCCCCATGCTGTTCTCCATAATGGCTGTACTAATTTACATTCCCACCAATAGTGTATGAGTTTCCTTTTATCCACATCCTCACAAGCACTTTTCATTTTTTGTCATTTTGATAATAGCCATTCTAACTGGGGTAAGACTATATATATCTCATTGTGGTTTTGATTGGGATTTCCCTGATGATTAGTGGTGTTGAGCAGTTTTTTATATATCTTTTGGCCATTTGTATGCCTTCTTTTGAGAAATGTCTATTCAGGTCTATAACCCATTTTTAAAATTGAATTATTTGGTTTTTTGTTGTTGGGTTGTTTGAGTTCTTTATATATTCTGATTATTAATCTTCTGTGGATGAATGTGAATATTTTCTCCCATTCTGTGAGTTCTCTTTGCTTTGTTGGTTCTTTTGCTGTGCAGTAACTTTTTAGCTTGGTGTAACCCCATTTGTCCATTTTTACTTTTTTGCCTGTGCTTTTGAGGTCTTACACAAAAAAATCTCTGCCCAGACCAATATCCTGTAGTGTTTTACCACTGTTTTCTTTTAGTAGTTTTATAGTTTCAGGTCTTACATTTTAGTCTTCAATCTATCAAGAGTTGGTTTTTTATGTGTGAGAGAAGGATCTAGTTTCACTCTTTTGCATATGGATATCCAGTTTTCCCAGCATCATTTATTAAAGAGACTGACCTTTCCCCAATGTATGTTCTTGGAAACTTTGTTGAAAAGGAGTTGGCTGGAAGTGTGTGGATTTATTTCTGGGTTCTCTATTCTGTTCCCTTGGCCTGTGTGTCTGTTTTTATGCCAGTACTGTGCTATTTTGGTTACTATAGTTTTGTAGTATAGTATAATTTGAAATAAGGTAATGTGATGCCTCAGCTTTGTTCTTTGTGTTCAAAATTGCTTTAGCTATTAGAAGTTTTTTGTGTTTACATACAAATTTTAGGATTGGTTTTTCTATTTCTGTTAAGAATGTCATTGGTGTTTCTGTGGGGATTGCACAGAATTTGTAGATCCCTTTGGGTACTTCAGACATTTTAACAATATTAATTCTTCCAATCTATGAGCATGGAATATCTTTCCATTATTTTGTATGTGTCCTCTTAAATTTCTTTTATTAGTATCTCACACTTTTTCTTGTAGAGATTTTTTACTTCTTCAGTTAAATTTATTTCTAGGTATTTTTATAGCTATTGTAAATAAGATTGCTTTCTTGATTTATTTTTCAAATTGATCACTGTTAGCATATAGAAATTCCACTAATTTTTGTATGCTGATTTTGCATCCTACAACTTTACCAGATATATTTATCCATTCTAAATATTTTTTATGGATTCTTTAAGCTTTTCTAAATATAAGATCATTTTGTCTCCAAACAAGGATTATTTGACTTCCTCCTTTCCAATTTGGAAACCTATTATTTCTTTCTCTTGTGTAATTGCTCTGGCCAGCAACTTCCAGTGGGCATTCTTATCTTGATCCAGATTTAAGTGGAAAGGCTTTTCATTTTTCCCCATTCAGTATGATAGTAGCTGTGTGTTTGTCATGTATAGCCTTTATTGTGCTGAGGTATATTCCTTTTCTATCCGATTTGTTGACAGTTTTTATCATAAAAAAATGTTGAATTGTATCAAATGCTTTTTCGGCATCTATTGAAATGATTATATGTTTGTTGTCCTTGACTCTGTTGATGTGGTGAATCACATTTATTAATTTGCATACGTAAAGCCATCCTTGCATCTGTGGGATGAATCCCACCTGATTATGGTGAATGATTTGTGTTTTTTTTTTTCCTTCAACTTTTAAGTCCCAGGGTACATATGCAGGATGTGCAGTTTTGTTACATAGGCAAACATGTGCCATCGTGGTTTGCTACACAGATCAACCCATCACCTAGGTATTAAGCCCAGCAGGTATTAGCTTATCTTCCTGATGTTCTCCTTCCCTAACCCTGACAGGCGCCAGTGCTCACTGTTTCCCACACTGTGTCCATGTGTTCTCATCATTCAGCTCCAATATAAGTCAGAATGTATGGTGTTTGGTTTTCTGTTACTGTGCTAGTTAGCTGAGGATAATGGCTTCTAGTTCCATCCAAGGCCCTGCAAAGGGCATGATCTCATTCCTTTTTATGACTGTATAGTATTCCATGGTGTATATGTACCACATTTTCTTTATCCAGTCTACTGTTGATGGGCATTTGAGTTGATTCCACATTTCTGCTATTGTGAATAATGTTGCAATGAACATATATGTGCATGTATCTTCATAATAGAATGATTTATATCCCTATAGGTATACATCCTGTAATGGGATTGGTGGGTCAAATGATATTTCTGCTTCTAGATCTTTGAGGAATCACCACCCTGTCTTCCACAATGGTTGAACTAATTTACATTTCTACCAACGGTGTAAAAGTGTTCTTTTATCTTCGCAAACTTGCCAGCATCTGTTGTTTCCTGACATTTTACATGTGTTACTGAAGTTGATATGCTAGTAATTTGTTGAGAATTTTTGTATCTATGTTTGTTGGGGATATTGGCCTGTTGTTTTATTTCTTTGTTTGTTTTTGGCTTTGGGTGGTTTGTGTGTGTGATCCTCTATCTAGTTTTGGTATAAGCGTGACCGCCTAAGCCAAGTTTAGAAGTTTTTCTTCCTCTTCCATTTACTGAAATAGTTTGAGTAGAACTGGTATTAGTTCTTTTAGTAAGCACTAGAATTCAACAGTGAAGCCATCAGATCCTGGGCTTTTCTTTGATAGGTGACTTTTTAATTATTGCTTTGATATCACTACTCCTTACTGGTCTGTTCAGGTTTTCTATTTCTTCAATCTTGGTAGGTTGTGTGTGCTAAGGAACATATCCACTTCAGTGTTTTCCAATTTGTTGGTGTACAGTTGTTCATAGGATTCTCTGTTGATCCCTTGTATTTCTGCAGTGTCCATTGTAATGTTTCCTTTTTCATCTCTGATTTTATTTGTTTGAGTCTTCTCTTTTTTTCTTAGTCTCACTAAAAGTTTGTTAATTTTGTTTATCTTTTTCAAAAACCAACTTCCCATTGTTTATCTTTTGTATTGTTTTTACTGTCTCAATTTCACTTATCTCTGCTCTGATCTTTATTATTTCTTTCTGTCTACTAATTTTGGGTTTTATTTCTGTTTTGCTAGTTCCCTGAGGTGCATCATCAGGTTGAAGACTTTCTAACTTTTTATGTAGGAGTTTATGTCTATATATTTCCCTCTTAGTACTGCTTTTGTTGTATCCCACAGGATTCTCATATGTTGTGTTTCCATTTTCATTTGTTTCAATACAGCTTTTAATTTTCTTCTTAATTTCTTCATTGGCCCATTGGTCATTCAGGAACATGTTTAATTCTTGTGTTTTTGTACAGTTTACAAAGTTCCTTTTGTTATTGATTTCTAGTTTTATTCTACTGCGATCAGAAAGGATACTTAATATGATTTCTACTTGTTTTAATTTGTTGAAACTTATTTTGTGGTCTAAGATATGGTTTAGCCTGTGGAATGTTCCATTTCCTAATAAGAAGAATGTGTATTCTGCAACATTTGGATAAAATGCTTTTTAAATGTCTGTTAGGTTCATTTGGACTACAGTACAATTTACCTCCAATGTTTGTTGATTTTCTGCCTGGATTATCTATAGCCAAAAGTGAAGTGTTGAAGTCCCCTACTATTATTGTATTGCAGTATACATCATCTTTTAGATCTATTAATATTTGCTTTATATAGTTGGAAGTTCTGGTGTTGTGTGTATATATATTCACTATTGTTATATTCTCTTCCTGAGTTAATCCATTTGTTGTTATATAATGACCTCTACGTGTCTTTTTACAGTTTTTGTCTATGGTCTACTTTATCTGATATAAGTATAGCAATTTTCTGCTCTTTTTTATTTTTATTTGCATGGAGTATCTTTTTCCATCCCTTTACTTTTCATCTATGTGTGTCCTTACATGTGAAATCTGTTTGTTGTAGGCAGCATATGATTGGGTCTTGCTTTTTAATCCTTTCAGCCATTCTACATCATTTAGTTATAGAGTGTGATCTATTTACACTCAGTGTTATTGATAGGTATGGACTTATTACTGCTATTTTGTTACTTGTTTTCTATGTGTTTTATAACTCCTTTCTTCTTTTCTTACTGCCTTCCTTTGTGGTTACATGATTTTCTCCCATAGTATGTTTGAATCCATTGTTTTTCATTCTTGTTATGTCTATCACAGGTTTTTGCTTTCTGATTACCCGGAGGCTTACCAAAAAAAAATCTATAGTTAAAATAAGTTACTTAAAACTAATACAAACTTAACTTTAATCACAAAAAAAAGGAAAAGAAATGAACCCAAAAAATCCTGTATAGATTAACTCCCTGTACACATTAACATTGCTATTCCCCACCTAAGTTGTGACCTTGGAATAATTTTGCAGATCTGGGAAATGAAAATCATGTTTGATGACTAACAAGTACTACATTTATATTGATTCTAATTTTGATGAATAAACAACCCTGAAGAGTTCTGATTCTACTAGAAACACAGCAGCATTTTAATTCTGAATCTTCCCATTGTAAAGAGCAGCAAAGAGAATAAAAAATAAATCTACAAAGTAAGAGAAAGAAATCCCAAAACTTCAAATTGCAAATAATTGGTGCCAAAGATACAGAGGAAGGAGAAGTGAGGAACAGGGAGAACAGAGAAGGTCTAATGGGAAATGACCTCAGAAACAGCCAGCAAATATAGCACATTTTTTAAAAGCTGGGGTAGCTTTGGAAGGTTAGGGCTGTATCTCGCGTTGGTTGGTGAATCCAAGGCCAGTAAGAGAAATGCATAGAAATGAGATCACACAGGAGGACCATATGTCAAGTCTTTTGCCACAATGTCAGAAGAGGAAGCCCTTGAGCTGAGAAGCCTAGAAATCTACCCTGGTCTCACCCCTCCACAGTAACTTCCTGTTAAACATCACTAAAATATGAATAACAAAAAAGAAATGTACTCTACATTCTCACAAAGATACTACAGGGAAAATTTAAGAAATGAAAAAGAACAGTATAGCCTTCTTAAAGACAATGAAAACACCAGAAAAAATATTGGCAAAAGGCAGATAAAAAGTGCAATCTAATATTTGAACTGAGAATTTTAAAACTTTATGCATCAATTGAAACTATAAGGATAAATATCAAAGCTTAGAGAAAAGATGGCTAGATAAGAAAACATGATAGTAGATAACAGGAGGGTATGAAACAAGAACTGACAGAACTTATGAAAGAAACAGAAGAAAAATACAAAGCCATGTCCAAAATGAAGATTAAACTATAGGGAATACTAAGAATAATACATGCTGTAAAAAAAACCACAGTAAGGATACAGAGAACAGAAATAAAATCCAACAAAATGCAAAATAAAATAGAAATAGGAAGGAAAAGGTCCATAGATATATATAATTTTTAAATTATACAGAAAAAAAATAGGACTAGAAGGAATATAGCATATTCCTTCTATATATGTATATGCATATGTCCTTATACTTTTTCTTATCCTTAAATACACACACACACACACACACACACACACACACACACATACATACATATGGTTCTATACACAAGTATAAATAGTTGCTAAAGATAAAAACCAACTCATGGAACTTAATAAGCACTTAAACTATTTCCACGACAACAAAAAACCTTTCCTGAAATTAAATAAAAACAGAAAAGAGGAAATTAAGGAAAGAAAGAGGAGCATGGAAGGAAAAGAGGAGAGAATGAAGCAAGCAGACTAAGTTGAATCTACGTATAGAAAAAATATAGATATACTGGATATCAGGAAAAACTGACCCAGAATGACCAAACCTGAGACTATCCTAGTAAAATCATTCAAAATTTAAAATAAGAAAAAGAATCTTTTGGGCAACCAGGTAAAAATAACAAGTCACTATTAGGAGAAAGAAATCAAGTGAGTTGAGATTTATTGACCACAACATTCAACAAAGGCCAAAGAAAACATGAGAGCAACACTTACAAGATATGCATGAGAAGAGGGTATAAGCCAAGGATTTTATATCCAGCTCAACTCCTCTTAAAGTAAAAAGGCTACAGAAAACTACAGTTATTATTTGTGATAGTTATATTCTATAAAGTCTTTGCAAATAGTGAATTAGCAAACACTGAATCATTGCCCCTAGGGGAAATCCAGGGTTAGGTTCCTGCAAGCCTATGGTCACAACATTTTCATCAGCCTATCAATATATAGCCTTGCTTTATGTGTGCTTCTGTTTAAAGAGACGTTATTTAATATACAAACATTGTCAATGCATTATCATTTAACTCAATCAACAGCTCTATAACTTATGCCTGAACAAAGCTTATCTAAAACATCTATTTTCTTTATAAGGCACATTATAGCCTTATTGCCACTAGGAAAGCCACCAGCACTTTAGCACTATGCTTGAGGGCCATCTTAAACAGTGAAATCATGAACAAAAGCACAAAAATGCAAAAGACATAGCAACAAATTGACCATTCAAAGGACTGTTCTCTACAATATGAGAGTTGAAAAAAGAAGACAGATCTCAGCTGAGAATGTATACATTAAACAGGTTGGGAAACTCAAATTTTTTACCACTCTGTGCACATCCTTAAGTGATCCCAAAAGTATAGATTTAGGGGTTACAAATAAATTTTAATAAGTAAGACAATTATCATGTTTATGTTGGAATCCACAAACAATGGGAATTGACTATAGTTTTGAAAATTCAAGAGTTTGGGAAATACTGTTCATATGAAAGTTTCTTCAAGAAGACTCTAAAGGACAAAGTAGCAAAGCAAAGATAAATTGGATTAATTAAAATTAGATGGTGAATTGAGGGGCTAGGGAAGAGAACAGAAATTAATATTATCATTGCTTATGTGGAAACAGTTATTGTTTTTAATAAGAGGGGATTAAGAGTATAAGGTAAAGGTAATCTTTGGGTTAAAAATTAAAACTTTCTAAATATCGAAGTGAAAGAACTACAATTGAAAAAATGGGAAAAAACGTTTTGTATAGTAAAACTTTTTTAAAACTTGTATTTATAAACACAGAAAATATAAAATGACAGAACTAATACCAAACATACATTTCTCTCAATGTATGTATATAAGCTTAAGTAATCTATTAAAAGGAAAAGATCTTCGATAAAATCACAAAACAGAATTCAATGCTATACTTTATACAAAAGACATTCCTAATATACGTAATTTTAAAAGCTTAAACATATTTTCTTAAAAAAGAAAAGTACAAAGTAAAAAAAAATAGAAGTTGTGATCATAATATTAAACAAGGTAGAATTCAGGCCAACCATCAAAAGAGACAAAAAAAATGGCACCATAAGGGTACAATTCACAATGAAGACAAAACAGCTATGAATATGTCTGACGCCCATATCTAGAGTTTATTGATACTTCTGTAACAAGAGGGATCATACCTCAATAAATTAGGCTGGGCTTGTTATAGGATTGGGGGCCATTATAGGGGTCAAGGACATGTGATTTTGCCCTTAATCACGTGATGTCAGAACGTGGCAACAATTCTATAACTGGGTATCTTAGTGATATTTATCTACAAATCAGGAAGACCAAGAAGAGCTGAAGTTATAATTGGTAACAAAGCAACACTTGTTCATGTTAGCTGGGAGAGGAGAATGTGTAGTCATTTTTCTGATTTGCACGGTGTTCTTATTTTTGCCTGTTTTCACACAGGTTTAAGGAGTGGTCTTGTTTTGCCCAACTCCATGGTAGTCCCAGGGCACCTCTGTCTCATGTTGATATTGTGAAATCGTGTTAAGTTCAACAGCAAAACATCATGGGCTAGCTGTAAGAGTCAGGCTAGGTACCAATTGACACCTATTAGGGGCTGCTCTTTGTTCTCAATATTTATACACACACACAAAAAGAAAAAAAACAGAGTAGCAATTTTCATGAAACAGAACTTACAGAAAAAGGATATGTTGAGATACTAATAACAGGACATAGATACTTACCTCTCTTAGACTAAGATAGATCAATTTGAACTCAAAATAATGACATAGACTACCTAAAGAACATAATCTATAATGCAGAGCTGATGGACATACACCAAGTTTTTTATATGAAAATAGAGAATATACCTTATCCTCAAGTGTGGATTCATGAAAATTGAATACATATTAGTCCACAAAGAAAACCTTAATATATTCCTAAAAAGAAATAGTACAGACAACTTATTCTGATAATAATGAATTAAAACTAGAAATGAATTTCAAATTCAAAAAATTTTAAAAATTCTGATTTTTTTAAGTCAAATGGAAGTTGTATAGAAAACCTATAAATTTTCTAGAAAACACTATTAATGAAAACAGTAAATATTAGTCCCTGTAGAGTAAAACAAAAGCAATACTCAGAAGAAAATTCTTAAAATATTTGTATCATTAAAATATAAAAATAATTAAGACATGCAGCTCAAAAATTTTTTAAAGAATAACAAAATATGTCAAAAATAAGATATATAAAGGAATTAAGAAAGGCAAAGGCAAAAATGAATGAGTTTGAACAGAGTATCAATAGAGCTAATACCTAAAACAATAATAATATCTATTAAGAGATACTATATACAAGCATTGTACTAAGCCCTGGGAATAAAGAGATACAAGACAGAATGAATACATACATAAATGAGAGGGTTAACTGTTCCTTACTTTAGACAGTTTGGCTAATTAAATTCCTTTTCACAGATATGTTTTACAAACATCTAATACTGATACTTCATAATTGAGCGCTTTAACAGTCATGAAAGGAATTGTTTTTGATTGTCACTATAAAAGCCTTCGGAGATAATTTTAAATTTAAATATAAACCTTCCTAGACAAAATCACCGGCTCTAATTTTATAAATCTCTTTTCTTGTCATGTCAACAGTTAAAATATGTGGAACAAAAACATTTGTCTAAAAGCACAAATCGGCTATTGTTTATATTTGCCAGTAATTTAATGTGAGACAGATAGGCAGGCAGACAGATAGAGATAAGAAGGATAGAGTTTAAGAAAAGGCATAACTCTTCTATTCATGCTTTATTTTTCCATTGTCTGAAAGAATATGAGTCAGCTATACAAATTTTTTAAGAGAAAAAATATAAGGATTTAAGGAAGCCCTGGAAATGAAGTCAATAATCATGAAGACAAAACATTTCCCTCCTACTGGGTTTTTCCCATCAGTCAGTCTCTAAACATGCCTAAAAATGTATTCAGTGACTCATCACTTTCTGCGTGAGGAGGGTTGTGAGTCTCACCAGCAGTATCATGCAGACCATGTGGAAGGCAGATAGTGCCAAGGGCCCAGAAACACTGCATCCTACGTGGTTTCCAGGTTGGTTCCAGAGTCAACTGAGTCAAACTCAGTGAAAAAGGAGACACCTGCAGAAGGAACTGAGACAGAAGCTGATCTTCTAGGTGGATCTTCAGGAGTGAAAGGAAGGAGGAACACACTGAGCAACTCCTGAGGCTTCCGCAGCTTTCTAGACACCACCCTCATGCTCAAGCATGCTTAAGGTGGGCAGGCTGAAAGCAGTGAAAGCAGAAAGACCCCTTATTCCTGTCCAGTGCTTCCAGAAGAGGGACTCTGATTCTTCTAGAGAAGCAGTGTACGGCAGCTGTCAAAAGTAACCCACCTACTGATTCTAATTCCTGTTCATTTTTCAGCCTGGTATGTGCTAGCCTCTGCCCCCATCAATCTTTTATCCCCAGCCCCATGGAGGTATAATTGACAAATTAAAATGCATATATGTGTATGTACCTTAGAGTATATAACCTGATGTTTTGATGTACACACACATTGTGAAATGATGATTACTACAATCAGCCTAATTAACATATCCATCACCTCACATAGTTAACTTTTCTATGTGTGTGTGGTAAGTATATTAAAATCTAAGTATTAGATGCCTTGGCAAGTTTTAAATGTCAAATACATTATTACTAACGATAGTCACCATGCCATATCATAGGTCTCCAGAACTTACTCATCTTATAACTGGATATTTGTACCATTTGACCAACATCTCCCTATTTTCCCCACCCCCTGAGCACTAGTAACTACCCTTCTACTCTGTTTCTACAAGCTCAACTTCTTTACATTCCACGTATAAGTGACATCATAGGGCATTTGTCTTTCTATGCCTGGTTTATTTCAATGTTAAGTATAATGTCCTTCAGGTTCATCTATGCTGTCACAAATGGCAAGATTTTCATTTTTTTAAGGCTGAATGATATTTATACACAAACACACACATGTACATACAACATTTTGTCCATTCTTCAATCACCAGACACATGGGTTGTTTCTGTATGGATATACGCACTCCATATCTCTTGTTCCCTCTTGGTAGGAGCAGGGGTAATTTTAAACATCATATGCTTTCCCTGAAACCCACAAAGCCAGACCAGGTTCTGAGAGCCTCCCATTTTTCTTCCCTAGGACAATGCCCTGAAATGCTCGAGTTTGTGTGCCCTCTTCCAGTCCTGCAGGGTCCCTACAGTTGTCAGCCAGGACGCATGTACTTGCTTTCCATGGAGGTTTGCTCAGGGAACCGGACTGGAGTAGGGGAAAGCAGAACGCAGAGTGCTTGGGGTACCTGTGGGCCAGCTGGAGGCAGGTCCACAGGCAAGGCCTCCTGAGTGGCTGTGGCCAGGCTTCCTGAGGGAGTTCGTAGGGCACTTAGCAAGGTTTGCAGCCTCTCTTCCTCCTCCCGACCTCTCCCAACCACCCGGCCGTGCCAGTCACCTCAGTATTTTGGGTGGGGTGAGAAGGAAACAGGTCTCTTGGGGTTAAGGTCTCACATAGCTGGGGGAGCCAGGTGGTCACTCACTGCACCTTCACTTTCTCCCACTGGAGAAATCGAGAGCCAAGGACACTGAGCTGCTCACAAGGGGAAGGAGTGATGTGGGTCATCTATTCTCAGATTTTTCACTCCAGTCGTGTGCTGGAACTTCTCTACTGGACTCCCAGATTCCGCCAGTGGTACTCGCCTCTGTGGTAATTGTCAAAATAGATGTTTCTGTGGAGGGACAACAGTAGAAAGGTCCTAGTCCACCATCGTGCTGACATCGGCACCATCATTCTTCTAAAATTGCTTCTTGGTAGAACCCCGCCTCTACTAAAAATACAAAAATTAGCTGGGCGTGGTGGTGCATGCCTCTAGTACCAACTGCTCAGGAGAATGAGGCAGGAGAACCGCTTGAACTCGGGAGGCAGAGGTTGCAGTGAGCCGAGATCGTGCCACTGCACTCCAACCTGGGTAACAGAGTGAGACTTTGTATCAAAAAATAAAAAATAAAATAAAATAAAATTGCTTCTACCAAGCTCACTCATGACCCTCAAATTACTAAAGCCAGTGAAGGCTTGTGGCTTCTTCGACAGACCTTCTTCTACTAGCCTTGACACCGTCCACTGTCCTTGTTTGTGAAACTCCTCCCTCAGCTTGCAAAGCCCAATCTGAGTGTTCTCCTTCTCTCCAGTAGCATCTTCTTAGCCTTTTAAACTGGCTCCTCCTGATCTGCTTGCCCCTTGAATGGTGGTATCCCCTAGGAGCTTATCTTTGACTTCTTCTCACCTCACAGTTTTCCTGGGCCCTTACCTACTCCAGTGACTCCAACTATCAATATGCTGATTTCTAAATTTACATCTACATGGCTTCTCATGCCTGGTTTCTAATGAATCCCATCATTTCCACTTCCTATGCACAAACCTGACAAAAACAAGCAATGGGGAAAGGATTCCCTGTTTAATAAATGGTGCTGGGAAAACTGGCTAGCCATGTGCAGAAAGCTGAACTGGACCCCTTCCTGACATCTTACACTAAAATTAACTCCAGATGGATTAAAGACTTAAACATAAGACCTAACACTATAAAAACCCTAGAAGAAAATCTAGGCAATATCATTCAGGACATAGGCGTAGGCAAGGACTTCATGACTAAAACACCAAAAGCAATGGCAACAAAAGCCAAAATAGACAAATGGGATCTAATTAAACTCCAGAGCTTCTGCACAGCAAAAGAAACAATCATTAGAGTGAATCGGCAACCAACAGAATGGGAAAAAATTTTTGCAATCTACCCATCTGACAAAGGGCTAATATCCAGAATCTACAAAGAACTAAAACAAATTTACAGAAAAAAACAACCCCATCAAAAAGTGGGCAAAGGATATGAACACACACTTTTAAAAAGAAGACATTTATGCGGCCAACAAACATATGAAAAAATGCTCATCATCACTGGTCATTAGAGAAATGCAAGTCATACCACATTGAGATACCATTTCACACCAGTTAGAATGGCAATCATTAAAAAATCTGGAGACAACAGATGCTGGAGAGGATATGAAGAAATAGGAACGCTTTTACACTGTTGGCGGCAGTGTAAATTAGTTCAACCATTGTGGAAGACAGTGTGGCGATTCCTCAAGGATCTAGAAATAGAAATACCATTTGACCCAGTAATCCCATTACTGGGTATATACCCAAAGGATTATAAATAGTTCTATTATAAAGACACATGCACACATATGTTCGTTGTGGTACTGTTTACAATAGCAAAGACTTAGAACCGACCCAAATGCCCATCAATGATAGACTGGATAAAGAAAATGTGGCACATATACACCATGGAATACTATGCAGCCATAAAAAAGGATGAGTTCATGTCCTTTGCAAGAACAGAAAACCAAACACCGCATGAGGTGAACATCATACACTGTGGTCTGTTGAGGGGTGGGGGGCTAGGGGAGGGATAGCAGGGGGTGGGGAGATTGGGGAGGGATAACGTTAGGAGAAATACCTAATGTAGGTGATGGGGGCATGGAGGCAGGCAGCAAACCACCATGGCATGTGTAAACCTATGTAACAATCCTGCTAGACCTGCACATGTACCCCAGAACTTAAAGTAATATAAAAATTAAAAAAATAAAACACAGAAGAATGTGGTGGTTAAAAGAATGGACTCTAGAGACAGAATGCCTGGGCTGTGTGGCCTTAAGGAAGTCACCTAAGCTCTCCCTGTGCCTCAGTTTTCTCGTCTGTAAAACAGAAGGGGGAAGAGTAATAATAGTACCTACTTCATAGCATTATTGTTCAGATAGAGGTAATATATATAAAGCACCTAGAATAGAACCTGACACATAATAAGAACAATGTCTTTGCTAATTTTTTAAGTTAGGTATCACTGTTTAGTATTTCCTGTAAGCATCTCAAGTTTATTTCCTAAATCCATCTTCAACATATTCATTTAATATAGTCATTTTCTCTCCACCTCTAGTGCCCATACCCTGACCAATTCCACCTATCTTGTATTGCAACTGTCAGGCCATACTTACCACTCTAGCATTATTTTTGGCCACTTCTCCCATACCTCTCAACCTTACCCTTTGACTCCATGACAGAAACTGAGATCCAGTTCATGGCTCCTTAACCATGTCATGCTCTGGATTCAGAGCTCTTGTCTTCTCTTCTTGCTTACTCTGCCTCTCCCTCTTTCATTCCTCTCTACCTAGAACACCTAATTGCCACTTTCATGCAGGACCACTTGGACATGGTTATACAGGCTATGCACTGAAGAACCTTAGGGTATTTTAGTCACATCTTAGTCTATGTGGCCAGAATTCCTTGTGTAGTGTGTACATAGTCATACATGACGGCCCTGGCCCACCCCACCTTATCCAGAAAACTTTTGCTTATAAGTCTTTGCCTAGAGGTCCCTTCCTTCAGGACATTCTTCTGGCCCCTTGATCAAATCAAAGCCTGTTTTCTGCTCTGCCAGTTTCCTGCCCACCTTTGGCACTTCATGCTGTTAATAGTAGCTCTTTTCACAAAATGTTGCAACCATGTATTTTCTTATTTAGCCCCTACTAGACTCTTGATGCTTCCGTGTGTCCAAACCAAACTCCATAACTTCACCCCAACCAGTCATTCGCTCTTCATCACCCAACTCTCCCTTCTTTTACAGTCTCTATTTATACAGAACCATCTGTTCATTATAATTTTCAACCCACAAGTTTCTTCTCTGGACAAATTTCTTCTCTTCCAGCCATAATTAGTTAATACACATAGGACTTTTATATCTATTTCCATGATAGCACATTCCACCTCAGTTATATCATAATTTTTGTTTATGTGCTAGTCTTTCCGTAGGCCATGGACTTAACAAAGGCACAGGATCACCTCCCTATCATCAGTACCTGACAAGCTGCTTGATACCATGTTGTTTTAAGTTAACATCTTTAAATATGCAATAAATAAACATAATAAAATAATTTGTAGGATTTAGAATAAACTAAATATGTATAAACCATTTGTTAGGACTTCACTAATTCACTCATATGCATTGAGACCTTGATTTTTTTCTTTTTAATATATTTTATTTATTTATACTACTGGTTTTTACTCTAAAAATACTGAAATATAAGTTTTTTATAACTAAATGAACATATCTTCTCATATAAGTAAAAATAATTTTAGTATACACTCACATATGTTACTACTTGCTAAATCTATTTCAATGCTGAACATTTAGCTGGTATAAAATTAATATTGGCAATTATGGCATGAAAAGAACATTGCCTTGAAGAACACTATTAAGTAGTAAAGCAATTCCAAAGACTACGAATTTAAAATTAAAATTCTAAAAACTCTTATTTTAAGTAAATTCCTATGATTCTTCTGATAACAAAACACTTTTACTACTTATAAATGTAAAAGCATATTTCTCATATTTCTTTCTAACAGTAAAGATTCTCCCATTCTGAGATAAGAAATTAAAAAAAAAAAAAAACTACTGTGTTTCAGTCTGGTCTCTGACCCTTACCAATCTCATGGCCTTGGACAAGGCAATCTCACAAAGCCTCTGTTTACTCATATGTAAACAAGAAAGAAATTATAATATGATCTTACAGAGTAAAATATCAATATTAAATGTAACATGATATGTGAAAGTGATTTCTAAACTGTAAAATGCTAGTTATTATCTATTATCTCTGTTAATATGATTCCCACCACATAAACCACTTTCCAAAGAATAACTCTGTCCCTGAATGAATTTGGTTCTCACATATCTCTTTATCACCAGAGCTGACTTTGGAGGATAAAAGTTACATTATCTTGAAAGTGAAGAAGAAAATATAGTATGCATAAACAAAATATACATTTATATCAGTATTTATGTGTGCATTGCATTTGTGTTAGACAGTTTAAAGATTTTTAGGAAACAAAGTCATAAGCTTTAAGTTTCATCCTCAGCTACCGAAGAGCATAGAACAAGGGTCAGCAAACTTTTTCTGGAAAGTGCCAGATAGTAAATATTTCAGTTCTGTGAGCCATATGTTCTCTGTTAACAACTACTCAACTCAGCTATTGTGCAAAAACAGCTATAAACAACATGCAAATTAATGAGTATGGCTGAGTTCCAATAAAACTTTATGTATACACACTAAATTCTGGATTTTATATAGTTTTCATATGTGTCTTAGTCTTGTCAGGCTGCTATAACAAAACACCTTAGACTGGGTAATTTACAAACAACAGAAATATATTGCTCACAGTTCTGAAGGCTAGAAATTCCAAGATAAAGGTGCTGGCAAACTGAATGTGTGGTCAGGGCCCATTCTCACAGATGGTACCTTCTATGTCCTTGCATGGCAGAAGGGGCAAGCAAGCTTTCTCAAGCTTCATTTATAATGGTGCTAATCCCATTCAGGAGGTCTCTGCCCTCATGATCTAATCACTTCCTAAAAGCTCCACCTCTTAATACTATCACACTGGGAATTAAGTTTTAACATACGACTTTTAGAAGAACACAAATATTCAGACCACAGCAACATGTCATAAAATATTATCCTTCTTTTGATTTGCTCCTACCAATCAAACATGTAGAAATCATTAGTGCATAGGCTATGGAAAAACAGTCATGGCCTGTGAGCCAACCCCCCCATATAAAAATAACACTCCACATTGGACATTTAGACATTTTTTCTGGTAGAAGAGTAATGCAAGTTAATTCCTTTCACTATAGTAAATTAGCCAGGGTTGGTAGCTTTTCAAAATTAGAATAAATTTCAGATTATAGTACAAGTAAAATTCTTGATTTCTTCTTGGAGCATTGTTGGAGGAAATTTCGAGGTAGCTAGTCTCAGGAAAGTCATCATCTACGTCAATTCAAGATCCACAGAAATGGTACTCGTGCATATGCTATGCCACATCATCTGCTTTCAAGTGCCTCATCATGGAAAGGTTAACATTTCGAGTGTTTATTACAAATTTGCATCTGAAGAATTCTTGCACCTGGTCATGTATTCTTTCTCTCAGGCAATGTAATAAGAGTGTAGTTTGAAAAGTCACTCAGACCAGGATTGCTATGCTCCAAATGTTTGTGTCACCCCAAAATTCATGTGTTGAACCATAATCACCAATGTGATGGTATTTGGAGGTGAGGTGTTTGGGAGACGACAGAGCCCTCATAGTGGGATTAGTGCCCTTATAAAAGAGGCCCCAGAGAGCTACCTTGTCCCTTCCCCAATGTGAGGACACAGCAACAAGGTGCCATCTATGAAACAGGAAGTTGTTTATCACCAGACACCGAATCTGCCTGCACCTTGATCTTTAATTTCCCAGATTCTAGAACTGGAAAATAAATTTCTGTTATTTAAAAACTACCCAGATTTTGGTATTTTGTTATAGCAGCCCAAGCAAACTGAGACAGGGGTTAAATCTCAGCTTTCCCGCTTAATAGTTGTATGATTTAATTGTCAGATCCTCTAAGCTTAATTCCTCATTCGTAAAATGAGAAAAAGAATAAGAAAATTTGCATGGTTTTTGGAAAGTGAAAGGAAGTCATGTAGGTAAAGCACTCAGGGCAACACATGATTCCTCTCCCTCATTCTATTTCCAATTTCAAAAATATATTTCAAAACATATATTACTCTAAAGCAAGGCAAATTTGCATCTTTTATTTCTTGGTTTTTTTTCTGCATTCCGTATAACCATGAGAAACCTGTAATGATTCTAAAATTCTGGCTCACGCCTGTAATCCCAACACTTTGGAAGGCTGGTGAGCAGATCGCTTTAGCATGTGTCCAAGACCAGCCTGGGCAACATGGCGAGATCCCATCTCTACTAAACATAAAAAATAAAAAATAGCCAGCTATGGTGGCACACACCTGTGGTCTCAGTTACTCAGAAGGCTGAAGTGAAAGGATTGCTTGAGTGGGGTGGGCTGGGGCGGGGACGGAGGTTGCAGTCAGACAAGATCATGCCACTGCACTCCAGCCCTGGTGACATAGCAAGATCCTGTCTCAGAAAAATAAAATAAAATTCTTATCACACATTAGTATTAATGATTACAGTTATCTGCATTTAAAATGTCTTCTAACAGTGAAGCTGAGTACTCATTTTATTGAAACATTCTAGATACATCTGTTTTTTAATGCAAAGACATTCACAAGAACATCTAAGCATTAACCTCAGTGTGCAGAGTGTCAAAAAGGTTTTGAAATCATGAATATTTTTCCATGTAAAATATTAATTTAATGTTTCTCAGAAAAATTCAAGTCTAGTAGTGACATCAGCATAATAGCAGGTCTCAAGATTCACCCACCACTCCACTTCCCTACCCCTCTACTGAGAGATCAACCAGCAACTACCCACAGATAAGAACACCTTGATGAAAATCCCAAAACATAGAAATAAGCGTAGGTCACCTGCACGTTCCACAGAAGTGAATAAAAATCCTCACTGAAAAAGTAGGAGAAATGGTCTATCTCCCTTCCCCAAGTCAGCACAGTGCCACACAGAGAGGATTCTCGAGGGCTTACAGTGGGAAAAGACAACCTGGGTGGCAGACATCCAGCTTCCCTAGGATTCAGAGGTGCTTCTCAGAAAGTCCACTCTGTTCTCACCTCACAGGAAAGGTAGAAAATAACTGCACAGCTAGACTACCTGGTGTCAGGTAGAAACAAAGCAAGAGTTGCAAAGCCCACAGAGACCAGTGCACAAATTTTGGTGAAAGCTCAGTGTACCTGCCAGCAGTGATGCTGGATCAGCAGTACCAGTTAATAGCATAGCCCACCCACAAAGCTGGAGTGGTCACTCCCAGAAGAGGTGGGAAATGCTACCTGCTTTGAATCCCTAGAAGGCTAGCCTCCAGGCCCAGCCTCAGACTGGGCCAGAGTACCCCCCCATCACCCAGGAAGGGAGAAGACCTCCGCCTCCACACCCAGTGAATTTCAACAAAAAAGTAAGACTAGTTCTGCCATACTCAAAAGTTTAATCAGCATTCCTTGCTGCCATAGAGAACAACCCCAGATCCCTTCCAGGGAGGGGGGACAAATTTCAACAGTGCCTTTCTATACTGAGTATAGCAGTTGGTCTATTCATCCTGCTATATTTAACCTCAGGAACCCTCTTGCAACACTGTTCAACTGCTGAACTGAAATAGCAGTACCTTCTGGCCACAGAATACACCCTGTGGCCCAGCTTGATCAGAGGCAATTGAAATCCCCATCCAGTAGCTCAACCTGATTGCAGAGCTTAGCCAGAGGGCTTGCCAGATAGCAAAGCCTAGCTAGCTGCCCTATCCAAATTCAGAGCAAAAGCAGCAGCCCGGCCATCTAGAGAACCTAAAATCAAGCTTTGCCTTCCCAGGGTCATTCCCAGTTGACCCATCTAGAAGCATGGGCTAGAATAAATAGTGAAGATCTATTCCTGGTAAGGGACACCTACAAAAGCCAGAAAAAGTAGCTATCTCTGCAAATGCACAGACACCAATGCAAGAATGCAAGAATTGCAAGGACTCAAGAAATTATGATACCTCCAAAAGAAACTAACAAATCTTCAACAATAGACCCTAAAGAAAAGGAGATCTATGACATGTCAGAAAAATAATTCAGAATGATCCTCTTTAAAAAGCTCAATGAATTTCAAGAATATACAGATACAAAATTAAATGAAACTTGGAAAATAATACACAAACAAAACAAGGAGTCTCACAAAGAAATAGAAACATTTTTTTAAGCCACAGAGAAATCCTAGAGATGAAGAATACAGTAACTGAAATTTAAATTCTATAGAAAGCTTCAACATCCAGCTCAATCAAGCTAAGGAAACAATCAGTGAGCTTCCAAACAGAACATTCAAAATTACCCAGTCAGAGGGGCAAAAAGAAAAAGAAATAAAGAAAGCCTACAGGAATTGTGGGATACCATTTAGAGATCTTATTTCTGTTTAATAGTAATATAAGAAGAAGAAAGAGAAAAAGAGCCAGAAAAGATATTAAAAGGAATAATGAATGAAAACTTCCCTAATTTGAGGAAGGAAGCCAGCAACCAGGTTCAGGACGTTAAAAGGTCTCTGATCAAATTCAACCCAAAGAGGAGTTCACCAAGACACATAATAATCAAGCTATCAAAAATCAAAGACAAAGAAAAAATTCTAAGAGCACCAAGAGATAAGAAGTACATCACAAACAAAGGAGTCACAATATGACTATTCATGGACTTCTCAGCACAAACTTTGCAGGCTAAGAGTGGAATGATAGTCAATGTGCTGAAGGAAAATAATCACAAACCAAGAATACATCATCCAGAAAAGTTGCTTTTCATAAATGAGGCATAAATAAAAACTTTCCAGACAAACAAAAGTTAAGGCGGTTCATTCTCAACTAGACATGCATTATGGGAATTGCTAAAATAATAATAATATGTAAAAAATTCTTTAAATTGAAAAAAAACTGCTAATTACTAACATAAAACTTACAAAAGCAGAAAACTCAATGATATAAATAATACAGAGCAATATTCAGAATGCTCTAGTACTATAATGGTGGTATGTGATTTTATATCTAGTAGGAGGGCTAAAGAATGAAATTATTAATAACAACTATAGCTAAAATAAATTGGAAAGGGATATATACTGCAAAATGATAATATACATTTACAAAAAAAATAAACTTAGACACCAAAAACAAAATAGGAAAAAGTCAAAGTGTAGAGTTATTGTATGCAATCAAAGTTTCATTGTTATCCAACCTTCAAATAGACTATTACAAGAGTAAGATGTTCTATGTAAACCTCATGGTAACCAAAAAGCAAAAATTTGTGGGACACACACACACACACACACACACACACAGCCAGACAACAAGAGAGGAAGAAAGAAACAAAGATCTAAAAACAACCAGAAAACAAATTTTTAAATGGCAGTAGTAAGTCTTTACCCATCAATAATTATCTTGAATGTAAATAGATTAAATTCTCCAAAAAACATTGTAGTGAATGAATGAATTTTAAAAAACAAGACCCAGCTATATTCTTCGTACAATAAACTCACCTTGCTTTTAAGGGCACACATACACTAAAATTGAAGGGATAGAAAAAAAGTTTTTTCAGGCAAATAGAAACCAAAAGGAAGCAGGGATAATAATATTTTTATCAGACAAAACAGATTTAAGTCAAAAACTGTCAAAGGAGAAAAAGAAAATATGATAAAAAGGATATAACAATAGTAAATATATGTGCAAACAACAGTGGAGAACCTACATATCTAAAGCAAATATTAAAAGATTTGAAGGGAGAGATAGACTGCAATACAATAATAGTAGGAGACTTTAATATACCACTTTCAATAATGGGCAGATAAACCAAACAGAAAATTAATAGTGAACCACTAGACTTAAACAACACTTTGGACCAAATTGACCTAACAGGCATATACAAAAGTTCCATCCAGTATGAACAGAATACACATTTTCCTCAAGTACACATGGAACATTCTCCAGATATATCATATATTAAAAAATTCTTGGCATATTTAAGATGATTAAAATTGTATCAAGTACCTTTCCAAGCACAATGATATGAAACTAGAAACCAATACGTGGAGGAACTTAGGAAACTGTATTAATATATAGATATTAAACAACATGCTCCTGAACAACCAATAAATCAATTTTAAACATTTGAAGGGAAATTTAAAAATATCTTGAGACAAATGAAAATGGAAACACAGGATGCAGCAAAAGCAGTTCCAAGACGGAAGTTTATAGCAATAAACCCCTACATCAAAAAGCAGAAAGATCACAAATAAATCACTTAATGTTATTCCTCGGGGGGAAAAAAAACAGCTAAGCTCAACATCAGCATATGAAAAGAAATATTAATAATTTTTTAAAAAGTGAAATAGAGACTAGAAAAACTATGACAGTCTATGAAACAAAGGGTCAATGAAATTGAGAGTTGGTTTTTGAAAAATTAAGCAAAACCAACAAATAAAGTAGAATAACCAAGAAGAAAAAGACTCAAAGTCAGAAATGAAAGAAGAGACATTATAGCGGACCACACAGAAAAATAAAGGCTCATCAGAGAGTACTGTGAACAATTATATGCCAAAAAATTGGATAACCTGGAAGAAATGGATAAATTCCTAGACACATACAACTTACCAAGACTGAATCACAAAGAAATAGAAAATCTGAACAGATCAATAACAAGTAAGAAGATTGAATCAGTAATAAAAAGTCTCCCATCGAAGAAAAGCCTAAAATCTGATGGCTTCACTGCTTAATTCTACCAAACATTTAAAGACAAACTAATGTCAACCCTTCTCAAATTCTTCCAAAAAATTAGAAGAGAAAACACTTTCAAACTCCTCATTCTACAAGGCCAGCATTACTCTTAAACCAAAGCTAGACAAGGACATCACAAGAAAATAAAACTACAGGACAATATCCTTGATTAACATAAATGTAAAATTCCTCAACAAAATAATACCAAATCAAACTCAACAATACATTAAAAGGATTATTTACCACGATGAAATTGAATTTATGCCTGGGATGCAAAGATGTTTCAACATATGCAAATCAATAAACATGTGGATCACATTAACAGACTAAGGGACAAAAATCATATGATCCCCTAATTAGATGCAGAAAAAGCACTGACAAATTCAACATCCTTTCATGATAAAAGCATTCAATAAATTAGGTATAAAAGAAACACACTTTAACACAATAAAGCCTACATGTAATAAGCCCATAGTTAACATTATACTCAACAGTGAAAAATTGAAATCCTTTCCTGTAAGATCCAAAAAGAAGGCAAGGATCTCCATTCTTATCACTTCTATTCAACATAGTATTGGAAGTTCTTGCCAGAGCAATAAGGCAAGAAAAAGAAATAAAAGACATCCAAATAGGAAAGGAAGAAATGAAACTGTCACTACATGCTGAAAACATGATCTTATATAGAGAAAATCATAAAAAGTCCACCAACACACTGTTAGAACTGATAAACAAATTCAGTAAAGATGTAGGATTTTTAAAAATCAACATTCAAAAATCAGTAGTGTTGCACTACACTAACAACAAACTTTCAACAAAAAAAAAGAAATCAAGAGACATATCCCATTTACAATTGATACAAAAATAAAATACTTAGAAATAAATTTAACCAAGGAGGTAAAAGACCTGTACACTGAAAACTATAAAACATTAATGAAGGAAACTGAAGAAGACACAAATAAATGGAAATATTGCCCATGTTCATGGATCAGAATACTTAATATTGTTAAAATGTCCATACTGCCCAAAGAAATACACAGAGTCAATGCAGTCCATATGAAAATTCCAATGTAATTTTTATAAATACATTAAAAAATACTCCTAAAATTTATATGGAACCACAAAAATATTGAATAGCCGAGTCAATAACACACACAGTACAGTACTAAAACATCATGGTGCAGGCATAAAAATAAACACGTAGATCAATGGAACAAACTAGAGAGCCCAGAAATTAACCCATACACCTGCAATCCATTGATTTTGGACACATATAGAATGGGAAAAGGACATCCTCTTCAATAAACAGTCTTGAAAAAACTGAATATCCATATGCAAAAGAATGAACTTAGACCCTAATTTCACAATCTATACAAAAATCAACTCAAAATGGATTAAACACTTAACCATAAGACCAGAAACTGTAAAATTACTAAAAGAAAACATAGTGGGGAAAATTACATGACATTGGTCTGGACAATAATTTTGATAACCTGTGGATTCAGAAAAATATTTACAAGCCATACATCTGATAAAGGATTAATATCCAAAATATACAAGGAACTCAAACAACTCTACAGAGAGAAAATAATAGTAATGCAATTAAGAAATGAGCAAGAGCTCTGAATAAACATTTCTCGAAAGAAAACATATGAATGGCTAACAAATTAATTTTAAAAATGCTCAATATCACTAATTTTTTAAGAGATGCAAATTAAAACCACAAGGTAACATCTCACCCTTGCTGGAATTGGCTATTTTCAAAAAGACAAAAAACAAGTGTTGGCAAAGATGTGGAAAAAAGAGAACATTTTTATACTGGTGGTGGGAATGTAAATTAATATAACCATTATGGAAAATGGTATGGAGATTTCTTAATAAACTGCAAATCGAATTACTATATGATCCAGCAATCTCACTTCTAGGTTATTTATCTGAGAGTTTGAAATCATTAATCGTGTCAAAGAAATGTCTGCACTCCTGTGTTCACTGCAGCACTATTCACAATAGACAAATTATAGAATCAACCTATGTACCCATCAACAGACAAAGAAAGAAAATGCAGCATATATACACAATGAAAAAGGAAGAAATTCTATCATTTGTGACAACATGGATGGAACTGGAGAATATTATGCTAAGAGAAATAAGCCAGAAAGACAAATAGACATGTTCTCACTTAATATGGGGACCAAAAAACAACTGAACTCATAGAAGCAGAGAGTAGAATGGTGGCTACCAGAGACTGGAGGACATGGGAGGATGGGGAGTTAATAGTCAAAGCATACAAAGCCTGAGTTAGATAAAGGAAGACATTTGATTTTTTTTGGACCTAATGCACAGCATGGGGACTGTAACTAATAATCGAGTACTATACATTTCAGTATCACTAAGAGAATAAATTTCAAATGTTCTCATCACAAAAATATTACATATTTGAGGTAATGGATATATTAATTTGCTTGATTTAATCATTACATATTGTATTTATAAATCATCACTCTGTACCCTATAAATGTATATAATATATATAACCATAATTTGACAGTATATAATTTAACATTTTTAAATATGTCTACTTTGTTTTCTTTTCAGCTGCACAGGTTTTTTAAATTGTGAATCTTTCTATTCTACTTGATATCAAATGAAAATCCTGCTGAGACTTTTCATCATCAAACTGGAAAAAGCCGAGATAAAGTATCTCTTAATACAGAAGGGACAACGATACGTGGATATGAAAGCCAGTCAGTTAGAAGTGCACAGCTATATTTTCATGTACTCTTCAGATCACTGTTTTAGCAGACAGCAGGTTCTGGAGTCAGACTGCCTGTGCTCAAATCCCAGCTCTTCAGCTAGTAGGCTGAATAACCCTAGGAAAGTTTAGTCACCTCTGTGCCTCAGTTCCCTTAGGAAAGGATAGCATGGCGGTGAATGCCTGTAATCCCAGCTATTCAGGAAGCTGAGGTGGGAGAATTGCTTGAACCCAGGAGGCAAATATTGCAGTGAGCTGAGACTGTGCCACTGTACTCCAGCCTGGGTGACAGAGCAAGACTCGGTTTAAAAAAAAAAGAAGAAAGAAAGAAAGAAAAAGAAAATAAATTATCTGGTGTGATGCATGAAATGCTAAGCACAGGGTATGGAAAATAGCTTCTGCTTAAAAATTCTAATTAGTGTAGTAGTATCAGAATCAACGCTGAAATGTAAGGAAGGTAAACACCATTCATCCTTTGGGTCCTGAAGACTAAATAATATTGACATATACCCAGATAGGAGATACAAGCAATTGTGCAAGTCACAGAAAAGCACAAAATAATGAGTTCAACTAGGATTACACAGGGTTCTAGATGCCTACAAGATATTGTGGTGGAGAGATCTAACAAACAGGGGAATCTTTGTCTGGAACTCAAGGGAGAATGAGTGAGAGCTGGAGGTGGAGACTTGGGAACCATTAGAATCTGCATGAAAGTTCAAATATTGATGTGTGATCCTAGAGGAAGAAAAATTCAATGAAGAAAGTAAGAGGGCTAAGACTAGAATGTCAGGCAACAGTGGTATCTAAGGGAACATGAAAGGAACGTAATGCTGGAAAATAAACTCAATAGAATAATCCTGCCAGGGAAGTAGGAGGCAAGCAGGAAAGGGTGGTGTCGTGAAAACCAGAGCAGAGAGAAAAAGGGAAATTTCCAGAAGGAGAGTGTATAAAATGGTGTCAGTTGCTGCAAAGACTAATATAAAAACAACTTAAAAAGTTCATTGCATGCTTTCATTAAGATGTATTTGAGTTTTTTTGTTTTCTATTTTGTTTTGTTTTTTGAGACGGAGTATCGCTCTATCGCCAGGCTGGAGTGCAGTGGCAGGTTCTTGGCTCACTGCAACCTCCAACTCCCTAGTTCAAGCGATTCTCCTGCCTCAGCCTCCGAGTAGCAGGGATTACAGGCACACGCCAACACGCCCAGCTAATTTTTGTATTTTTTGTGGAGACAGGGTTTCACCATGTTGGCCAGGATAGTCTCGAACTCCTGACCTTGTGATCCACCCACCTCGGCCTCCCAAAGTGCTGGAATTACAGGCGTGAGCCACCGTGCCCAGCCAACATGTATTTGTTTTGGTTTTTTTTTTTTTTTTGAGACGGAGTTTCGCTCCTGTTACCCAGGCTGGAGTGCAATGGCGCGATCTCGGCTCACCGCAACCTCCGCCTCCTGGGTTCAGGCAATTCTCCTGCCTCAGCCTCCTACGTATTTGTTTTTAATAGAATATGGATTTTAGTTTGGAAAAGTAGAAACAATAAGAGTAATGAATAGAAACTGAGGCACAGGAGAATCTATCTAATTCAATGTGATACGCTTTTTGAGCACCGATAGTGCAGACACAGATTATCCAAAAATCATGCAAAACTAATAATTAAAAATTCTTTAATCCTTCTCATCTGCTTCTCTTCTTGAAAAGCAGGCAGATTATCCAAAACTCATGCAAAACTAATAATTAAAAATTCTTTAATCCTTCTCATCTGCTTCTCTTCTTGAAAAGCAGGTTTTATGGTGTGAACATTTCATATTATGGAATGACTGCAAGCTTTAATTCTATTCATGCATTACTTGATCAGCAAACATTCCTAACTGCTCTTTCTCCACTAGAATGCAAAGCATGTCATCTCAACAATGGAAGCTATGCAAGTCAACCTAATTATTAATACACCCACTGGCTTTTCCAAACATATGCTTAAATGTTTTCTTCATTCTATGATTTGATAGCCTAGTATTGCAAAACAAGAAACCGCACTTGTTTAATTGCCATAATAACCAATTGTCTTTTAGCTTTATGGGGAGGCATTGGCCACTAGGTGGAGAAAGATACCCAGGGACCCCCTAGGCAAAGACATGAACTGAATTTTTACCTCCCTAGATTCACTTAGTAACTCTCTAGACAGTAGGTTGAATTCAGTTCTGAACAAAAGAAATCTCTATGAATGGTGATGGCAAGTATTCCATGCACTTAGGGGTCATTACTCTTTTCCCTGGAATCTATGCTTTCACTATCCAAGAATGAGTCCCTGCCTTTCTGATCAAGATAACCCTCAGAATTTGAATTAATGAGTCTTATTGTTCTGTCTCTCAGCCTTGAGCCTCTGCATAGCCCCAGGAAACACAGTGCTAGCTACATCTGTGAAATAGAAGGAATTATTCTCCTCCATCCCCTCCTCCAGTCACTGTGCCACCCTGAGATGCCACCTTTGCCCTTAAAACACGTAAACCATATCATCCAGAAATCATTACATTTTTACTGGAAACTAAAGGACAAAAGGTCTTCAGGACCTAAAGGAATAAAACTCTTAAGGGTTAAGTTTTAGAATCACAACTGGCACACTCATAAGCCATCCTAGGACCTGCCTTGATCTAGAATTATAGTAAATTGCCCATTATCTTTGAATAACTAATATGAATAATATTTTATAAAGAAATTTGTTTCTCTAACCAAGAGACATTTTTGTTCAAACAAATTAAAGAAATTAATTGCTTATAAAACTTTTTCTACATGGTTTATTTCTCAAACTTTTAAAATCAGAGCATAATCTTATATTCCTTTACTTTCTAATCTCCTCTGATTATACATCTCTCCTATTTTTAATGCATTAATCACTTTTACAAAAGATCATAAATATAGACTTTTATCTATCTCTTCAAATAGTTATACACTTATTATTTCTCATCCCTTATTTAAACAGTTAGGCATGTCCAAATATGTGAGTTATTTGCTGAAAAATATTGTCCTACTTTCCAATTGATCAGTGTTGGCAGAGAGGAAAAATAAGAGACATAATTGTTTCACAGACTTCATTATCTTCTTGCCCAAGAATATTCTAGCATCTGTCTTTTCAAAACTTGTATTATAAAGTTCAAAAAATTAAAAGAAAAAGTAGAATAATGGATGTACAGAGTGGTGAATAATAAAAGCTACAAAGGAAACCGAATGGAATTGAATGAAGTAAGGACTAAATGGAAAATATCTGATGGGGTCTCAAAGTTGCATCTGAAGACCTTGTTGGTTTTTACCCAGACTCATTCCCCTTTCCTACCATAGGTCTTTTCAGAATTGATTCCTTACTCCTTTCATCTCCAGCTGCTGTTTCCTCTGATGTTTTAGATCTCGTGAAGATGCCAATAGTTCTAAAGATAACCATTATTTTATGGAGAAATTAGTATGATTAACTTAGTTGATACAAACATTTTGAGATCAAATCTTTTATTCAGCTAGACTACTTCAACCTTCAAGAAGCCATGCCCCATGCACATGTGCAAACCCCATGCATGTACAAAATCACAAAAATTTAGAGTAGAGACATTAGGCAGCCTCTGATCCTGGTGCCCTCACTGAATGCCAGGACATTAAAGTCTGGCACAGAGAAGCACCTTCCTCCATATGTCATAATGATGAGTAATGAATTTCACCCATAAGACAGTGCTCCTTGTTCCTGATCCAGTGCTCACCCAAGTTAAGATCATCCTGATGTACAGAGGAGTTCAGCCTGACACGAGTGTCCTCATCACACTGATGGAGAACAGTAGAAACTCTATGATTCCTACCAGAAGAAATAAGCTGAGTAGTGGTCTGTACAGCTCAGAGTTCTCTGACAATCTGGGCTTATTACATGAAGGGCTAGCAGAGCCATTAGCTCGAGCTTAAAATGTAGACTTTTCACCTTAAACTCCAAGTGATATTAAACATTTAGTTACAGGAAGACAAAAGTGGGACTGAAAGACATTCTCCACCTGACTTGAAACTTGGATCTCTTGCAAGTTTCAACCCTGGAACTTTCAACCCTGAGTGACCACCCTGTAGGACTCCAGGATCTTATGAATAACACAATCATGTTGCATGATGCGTCGCATGGCATGTTAACATCATTGATTTGTTCAATGCAATTATGTAAACTATATAGATGCTTTGGTATTTCACTTTTTCATATACCAGAAGATTTAAAAATGAAAGAGCTCTTTTTGGAGAAGCTCTGCTAACAGAAGTATGACCAGGTCATTTGTAGGAAAATAGGGAATTCAACTAATAAAAACAGAGGCACCACTCACAAATACTTTTCCTCTGCCAGACATTCTGTTTGGAGCTTTGAAATACCACATCATGAAATAAGACATGATTGTATGCAATCTTCACAATACCTTATGGCCTAGGTACTATTATCATACCCAATTCACAGATGAGGAAACTGGGGCTTAGGTTAAGCACTCAAGCACTTACAATTAGTAAGTAGTTAAGCCAGGACTAGAAAGAACCCACTGTTGGTTGACACCAAAGCCATGTTCCAGCCACTCTGGATCACCATCTCACACAGTGGGTTACTTTTTATGAAGCAATCCTAATGCTTCAAGAAAATCACCAGGAGATCTTCACTTCCCACTTTGGAACCTGTCGGTCACATATTAAGTTCTTCCCCTCAGCTGGTACTCCCCATAAGTTAATAACATAGAGGATGTGAAGTGCTACAGCTTGTCCTAAAGAGGTGAGTGCTTGCGGGAGGGTCTACATAATACTGAAAACTGAAAGTCAGTGGCATGACGACTAACTGCTGTTTGACTTACCTGTGATCCTACGTCCTTTCCCCAAGCTTTGTGTCTAACTCACTTCTGACATTAACCATTTCTGGTTGTTGTTTTACATTATAATCTATTGAATGGTGCAATTATGGCTTGTGCTTCAGGTTTTCTGTCAACTTCAAAATAATAACCAAATCCTGTTTCTGTGTCTTTCTCCATAAACTCTAAAAGACAACATTTTTATCCAGCATTCCCTCAGAGCCCATGATATGCCAAACCACCTCAAAGCCTAAGGTATGTGAGCTGCTCACCCAGGAATGGGACCAGGTAAAGTCAGAAGGCTGGGAGAGTTTGTCTTCAGTGCCTCTCTTCACTTGTTCTCCACACAAGTGTCTTCTGTTCTGCTCTTCCTGGACCTCTTGTGCCTGCATACTGCCCTGGATTCCTGTAGTTAGGTTGGTAATGATATTACTAATAGCCATATGTGTTTGTGTCTGTCTAGTCACTGTTCCTTACTCCTCCAGAAGACACCTGGAGGAAGTAAAGCCATTGGTAGAATTTCCAACACTGCACACCTTGGTAGAAAGGCAGTTTCTGGAAAGAGTGGCTGCTATGACAGGTAAGTGATGATTTGCTCATACAAGTTGATACTTCCTAAAGCTAATTTTTACATCTCAGACCATGCATGGCCAAGTATGTACCTTCTTCCTTGTATCAAGCTGAGGAAGCCTAGGAAAGACAAAGCCACCCAGTGTAAAGTCCTCATGAAAAAGTTCAGCCCAAAAGGCAGAATACAATGTCTGGAGGATTCAAGGCTACAGAGAAAGGAAGTGGTCCGGGCAAGCTGTCAGCATCAGGAGTATAGCACACAGTAGCAGGTGGGTGGAACAAGGAGGAGATTCACCCTGGAGCAGTCACATTCAGAGATGTAGAGAGAAAAGAATCACTGGGGAGACAGGGCTCAGCAGCCAGGCTGGGGGGAAGGAGCACTGCGTGAATCTCTGGCACGCCGAGGGCCAGACTAACACAGGCCCCTGACTCTAAAGGGAACGATTCTAGGCAGGTAGCAGAGATATTAATTTGGCTCAGGAAATAAGAATCTATCTCTTGAGTATAAGTGCAAAGCCTGCATCCCAGGGCAAAACCTCCCTCGTCATAATGGAGATACAAGTTCAAGGCTGGACTTGGTGCTCTGGCCCCTAGACAGAGCCCTACAAAGTCACTGGATTGTGGTCAGGGTAGATCCATCCTTGAGATGCAGAGACGACTGTCCCAGCAGCTGAGAGAGCAATGACTTCAGGTTGGAGATACGAGATGGGGTAAGAGAGGGCCCATGTAACACTTAATGCTAACTAGGAAAAGGCATCCCATTCAGACCAAGGTGAACCTGTGGACACAGTACTTGGCAAGTGCACAGCATTTCTGTGTTATTTGGAAAGATGGCCCTCCCAGTTGGACCTAGGCCTGTACAGGACACAGCCTGATGTGTGGAAAACAGACTAGATTCTGTCCTCCTCCTTGTTAGATAATGTTAGGTGTCAGCTTGACTGGATTGAGGGATGCCTAGATGGCTGGTGAAGCGTTGTTTCTGGGTGTGTCCGTAAGGGTGTTTCAGGAAGAGATTGATATGTGAGTCAGTGGACTGACAGAGGAAGATCTCCCCTCAACGCGGGCCCATCTGGGACAAAACTGTCAGGAGAAGGGGGATTCACCTTTTCCACTGTCTGTCTCCCCTCCAGAGCAGGACCTTTTTCTCCTCCTGCCTTTAGACATCGGACTCCAGGTTCTTCAGCTTGCAGACTCTGGGACTTGCACCAGCAGCCTCCCAAGGGGCTCTTGGGCCTGAGGGCTGCACTGTCAGCTTCCCTGGTTCTGAGGCTTTGGACAGAAACTGAACCACACTACCAGCTTTGAGTCATGCAGCCAGCTTCTAAGATTCTCCAGCCTGCACTTGGCCTATTGTGGGACGTTGTGACTCTGTGAGCCAATTCTTCCTAATAAATCTTCCATATATCCTACTGATTCTGTCTCTGCAGAACGCTGACTAATGCAGGTACCCTTGGGCAGTAAACAACCTGTCAAACAATACCCAGCAGACCTGGAAGGCACAGTGACTTCACAGAGAGAAGTTTGCTCTGGGAAGGCCCGGAACTGAGGGTAATGGAAGGGTTTTCTTTCTCCCTTCTAATGCATAACCAAGCTTCCTCCTCAAACCCTATAGGATATAAAAAGCAGAATCAAGTGGAACGTGCATCAGTATATAATCAACAGACTTTTCTTCTCTCCTAGAAAGGACATTTAAATATCAATTCAAGCTAAGAAAACTGAGAAACTCCAGAATAAATGCTTTGGCAAAAACATTAGTATTCCGTAACTTCCTTTTCATAGTCAAGTTATGTTCCTTCTTTGTTTTTTCCAGGCCTTTGAGCAGAGTTTTTGCTATCTCTGAACAAGCAGAAGATAAGTTGGACAGATGCACCATTCAGAGGCCAAGTTCCATACAGCAGTTTCGTTTTTGTTTTTGTTTTTGTTTTTTTCTAGAAGTAACATCTGGCTCTATGGCTTTCTCCCCCCTGGAGACTCAGCGGCTGTGAACGTGGCTGGCTGCTTGGCTTGCTTCACAGCTGTGGGGCCGTGTCCCAAGTTGCTCCGGCATGGGCTGCAGCTGTGCAACATCTGATTTCATCCTTCCACGTTCCTCCACCCCCTCCCCGCCTTGTCCTTTTACTTGAGGCAGACCCCCAAGAAGTCCAGGCAAAACTCTGGAAAGCATGGGATGGTGTCAGCACTCTGTCCCCTGGCCCTTGGTAGCCATTAGAAGTAAAACCACACCTTGTAGGGACCAGTGTTCTGTCATCATGTTAATGGGGTGAGGAAGAGGTTAAACTCTTTGGTCAGGCAAGACCTGGGGGAAAAATGAGTTTCCACTCACAAGGGAGATGGAAAGAAAAATCTTTTTTGGAGAGTGGGGCCTTTTCTGTCAGGGAGGCCTGAAGGTTAAAAATGAGCGAAGAGCTTATAAAGCTGCTTACAGAGAATGGAGAGCAGCAGTCCCTAAGGATCCAGAAATACCCATGAACTGGAAGGATTTCAGTTCTGGTAGCTCTTTGAAAACAATGTTTTTATTTTCTAAGTGATACATACTCATTAAAGAAACTATAGAAAGAGAAAGAAAAATATATATACCTAAAGAGAATCATGCTTCTTCCATCCAGACTCAGCCCATCTGGGACATTGCCTTCTTTCCCTTTTTTTCTTATATACAGAATTCTGGAGAGTTAGGCTTACCCCTAGATTTAATCATATACGATATATGTTTATATGTGTACAATATTAAATTATACAAATTTGGCCATGTAATTAATGTTCTTTGTGACAACTTTTAAGGGTGGTATAATTGAGCAGTTATGGCAATTTTCTAAATCTATGATGATTTTGTTTTAATGGACACTAAAGAGACATTTTATAGAAACAAACAAAAGCAGTAAAAAGAAAATTGGATTTAGGCAATAAGAAGAAAGAAAAAGTAAACTCCGAGGTTTATTTATATAGCCTGGAGACTAGCAGGATGGTGATATCAAGAGCAGAAATATCTGAACCAAGAAAGAGCTTTAGAGGTTGGACTGGCCACTCAAAGTATAGTCCATGAACCACAAACATCAGCATCACCTGGGAGCTTGTTAGAGGTGCAGAATCTTATCCTCCACCTCAGACTTACTGAATCAGAATCTGCGTCTTAAAAGGACCTTCAGATAGTTGATATGCACAACAAAGATTGAGAATCACTGGCTCGATACAATCCCGTCCCCAACCAGAGATGGAAAGTCTGGCTGCAGTCACACAGCTAAATAGTGGAGATCTGGTTTTTGGTTCTATTAAACCAAAATCTATCTTACTCAATGTCTAGTAATAATGCAAAATAATATTTATCAGTAACTAAGTGCTAGGCATGATTCTGTTTTATATTTAATGCTTACAACAACCATGTTAGCACCCTTTTTATGATCAAAAAACTGAGTTTCAAGTAACTTGCCCAAGGTCCTGTATTAACTGGCAGAACTGAGATTGAACCCTGGGTATCTGTCTTCACAGCTTATACTCCTAACCACCAAACTAAACTGGAGGATGGATGGATGGAAGGATGGATGGATGGATGGATGGGTGGGTGGGTGGACAATGGGCCATCTTGCTGTACTTTAGCCCAGCTAAAATGACAAGTATCATATTTAAGTATGTTAGGAATAATCTTAAGTATGTTTGGGACAGTAGCTACATGAATATGCATAGCTATATGAATCTGAACCAAGGAAGTCTATTTCCAAAGCCCCCACCTGCTCTTAAACAGTCACTACACCAAAACTGCACAAGAAAACAGTATGCTAGGGTTAGCCCTAATGGCTGAAAATCATTATAGGACAATATAAGGAGTTTTACACCTCTAAGAAATTGGCTATATGTTAGTCTTCTCTCTATTGGACTATTATTTTCTGTTTACCTATGGGTATCTTCTCCCAATTCATTGATTCACCGTAATCTTTATCATACCTATTTGTTCATTATTAGTTATTATGGGGCTGCTCAAGAGATTGTGATGATCAAAGCAGACAGTCCCTACCCTTATACAATCTGCTAAAGGGAAATACAAAAATTAAATGAATAATTGCATAAACATACATTTAACTTCAAGCTGTGCTGTGAAGGAAAACTACATAGCTGAGAAAAGACAGCAGGGTGTGGTAACCTTGCCTTGAAGTCAATCTCACTTTTCTCTACCCATCCCTGAAGTTTCACACATAGTTGACCTTCTTCCATCATTATTTCTTCACATAAACACCAAACTTGTCTTGCAAATATTCACATTCTTCCAAAATTGCATCACTCCCTAACTGCCCCCAGCAAATTCACTATCTGTGCTAGTTTCCTACTGCTGCTGTAACAAATTACCACAAGTTTAGTGGCTTAAAAGAAAACAAATTTATTAGCTTACAATTCTGGAGATAAGAAGTCCAAATGGACATTACTAGGCTAAAATCAAGGTATCGGCAGGACTAGGTTCCTTTTGGAGGCTCTAGGGGAGAACAGGCTTCCTCAGCTTTTCCAGCTTTTAGAGGCTGCTGCCATTGGCTTGCAGGCTTCTTCTACCAACAATTTCATTACCTCGCTCTCTACTTCTGTCATCACAGCTCCTTCTGTGACTCTGATTCTCAAGTCTCTCTCTTTCACTTATAAGGACTCCTTTGATTACACTGATACCACGTGGATAATCCAAGATAATACTCTCTGTCTCAAGATCCCTAATTTAATCACAGCTTCGAAGTCGCTTTTGACATGCATAGGTCCAGAAGATTAGGATGTGACCATATTTGGGGCCATGATTCTGCCTACCACGGTATGTTCCTTTTTTCTCCTGTGCCCTGTTCCTAGGCTCCGTCTCAATATATTCCCTTCATCCTATTACCCACTGTGTCCTTCTCATTCTTTCGCCTCATAATAAAACCATGTCATGGTTCCAGTAACGCATCAGCCAAACAGGAAGAAGGAAGCATAATGGGTCAATCCCTGAGCCACGACTTTTCCACTGGAGCACAACCATTCTTTTTTGTTCTGTTTTGTTTTTTCAAACAAAGCTATTGTCTTGGATCTGACTTTCTAAAAATCAAAACATCACATTTCCTGGTTCAGAATGTGCCTACAAAACAATAGGAGGCTATCATTTTTTCCAGGTAACTTCTATAAAGGAAAAAGTTACATTGAAACAGTTCATTATATTGATACAGACAATGAGAAGGTCAATTAGGAAGTATACATCCACAGCACATCCAATTCTGAAATCTATTCTAAAAAAAGTAATTAGGGATGGGCACAAAGGGCACAAATGTTAATGACGAAGAGTAGAGAACAATCTAAACGTTCAAGATTACAGAATCAATTTTATCAATTATTACATATCCTATGCAGAGAGTCACTATGTAGCCTTTAAAATGAATATTGTGGTACATATTAAGTGACATGAAATAGAGTAAGGACATCAATTTCAGAACAATACAACATGGTTGATTAATATATATTATACCCAGTTATATTACTAAGATAATACCCAGTTATAAACAATCACAGGGAGTTTTTTTCCTTCTTCTTTTGGTTATGGTTTTCTAATTGCCCCACTGTAATTTACATTACTAAACCATAAAAAAAGCAAAGTACGATTTACTGATGAAAACATGCAAATATTTTTAAAATTTTAATAATAGCAATAGTAACTAGAATGCATTTAGTTCTTTGCAGTTTGAAAACCATATTCTCATACAACTTTGTATCCCCATAAAGTGATTTGGACACTAACAAGGAATATTTATACTCAAAACGATCCATGAGAATCCACACAGCTTAAGTAGCAGATACAAGATCCCCCTTCTCCCGTTGCCTGCGATGATCCTGTCTCAGAGGCCGACTGCGCTTTTTCAATGTGCCACACTTATTGCCAATGTAGGGCTGGTACGTTGGCTCTTCCCTCTGCCTGGAAAACTCTTCCCACAGATCTTCACAGAGCTGGCTCCCTCTTATTACATAAGACTCAACTCAAATGTCATCTTCTTGAAAAAGTCTTCCCTCACCATCTGGTGGAAAATGTTTCTCCTTCTACCCTTCTCCTAGTCACAGTTTTCTTCATGACACACATCTGAAATTATCTCATTTATTACGTTGCTTGCTTGTGTATAGTTTGCTTATCCCTGCACCTACCCACCACCACTACCCCCTTTGCCCTCCTAAAATGTAAAGCACATGAAAGCCAGGCTAATTTTCACCCTGGTTAATTCCTAGAACATTAGAACATGTTTCACATTAGGAGATCCTTAATACATTTGTGTTATGTAATTATCAGAACAAGTTAATTTTAAAGAAACTTCATCTATTGTCTTATAGAACATTGACTATGAAAGGGTTTTTAAATTTTTTTCTTTGTAACATTTCTTATGTTTTAATTGAATTATGATTTACATTAAATGCACAGGTCTTAAATGTATAGTCGCATAAATTTTGACAATTACAAACCCACTTAACTCACATCTCAATCAAGATACAAAGCATTTCAGTCACTCCAGAAAGTTTACTTTGCCCCTCCTATTCATCTCCTCAGAGGCAAAAATTATTCGATTTCTGGCACCCAGATTAGTTTTCCCTGCTCTTAAACTTCATATAAAAGAAATATAATAGTATGCTTTTGGGGGCAGGGAGGCTGGCTATTTTCACTCAACATTTTACCCCTAAAATTGACCCATATTGTTACATTTAGTCACAATTACTTATTCTCATTGTTGTGTAGTGTTCCATTGTATAAATATTTTTCTATTTTATTTTTCTATTTTTCTGTTGATGTATATGTGTTTTATTCTCAGGCTTTTGGGATATTACAAAGAAAGCTGATATGAACATTCTTAAACAAGTCTTTTGTGACATATATTTTCATTCTCTTAGGTAAATACCCAGGAGTAAAATTTGTTTTAAACCAATCTGACAGCTCAATGTAGCCACACAAGTATGCTCAGGCAACAGAAGAACCACCTAGCCAATCCACAGAATCAGAACAAATTACTGCATTTTGAATTGGTTATTATGCAGCAATGAAAACTAAAAGGTATTTAATCTCATGTTCTCTGAACAAGATTGCCTGGTTTTGGATCTCAGCTCTTTCACTTAGCAGCTACATGAACTTAGGCAAGGTATCCAGCCTCTCGGTGGAGCTAGATGTCCAACCCTTCTTCCTCATCTGCAGCTTTCACTGGGTACATGACTATCCAGCTAGACTACATTTCCCAGCCTCTCTCACACTTAGTAACCACATGACTGAAAAATGTGAGCTGAATCAATGTCTGCTATTTCTGAGGCTGGACCTTAAGATATTGGGCATGCACTTCTTCATATCTGCTTCCCTTTCTAAAAGACTGAGACATAGATGTGCTCACAATCTAGCTTTAATCACGCAAAGACAAAGACAATCCTCTAGAAAATGATGGAGAAAGAAGATGTAAGAAACACGGTTTCCTTCATGACTACATAGAGCAGAGCTGCCCACCAGCCTAGGCTCCCCAGACTACCAGAAGCTTCTACAGTCTTTAAGCCATAGTATTATTCTGTTTCTTTGTTACAGTACCTTTCCCTTTATTCTAATATACTCTCTATGCTTTACTTTAAAATAATGCTGGAGGTCAATTTGAAATTGATTGATGTTCTCTTCATGAAGTGGAAATAATAGGAGCATTATAAAGCGATTAGAGTCTGTCAATACTCCCATACAGGAAGCATGTCTTGTTATAATTGAATACAGTAAGATAGCCTAAGATAGCCTACCAATGTGCAAGAAATTTTCTTTTAATTCAGTATATACCAGAATATAGTCAAGGCTTTAAAATGTTTCTCTCATTCTGACTTTAATAGAAAAGTATTCTAAGAGCAGTACTCAAAGTATTCAACCCACCGTTGAGCTAAGATTAGCTGTTCACATTAACAATGTGTACTTTTGAAGTACCCAATCTCAATGCTTGACCAAATGAAGTGAAGCCCTTGTTTTAATTTGTTTATTCATAACTTTTAATTTAGTAAGATTAAATGGGGCAAATTGATTTTCTTTTTTTTTTTACTAGATTTGATATACCGTTGAAGAGCATCAAGACACACTTCCTATTTTGTGATCTATTCCTTTACCTTGATGGTCAGTCATGAAGACAACATGATTGAGTGAAATAAATTTCTCCTTACCGTTTTTAAAGTGTTGGTGCTCATTTGAGTATCAGACAACTAGAAACATAGGAAAAAGCAGACAAATTTTATGGGGAGGGATTAAGCACAAATACCTTATTTAAATATTCACGCTTAAAAAAGAATTCTTTCTGAAATCTCTCATATTTAGAGTAGTTCTTATGCAGCAGGAATTTTGGTAAACTTGTTGCAAGCTTTGAGAAGATGTGAAGCAAAGCAAAATGTGACCCAGTGTTACCAGAGTCTGAAAAATTCACAGAACTGTGCTATTTTACAGTAGTCTGCCAAAATTCATATTGAATGACTCATTAGAAGTTTATAAAATAAAAAGAGATAAAATATGCATAAAGCCTTACACAAGTATATGGCTTTTTCATGTTTTCATGGCTGTTACAGAATTTGGTTTAAAATTGATGCTAACATGCCTGAGTGAATAACCATTTAATTCAAGCATAAAATGAAAACAAGCTCAGTTGTACATTTCTTCATGTATCTATACATATGAGTAGATTCTTGATGTGTTAAGGCCTGTTTCAGCAGTCTAAGATTAATCAATGTGGGAAGTAAAAGACAAGGAACAAAAGCCAATACTCAACTCCAAAATATTAGGAATATTCGAATCCTTGTGAGGGGAGAAGTCAATGGTAATTTATGTAAAATAATTTGGAGATACATTGAATAATAATCAGGCAAACTCTTTTTAGAATGAGGTTGTGGGGGAGAGTAGGGATGGTGCAAAGACTATGTATTGTCTTCTGTCTACAAGTATGGACCAGAGCCTCATCAGGAATGTGATATTGTACCATCAGCCCTTCCAGTTTAGACCTGTGGTTTGATTGAGAGATGTAAACAAATGCATACTAGAAACTGAACAAATTAACACTGGTCACCTCACCAAATTCAGTTCACTTGCACCTAGATTCCTAACGCATATTCCTACTAGATGTCTGGCAATTAGCAAACCAGGTTTTGAGTTGTAGATGCTTCTTTTAAGGGAAAGGTTTTATCTCCAACTTCAACTCTTTCAGATTATTTAATATTTATAAAGGAACTAACTATGACTTTATAGTGAGGAAATCTGGCAAATACTACCTTAAATGAGTGACCAAAGTTAATGTATAGGCAAACTGACATATTTGTCTCTTGACACTGTACACTGAAAACACACAACCCTAACGTTTTTAGTATGACTGCCCAAAATGCATATACTGAATCTAATCATGTTATGCATCATGAGGGAACACCAGATAAACTTAAAATGAAGGACTTTTTATGACACTGGTCTACACTCACGAAAAATGACAATGTCTTGAAAGACAAAGGTAGAGAAAGTATCCAAATTAAATGAGGTTTGAGGAGATATTAAGACTACATGCAATGCATGATCCCAGGTGTGATCCTCTACTAGAGGGTAAATTGCCATGAAAAAATTTAAATATGGATTTCATTTCGTAAAAGGGTATCATTAAAATGTTATGTTTCCTGAATTTGATCATTATACTATGCCTGTATAAAAGAATGTCTCCATACTTAGGAAGTACATGCTTTAAGTAAAATACGGGCTTAAGTCAAGGAGCACAATGACTGCAACCTATTCACAAAAGGTTCAGGAAATATTATGTAGATATAAAGAGAAAAGGTATGATATAGCAAATATGATGAAATGTTAATAATTAGTGAATCTGCATAAAGAATGTATAGGAGTTCTTTATGCTGCTCTTACAACTGTTTTTTAATTTTTTTTTAGATGTTACTTCCAGTAAATATTTTATTAGAATTGTTCTTCTGTTTAATAATTTCAACTTCTATTTTAGAGTCAGGGGGTACATGTGCAGATTTGTTACATGGGTATATTGTGAGGTGTTGAGGTTTGGGGTAGAATGAACCCATCACCCAGGCAGTGAGCATAGTACCCAATAGTTAGTACCCATAGTACCCAAATAGCACCCATAGTACCAAAAAGTTAAATTTAAAAATATTTGAACTCATCTCTAAAAACATGAGGTTATTAAAACTTGAAAGATAAGTCATCATTGCTTTCAATACACATTATCTTGGTAAATAATGTTGGTTAGTTCCAGAACTTAAAAAAATAAATGATGTTTATCTCTTGGTAACCTAATAACACAGATAATTAGAGCTGTTCATTAAACAGATAGTTTTAACTATTCCTACACGTTTGAAATGGGTATTTCTCAGAGTGCTTTTCTGTCACAGTAGTTCCATTGGAAATATCTGAGGAGTGAGAACGTTTTCAGTGGACATCGTCAAACACTTACCATCCAGAAAGCTAAACTTTGAACATCATGAATGTTTATTATAAGGTACACTCTAAATGCAAAGATCCATGGCTCCCCTACAAATTCATTCCCTCTGTATTACTGGGCCTCTGTTACATGTCAGGCACTAAGTCGATGGCAAGCCATCTTAAACCACATCCATGATTTCCAGTAAACTACCAGTTCCCAGACAGGAGTCTCTAGGTCACGCCTCTGTCCAGAGCTGCAGAGCCACATGAGCCACAGCCGACTGTGTAGCTTCACTTAGATGTCTCACAGGCATCTTCACCTGTATCTGCCAAACTAAACTTTCATCTTACCCTTCAAATCTGTATATCCTTCCATCTTCTTCTATCTCAACTAATATTGAATCTTTTTAATTGATTCAGGGAGAAACATGAGCGTCACCTCTGCATCCTCCATCTTCCTCTCATTCGCATTCAATAAGTTGCCAAGTCCTTCTGATGGAAGAGTCTTGCTCTGTTGCCCAGGCTGGAGTGCAGTGGTGCCATCTCTGCACGCTGCAACCTCCACCTCCTGGGTTCAAGGAATTCTCCTGCCTCAGCCACCTAAGTAGCTGGGATTACAAGCACCCACCACCACACCCAGCTAAATTTTGTATTTTAGTAGAGACAAGGTTTCACCATGTTGGCCTGGCTGGTCTCGAGTTCCTGACCTCAGGTGATCTGTCCACCTTGGCCTCCCAAAGTACTGAGATTAAAGGCATGAGCCACCATGCCCAGCATTTTATTTTTTTTTTGAGTCAGAGTCTTGCTCTGTCACCCAGGCTGGAGTACAGTGGCATAATCATGGCTTATTGCCGCCTCAACCTCCTGTGCTCAAGTGATTCTCCCCTCTCAGCCTCCTGAGTAGCTGGGACTACAGGCACACACCACCACATTCGGCTAATTTTTTTTTTTTTTTTTTTTTTTTTTTTTTTTTTTTTTTTTTTTGGTAGAAATAGAGTCTCACTCTGTTGTCCAGGCTGGTCTCAAACTCCAACCTCAAATGATCCTCCTGCCTTGGCCTCCCAAAGTGCTGGGATTATAGGCATGAGCCACTGTGACCAGCCATAAATATAGCTTTAATCCATCTATTTTTTCTCATTTCCATCTAAGAGAGGAAAGTAAGCTTAGTGGTGAAAAATACAAATTCTGGAATCAGATTACTGGAATTGGAATCCAAGCTGTAGCCACATAACTGTGTGACCTTGAACAAGTTACTTTGCCTCACCGCACATTAGTGTCTTCAGCTGTAAAACGAGGCCCAGTAATGGTATCCATATTATGATTCTCATAGTGAGTACTCAATAAGGGTTCATTATTACTGTTTGCCACCACTCCAGTCCAACCATCATCTCACAACTAGACCAGCCTTTTACTGATCTCTCTAATTCTGCATTTGTGCCCCTCTAACCCATATGACACCAGAGGATCTTCACAAAACACTGCTGGAAGCATGCAATTCCCCTGCTTAATGCCTTTCAGTGGCTTCCCTTTACCCTTGAATAAAATCCAAACCTTTTTTTCAAAGACCACATGTCCCTGCATGACCTAGCCTAGAGTTTCTCCAACTTTTGACAGCTGAAGACCACATGACGGGTAGTCAGATGACACAGTGCTACTAATTTCAGGTTAAAAAAAAAGAACCAAAGGCTTATCCTAATATTAAGTAATAAACTGTCACTTAAAAGTAAAAATGATAATGGCTACATATAAGTGAGAAGTAGGATATTGTTTATAATTTTCACCCAAGGCATACAGCTCCACATAAACTTAGTTCAGTTTCCATCTATACATAGACGGTTTATCTTCTTATATTTATTTTTAACAAGCTGTAAAATCCTAAATCACAATTATGGGCCATCCACAATGGCAATCTAGGGTGAATATGTCAGAGAGCCCATAACTGAATTAAGCAGAGGACCCAAAAAAATAGAGTGATTTCTCACTGAAGATCATTTTCAAAGCTCTGTCAGATACCAAGAAAGGAGCAAATGAGGCCTGATGCAGTGGCTCATGCCTGTAATCCTAGCACTTTGAGAGGTCGGGGCCGGTGGATCACGAGGTCAGGAGTTCAAGACTAGCCTGGTCAATATAGTGAAATCCCGTCTCTACTACAAATACAAAAATTAGCCGGGCATGGTGGCACATGCCTGTAGTCCCAACTACTTGGGAGGCTGAGGCAGGAGAATTGCTTGAACCCAGGAGGTGGAGGTTGTGGTGAGCTGAGATCGCACCACTACACTCCAGCCTGGGCAACAGAGAAAGACTCCATCTCAAAAAAGCAAAAGCAAAAGCAAAGAGCAAATCATACAAAAGCAGAAATGTTAGTGATTTGAACCAATTCCCAATCCATTCTGATAACATTCAATCCCGGCAGCATTTCTTCTGGTTCTACGGTAGCATTTACATATGGTTTCAACTAACCCTCAAAAATATGTAATCAATTTTTCTGGGAACTAGCACATCATCATGTGCTAGAAAAAAAGTCAGACTCGTAGCAACAGAGCCCCTTTCATTGCAGGGCAGTCTTTGCAAAAGGATATGCTGTCATTTTACCTTCAACATTAAAAATCACCGTACACCAACTTTCAATCAGTCAGGTTGAGATTCCAAGATGATTAAGATATAACACTTGAGCAAACCACTTAAAAATGTATTTCAATGACATAACACTGTTATTATCACATCATTATGAAGAAGTGTTGGCAGGACACAGTTGTTCATGCCTGTAATTCCAGCACTTTGGAAAGTCAAGTTGGGCAGATCCCTTGAGGTCAGGAGTTCAAGACCAGCCTGGACAACATGGTAAAACCCTGTCTCCATTAAAAATACAAAAATTAGCTAGGCATGGTGGCACACACCTATAATCTCAGCTACTCGGGAGGTTGAGGCAGGAGAATCACTTGAACCCAGGAAGCAGAAGTTGCAGTGAGCCAAGATTGTGCCACTGTACTCCAGCCTGGGTAACAGAGTGAAACTCCATCTCAAAAAAAAAAAAAAAAAGAAAGAAAAAGAAAAAGAAAAAAATATTTTTTAATTCTTTCCTCATTGCAAAAGCTTGTTTGTATTTATTATGTTTATGGTTTATTTTTTATCTCCTCCCCTAGAATGTATGCTCCACAAAGGCATTGATGCTTTTTATCTGACTTACTCACCGTGAAATCCTCAGCACCTAGTAGCTGCTCAATGAATATCTATTACAGAAATCAATAGATCTATTGTAAATGACTCTGGTCATTTTCCCAAGTCTGTACTTTAGATTTTAAAATCATATAAAAATTGATTAATAACAGTGGTTTTTACTGGAGAGCCAAGTGTGATATGGTCTTAAAGATTCAGACTTAGACTTGAATTCCTGCTCCATCACTTAACTTACTGACTTCGTGACTTTGGGCCTGAACCTCCATTTCCATTTCAAAGCAATGGAAATCATGACACCTACCTCTGTAATTACTGAAAGGATTGAATGTGATAAGTGTGCACAGTTTCTCAGCACAATGACTAACACATAATTGTTGTTCATTAAATGTTAGTAAGTTCCATTTCCCTTTTTTCTTTCCTTTTTGATTACAGTGAGAGTTACTTCCTCTGTCTGACAAAGGCTGAGCAGGGCTGGCAAAGGATTTTATTTTGCATGTCAATCAGTACGTGTTCACTGCCTGGAACACTAGGCGAAAAAGAATTTGGCAGTCATGTCCAGAGTCAGCAAATCAGCCCCACAATATCCACCCTGATATTAGAGGGGAGAATGGCAGCACCTGAGCAGAATCTACCATCCTGGATTTACAGACTCACCCAACTGCCTCCTAAAAGAACCCTCTACTCAAAATACTCACTTGATTTTTTAAGCATAACTATGAGAGGAGGTCTGTTACACAAGCATCAATTGTAGAATTATTTCTGAGGTTAAGGAAGACTTAAGGAAAGACGGTGGAAAATCCGTATTTCTACAAAGGCTTGTCAAACCAATTGAGCTGTCACTTCATTTTATGAGATCTGCCGTTTTCAGTATATTCAGGGTTTAAGACCATGGAGGGTTAGCTAATCAGGCTTCACAAATCCTATGTCCTCAACGGGATTTTGAAAACCCACATTTACTTGAAGGAAGCTTCTCCCAATGACATAAAGAAAATGTCAACATTTCTGTAAAAGATCTTCAGTCCAGAATAATTTAGGATTAAGCATTGTATTGATCCAAGTGGTGTAAAAAATACTAAGAATAAGTGCATGAGACAGATGTTAACTGAAGAAAAGAGTTTCAGAAATGGATATCATTATTATCCTACATATTCATCAAGTTAACTAAGTCCATTAACAGTATCTCTTATGTCCTCATGGTGTAGAGAATGTGATTGCTTAATTTTTTAAGTATGTATTATGTCCAAGATATATTTTGGAGGAAGGAAGAGGCTGAAAATGATATTTAAGTCTTTTCTTTTAGTTGTATCAAAGGCAGTCAATTTCTCTAACAATAAAGTTTTGTATCCAAAGTAGAAGGAAATACACATTTCCCATTTGCACCAAATTTACCTATCAGAAAAAAATAAATAAATAAAAAAAACAAAACCAAAGGTTAGTTGGCTTCTGTTCTATAGGAAATCAAGAAATCTGTAGCTACAGATACAGTCATTATATCCAAGCAATGAAGTTTCACACTTATTCGCAGTCCCAATACTGTTTTGATTATGCAAAAGATGGCCATAAAAATGGGAGAGAAGATATTAAGCAGTCATTCTTGATTAAGGAATAGTTGCAATCGGCTGCAGAGATGACACAGTAAGAAGTATATTGAATTAGCAACACCTTCAGTAAGAACAAAGGCATGTAAATAGTGACTTAAAGTACAAAGTGGAAACTGATACAGAAAAAAACCTACAGGAGACATGGACTATAGAACATATCACTGAACACTGCTACACATTATGATTCATAAATAAACACCCAAATATTAAAACCAGAGGGTAAAAATTCAGCACAGAACCACCCATTGTTAGTGACCCACCATCTAGTCTTTTTTTTTTTTTAATTGCATTTTAGGTTTTGGGGTACATGTGAAGAACATGCAAGATTGTTGCATAGGTACACACATGTGGCAGTGTGATTTGCTGCCTTCCTCCCTTTCACCTATATGTGGCATTTCTCCCCATGCTATCTCTCCCCAACTCCCCAACCCCCGCTGTCCCTCCCCTATTTCCCTCCAACAGACCCCAGTGTGTGATGCTCCCCTCCCTGTGTCCATGTGTTCTCATTGTTCAACACCTGCCTATGAGTGAGAACATACAGTGTTTGATTTTGTGTTCTTGTGTCAGTTTGCTGAGAATGATGGTTTCCAGATTCATCCATGTCCCTACAAAGGACACAAACTCATCGTTTTTGATGGCTGCATAATATTCCATGGTGTATATGTGCCACATTTTTCCTGTCCAGTCTATCATCGATGGGCATTTGGGTCGGTTCCAGGTCTTTGCTATTGTAAACTGTGCTGCTATGAACATTCGTGTGCATGTGTCCTTATAGTAGAATGATTTATAATCCTTTGGATATATACCCAGTAATGGGATTGCTGGGTCAAATGGAATTTCTATTTCTAGGTCCTTGAGGAATCGCCACACTGTCTTCCACAATGGTTGAACTAATTTACACTCCCACCAACAGTGTAAAAGTGTTCCTATTTCTCCACATCCTCTCCAGCATCTGTTGTCCCCAGATTTTTTAATGATTGCCATTCTAACTGGCGTGAGATGGTCTCTCAATGTAGTTTTGATTTGCATTTCTCTAATGACCAGTGATGATGAGCATTTTTTCGTATGTTTGTTGGCCTCATGTATGTCTTCTTTTGTAAAGTATCTGTTCATATCCTTCGCCCACTTTTGAATGGGCTTGTTTTTTTTTTCTTGTAAATCTGTTTTAGTTCTTTGTAAATTCTGGATATCAGCCCTTTGTCAGATGGGTAAGCTGCAAAAATTTTTTCCCATTCTGTTGGTCGCCGGTTCACTCTAATGACTGTTTCTTTTGCCATGAAGAAGCTATGGAGTTTGATTAGGTCCCATTTGTCTATTTTGGCTTTTGTTGCCAATGCTTTCGGGGTTTTGGTCATGAAGTCCTTGTCTATGCCTATGTCCTGAATGGTTTTGCCTAGATTTTCTTCTATGGTTTTTATGGTGTTAGGTCTTTTGTTTAAGTCTTTAATCCATCTGGAGTTAATTTTAGTGTAAGGTGTCAGGAAGGGGTCCAGTTTCTGCTTTCTGCATATGGCTAGCCAGTTTTCCCAACACCACTTATTAAACAGGGAATCCTTTCCCCATTGCTTATTTTTGTCAGGTTTGTCAAAGATCAGATGGTTGTAGATATGCTGTGTTGCCTGTGAGTCCTCTGTTCTGTTCCATTGGTCTATATCTCTGTTTTGGTACCAGTACCATGCTGTTTTGATTACTGTAGCCTTGTAGTATAGTTTGAAGTCCAGTAGTATGATGCCTCCCACTTTGTTCTTTTTGCTTAGAATTGACTTGGCTATGCAGGCTCTCTTTTGGTTCCATATGAAATTTAAGGTGGTTTTTTCCAGTTCTGTGAAGAAGGTCATTGGTAGCTTGATGGGGATAGCGTTGAATCTGTAAATTACTTTGGGTAGTACGGCCATTTTCACGATATTGATTCTTCCTAACCATGAACATGGAATGTTTCTCCATCTGTTTGTGTCCTCTCTTATTTTGTTGAGCAGTGGTTTGTAGTTCTCCTTGAAGAGTTCCTTTACGTTCCTTGTTAGTTGTATTCCTAGGTATTTTATTCTCTTTGTAGCAACTGTGAATGGCAGTTCATTCTTGATTTGGCTCTCTTTAAGTCTGTTATTGGTGTATAGGAATGCTTGTGATTTTTGCACATTGATTTTGTATCCTGAGACTTTGCTTAAGTTGCTTATCAGTTTCAGGAGATTTGGGGCTGAGATGATGGGGTCTTCTAGATATACAATCATGTCGTCTGCAAATAGAGACAATTTGACTTCCTCCTTTCCTATTTGAGTACCCTTCCATCTATTTAATACAGCCAAGTGATATGGTTTGGCTATCTCCCAACCCAAGTCTCGTCATGAATTATAGTTCCCATAATCCCCACGTGTCATGGGAGGGAGCTGGTGGGAGGTAATTGAATCACTGGGGTGGTTAATCTCACGCTGTTCTCATGATAGTAAGTGAGTTCTCACAAAATTTGAAGAATCTTTTTCCCCCTTTTCCATGATATTTCTTGATGCCACCATGTGAAGAAGAATGCTTGTTTCCCCTTTCACAACGATCATAAGTTTCCTGAAGCCTCCCCAACCATGCTGAACTCTAAGTCAATTAAACCTCTTTCCTTTGTAAATTACCCAGTCTCCACTACATCTTTATTAGCGGAATGAGAATGGGCCAATATAGTAAATTGGAACCAAGTAGTGGGGTGCTGCTGTAAAGATACCTAAAACTGTGGAAGTGACATTGGAACTGGGTAAAAGGCAGAGGTTGGAACAGTTTGGAGGGCTCACAAGAAGACAGAAAAATGTGGGAAACTTTGGAACTTCCTGGATACTTGTTGAATAGCTTTGACCAAAATGCTGATAGTGATATGGACAATGAAGTTCAGGCTGAAGTGGTCTCCAATGGAGATGAGAAACTTGTTGGGAACTGGAGTAAAGGTCACTCTTGCTATGCAAAGTAACTGGTGGCATTTTGCCCCTGCCCTAGAGATTCATGGAACTTTGAACTTGAGAGAATGATTTAGGATATCTGGTGGAAAACATTTCTAAGCAGCAAAGCATTCAGGAGGTGACAGATCATAATAAACATTTGGAAATTTTGCAGGCTGACAATGAAGTAGAAAAGAAAAACCCATTTTGGGGGGAGAAATTCAAGCCAGCTGCAGAAATTTGCATAAGCAACAAGTAGTCAAATGCTAATCACCAAGACAATAGGGAAAATGTCTCCAGGGCATGTCAGAGACCTTTATGGCAGCCCCTCCCACCACAGGCCTGGAGGCCTAGGAGGGAAAAACGGTTTCATGGGCTTGGCCCAGGGGACCCCTTGCTGTATGCAGCCTTGGGACTTGGTGCTCTGCATCCTAGCCACTCCAGCTGTGGCTAAAAGGGGCCAATGTATAGCTCAGGTCATTGCTTCAGAAGGTGCAAGCCCCAAGCCTTGGCAGCTTCCACATGATATTGGCCTGCAGATGTGCAGATATCAAGAGCTGAGGTTTGGAAAACTCCACCTAGATTTCAGCAGATGTATGGAAATACCTGGAACCAGGCAGAAGTTTGCTGCAGCGATGGAGCCCTCATGGAGAACCTCTGCTAGGGCAGTGCAGAAGGGAACTGTAGAGTCAGAGCCCCCACACAGAGTCCCCACTGGTATACTGCCTAGTGGAGCTGTGGGAAGAGGCCCACTGTCCTTCAGGCCCCAGAATGGTAGACCCACTGACAGCTTGCACCATGTACCTGGAAAAGCTGCAGACATTCAATGCCAGCCCATGAAAGCAGCCAAGAGTGGGGCTATACCCTGCAAAGCCATAGGGATGGAGATTCCCAAGGCTGTGGGAGCCCACCTCTTGCATGACCTGGGTGTGAGACATGGAGTCAAAGGACATCATTTCAGAGCTTTAAGATTTGACTGCCCTGCTGGACTTCAGACTCTCATAGGGCCTGTAGTCCCTTTGTTTTGGCTAATTTCTCCCATTTAGAATGGGTATATTTACCCAATGCCTGTACCCCCGTTGTATCTAGGAAGTAACTTACTTGCTTTTGATTTTACAGGCTCATAGGTGGAAGGGACTTGCCTTGTCTCAAATGAGACTTTAGACTTGGACTTTTGGATTAATACACCAATGAGTTAAGATTTTGGGGGACTGTTAGGAAGGCATGATTATGTTTTGAAATGTGAGGATATGAGATTTGGGAGGGGGCAGGGGCAAATTGATATGGTTTGGCTGTGTCCCCACCCAAATCTCATCTTGAATTGTAGTTCCCATAATCCCCACATGTCATGGGAGGGACCTAGTGGGAGGTAATTAAATCATGGGGGCATTTACCCCTATGCTGCTGTTCTTGTGATAGTGAGTTCTCACAAGATCTTATGACTTTTTAAGAGATTTTTCCCCCTTGCTGCTCAGCAATTCTTCTTGCTGCTGCCATGTGAAGAAGGATGTATTTGCTTCCCCTTTTTCCATGATTGTAAGTAACCTGAGTCCTCCCTAGCTAGGCTGAACTGTGAGTCAATTAAACTGCTTTCCTTTATAAATTATCCAGTTTCAGGTATGTCTTCATTAGTAGCATGAGGAGGGACTAATGCACCAAGTAAATAACATGGGTCTTATAGCCAGGGGGCCAGTGTGAATCCTGGCTCTGTCACTTTCTAGCTGTATGAATTTAATATCTCTGTGTCTTAGTTACCTCATCTGTAAAATTACACCTTAATTATACCTATCCCATAGAATTTTGGTAAGGATTAAATACATTAACATATGCTGAGACAGTACTAGAATGTTAGCCATTATTATCATGATCATTATTATTTTTTACTCTCCTCCTAACATCAGTATCTGGAGTCTCCTCTCTCACCCACATCCCTCATTTTTAGCATAGGGGAGATATGCTGATGAGTTTCAGTCAATCGGGTCCCACCTCTGGTGCCCTTCCTGTAGTTCAGTGGGCACCAGAGGTGGGACCTGACTGACTGAAACCCATCAACACATCTCCCCTAAACCAAGCAAGGCAGAGAGAAAGCTGGCACTTTGCAGGAAATGCAGAGATACTCATTCTCCTCCTAACAGGGCTGGGTTGCTGAAGATGGGAAGCTTACCTCCATTGTGTCTGACGAGTGGCTGGTATGCCAGAGGCCCACTTGCAGAGCTTGAGGATGGAGCCAACCAGAAGTGGGAGCCAAGAAAAACTCCTAGTGGCAAAACTGAATCCTAGATCAGCCAAACCCAAATGCCAGCTACCCTGGAATGTTCAGCTACAGGACTGTAAGTCACTGCTATGGTGTGAATGTTTATGTCCCCCCAAAATTCATATGTTGTAACCTTATCACCAGTACAACTGTATTAAGCAGTGGGGATGTTAGAAGGTGATTCAGTCATGAGAGCATCCCTATGAAATCATATCCTTGTGAATAGGATTAGTGACCTTATAAAGATGTCTAACGGAGCTTGTTTATTCCTTCTGCCATGTGAGGACACACAGAAGGCATCATCTAATAAAAACAGGCCCTTGGTCGGGTGCGATGGCTCATGCCTGCTATTCCAGTACTTTGGGAGGTTCAAGCGGGTGGATCACCTGAGGTCAGGATTTTGAGCCCAGCCTGGTCAACATGGCAAAACCCTGTCTCTACTTTAAAAATACAAAAATTAGCCAGGCGTGGTGGCATGCACCTGCAATCCCAGCTATTTGGGGAGGCTGAGGCAGGAGAATGGCTTGAACCCAGGAGGTGGAGGTTACAGTGAGCCAAGATTGCACTATTGTATTCCAGCCTGGATGAAGAGCAAGACTCCATCTTAAAAAAAAAACAGGCCTCATCAGATTCTCAACCTACTGGTGTCTTGATCTTGGATTTCCCAACCTTCAGGTGAGCAATAAATTTCTGTTGTTTGTAAATTGCTCAATTTAAGGCATTTTGCTATAGCAGCCCAAGTGCACTACATCAATCTCTTTTAGCTTAAGTTAGTTTGGGTCCAATTTTGTTCCTTAGATAGATTATTATTCATAACTATGTTTTATGAGATGTGGGATTAATATATTTTTTATTTAAAAGACAAAAAGTCATTATTTGATAAACATCTCTCAGGAGTCTACATAAGTGAGGGCTTAAGTGACTTGGATCTAGGTCTTAATCATGTAAATACAAAATAGTAGATTTGAAGAGAAAATCAACTCAAATTATAATCACTTGTGCCCAGAACATTCCTCCAGCCTTTCAGAGTATTGATAAGCAAGCACAGAGTTGTTAAGCAAACCATCTTTATATGCATTGTGTCAAATAGCACATGACAAAACACGGTTCCCAGGACTTCTTCTATTTTTTGTTCACGCATTAGTCAGGGCTCTTTCAAGTGCACGTAATGAAAATCTAACCTAAATGAATTTAAACCAAAAAAGGAATGAATCGCCTTATTCAAAAGGAAAATTCAAGCCCTAGGGCTCAAATTGTATGCTCAGGTATCTTTTTTTTCTCTTTCAGCTATTTTTCTCTGGTGTAGGAGTAAAAAGCATGAGCTCTAGCAGTAGGCTGACAGATTCAGAATCCCGAGTCCACAACTTGTTAGCTGTTTTACACTAACCTTATCAACTGACTTCACTTTGCCTCCGTTTTTTCAATCATAAACATGAGAATAATAATAATGTTTACATCCTAGGTTTTAGGTAAAATGAGTTCAAAATGTAAACTCCTTTATTACTGTCATTATCAGCATCAGGAAATCTCTTCCTGGTGGCAAAGATGGCCTCAACAACAGCTTATGTGATCCTTAGTGAGAGGAACTCCAGGAAGGGGAAAAAGCACCTCTTTCCAGAGAGCTTCGGGAAAAGCTCCGGCAATAATTTGCCAAACCTGAATTACATGTTCACCCCTGGATCAGAAAGTGGGGTCAGCCCTGCTGAGCAATTTGGACTAAAGATAGAAGAGAGGAGTTCTGCAAAGGGAAATTGAAGTGCTGTTACCAAAAGAGGAAAGAGATCATAGGCAGAAACAACTAATGTTCACCACAGAGCCAACTATATCCTGATTAGTCAAATGGTAAATAATAATTGTTGCTGTTTTACACTGTGAACAATAGTATTCATGAGAAGGACACAGCCTGTAAGCCACATTTTAAGAAAAAAGATTATTGTTTGAGAAGTTAGATTTGATAATTATAGAAGTCTTCTCCAGATTCAATGAAATTGAGGTTTAGAAAGAGTTTTGAGATATAATAAAAAAAATAAAAATACAATAGAAATAAACCTTTGAGTATCTACAGTATCTACAGAGTGGGCCGATATTGCTATGACGGCTCTACATTCAAGGTAGCAAATAAATGGCAGCACTCAAGTTTTGCCGTCATTAGAATTAGCCATGAACGCTTTATGGATGTGGATAGCTTTGAAGGATCATCCTCCCTTCAACATGGAAGGATGACCTAAAGACTGGATCAAAGAGCAAATGTGAAATTTACAAAGGCCAAATCATTCTAACTATATTGCCTATTTTCCCATTAAAGGCAGTAAAAAATGATATTTTATCACATAAAATTAAAGTGAAAAGAAGTTACTTTTACACTTCCAGAGTAGACAAAAGAGATCCACCTTTCATGAAATCAATTATAATTTTTCAAATTTTCTGAAATGTGAGGAAAGATACATAATAATCTCCAAATATAATATGGTCAAATATTGGTCAAAATCAATGTTTTTCATAAATCACCATAATTGTGACGTGGAAAACAATAAAAAAGGGAGATTTCATAAAATGTATCTGGAAAATAAACCCTCTGCAAGAATTTTGCATCTTAATAATAAGGTAGGAGTGTTTTCTGGGGCACTTAACCTGAAGGCTTTGTGTTCTTTTACATAATGACTCCATCCGCCTTCTGTCCATGGCTACTGCAGTCATAAACATGAAGAATTTAATTCCCTTCTTTCTTTTGTCCTGTGGGTTTTCATAGATTTGTTTGAAGGTGTTTTCACTGCCCCCGCAGACTGTTTCTTCCACTTATCACATTGATGTTGGTCCCCAGATCTTTCCTCCTAGTCTCTATCAAATCTAAGATTTGAGCCGTGGTCTTATTCAAGCCCTGGTAGTTTTTATGACTCTCTTTTTTCTGATACAGATGATTTCTAGATACAAAATAACTAGCAAATGAGCTGTTAGTGAAATCTGAGCAGACATATTCAGTCCACAGAGTAGATTTACATTTCTTTCCACATTTAGTGCCTCACCAACAAGGGGTTGATCAGCAGCAACCAGCAGTCTCTCAGGGAAACTTGTATTTGTGTAATCCAGTCCTAATAACCAAAATGTCTCCTTGCATATAACAGAGCACAATGTTCCCAGCTACAGTTGAGAGGCTTTCAAGTCCTCCATCTATATATTAATTTTTTATGCTATTGATGCTACCAGAGCATTGTGAGTAGAGGGCAAATTTTTAGTTGTTTTCCTACCAGAAGTGGAATATTTCCACCAACCTTTCTTACTCTCCCAAGAGATCCCTACAAAAAGGGACAAGAGATTGTGACTTGGCCCCAATCCACAGAATTTCAGCCTGTGGCAGAGGCGTGATGCTTACCCAGACAATGGCCAACCAATGACTTTAGCCTTTTTGGGCCCATATCACTAACTAGAGAGTGTCGTCACCAGAGATCTTCCTTTGACTGTAAGATGGCCATTTCTGCAAGCTACTCCCTGCTCTGTGGCCTTGGTGAAAGAACAGCGCAGCACTGCCTGAACACCAAACTCTTCTACCTTCTAAAGCACACCCCTCCAATCTGGAAGATCAGGAGTCAATTGCAAAGTTCTTTCTAAACTGTTACCTAGCTTCAGATTTTCTGCATTAAGGGAACATAAAAGTCTCTAATTTCCTGGTTCCCAAAGAAAGAGATCAAAAAAAAAAAGGTCAGATAAACCACAGGATCCTCTTCCTCAGAGACAAGGCTTTGTATTCAGAGTTAAGGGATGCAATAATGAAATAAAGAAGAAACACACACCCTTATCATTAATTGACAAATCAGCCTCTTCTTTCCTAGGAAGGAAAAAGATGTCCCATCTGCTTGTGGCTCAAAGTCACCTACCTCTCTCAGAATTAAGAGATTTGGGGGAAAAAAACAGAAGTATTCCAAGTAAGAAAAGGAAAGCCATTTCTGGAATTATAAAAGATCATGTCCAAGAAAATGGAGCTGATGATGTGATGTGATGTGATGTGATGTGATGTGATGTGATGTGATGTGATGTGATGTGATGTGATGTGATGTGATGTGTGATATATGGCATGATATGACATGGACAATAGCTGGAAGCTGGGTGCAGGTGGCCTCACAGAAAAATAATGCAGATACATAAGCATCCCTGACAGCAATGACTCACTTCCCTTGGGGAGGGGTGGTTCCAGTCCAGACCAGTCCTAGGACAGGCTGTTCAGTTTTAGCAGTGCCCCTACTGATCTTGAGGTTTAGGTCAGTGGGAGATTTGGTTCAGAACCCCTAGGACTACATAGCCCCTCCAGATTCATAACCATCACCAGTAAAAGTCAGATTCTCACATTAGTCCCGGAAAGGGCTTTCTCTGGGGTGGAGACTCATAACGAGGCTGGGCATCCTGGAATCATCAGAATCGTAGCACATTTCATGTTCCTAAGACTGGAGTCAAAACAATATCCTCCATAGAGAATAATCCAGAATCAGAATATCCGATCTCATTGCATTACTTCCCTATGTAGCTTCAAGCACAAAAAAAAAAAAAAAGAGGGGAGTGAAGATTTGGCTCTCTTATGAAGGTCATCATAAAACTGGAATCAATCAGAAGAGTCAGAATTTGACAGAAAAATGCCCTGTTGGCATTTGGGGAAATTTGTGTGAAGCCATGGCTCACAGGACAAGAAAGAGCTAAGAATTAAGATCTCTTGGAAAAAGCAGAAAATATCACTCAAAAAGACTTCACCACATCCTGGTAAGTTTGTGTAAACTTGGTGCTTGAGGTAAACCAAATAATTAATGGCTACAAAACCACCACTCAATCATTTTCATGGCCCAAGATCCAAAAGCACAGGCATCTGGTAAAGAATATTTTAGCAAGTGGTCTTCATGCCACTTCTAAAATGCATACCTGTCGACCTTTGAAATTGAAGGACTTTCTTGACCATTCCACCTGGACAAGCAATCAGAACTCTGTGGACTCATGGACCTATAAAAACAATGATGAATTGTCTCTACTTTTTTTTTTTTTAAGATTCTGTTACTCTGGTTCAGATCAATTTTTTAATATTTAAAAAGATTTAGTCTCACATGGACAATATGATCTACATAATCACCAAGCTGAGATGTTAGATTTTTAACTTTTTTGCTACTTTTAATAGGATGTCTCAAAATCTTTTCTCCATAAATATTCAATTTGGTGCAGGAGTAGTAAACAGTCATAAACTACATTTGTTTTGAGAAATACAGCCAACATTCTCAATGGTCATAACCCATTGTTGCATATAACCTATCTAGCAGATGTACCAATCCTTTGAGTTAGAGGTAAAAGATCTATAACTAGATACTTCAAGTCTCCCAGATGTTTTAACTCACAGTTCAGAGAGAAATCAGAATGGATTTAAATGTCTGTGTCTGATGGCATAATATTTAGGTTATACGTAGCTATAGCAAAATTTCACTTCAATCCCATTTCTCAATTTTTTTTCCTAGGCCAAGCACTCACTGGGCTGGGGCATGTTTGTAGTGCTGGGATACAAGCTTTTAGTTGACCAGGGTGGACGGGTATGTTTTACAACTCCATGAATGGAGTTCTGTGCCACATTTACCGCCCAATCTCAGGGACAAAGTCAAAGAAAGAACTTTCTCAAAGTTCTTCCAAATACATATCATCACACTGTGCTCATCGGGCTCAAAGTGATCGTGCTCATCTTCAGAATGAAGTCTTATCACTGCCAATCACTCTTTCATCTGTATAGGTTTGTTTGGCTGCCACCTTCATACTCAAATCTCTTTTCTTGAAGCAAAATATAAGTTCTCACATTGTCATTTTGTTGTCATATATTCTAGGTGTTCCAGGTAGGCTAAATGAGAATAAAACTGTATAAATCACATGAAGTCATAGGTGTCTTCAAATGCTTCAGAATGGCACTAAACATAAACAATCCAACTTCCATATTGCAAATAAAACCTCAGCTATATGATCTATGGTTGCCGTACAGGCTGTTCACCAGTATTTTGTTTCCTCCTTTCTGGTACATGGTAGGATTATACTTCTGACCGTCCTGTTGAACCCAGCATGGGCATGTAATTTGTTTTAACCAACAAATATGGGCACCAAATATATGAGCAAATATTCAATTTGGTGTAGGGGTAATACCTCTTCACACCACATTCATTTCTTCCTCTGCCATGATGATCATCAATATTCTCAATATGACTGCTCTATCAGCCTAGATCCCTGAATAAAGAGGATAACAATATACAATAAAGATACAATGTGAGCAAGAAATATATATGTTATTTTAACTCATTTAACTTTGGAGATTGTTTGTTACTGCAATATAACCTGACTGATACATCATAACCTGTCTGAAACACCATCCCTTTATAAGAAAGAAAGGCTTGGACACTAAGCACTATGATAAATGTTACTATAATCCAAAACAGAAGAAACTTGAGACTATACCTATTATATGGCAGCATATAAATGATATGTGGGTATATCTATGATTAATAGCCACTTAGTAAAACAGACTTTTCTCCTATCTCACCCCTCACCCAAGAAAAGGAAAAAAACTTCTCAAACAATTGGATAATCTGAATTCTTCAAAATCAATGTTCAAAAAAAGAAAGAAAAAAAAACAGAGTTCCCTCATTTTGACCCATTTGTCAAAAATCACTTGCAGAGTTCCACTCTTTTCTAAGACTAAGCACATTAATCAAATACAGAGCTTCAAAGAGGCTTCATTTTGAGTGACCGAACAGTCAAATAAATTAGCTGCCCATGGCTCCTTTGTAATTGCAGAGGACCAGTCTGACCCAAGGGGACACTAAATCAAAAAGCAAAATGTCCAAGCAAAAACAGCATCGAGGGCCTTAAACCAATCAAAAAGCCGTCCTATATCTGCTTGTGTCCAAGGAGGTTACATATGAGCCAAGCACACGTGTGTTTATCCACTAATAAGAATATGCAAACGTCCCACATCTGATTGATTTCTTATGTGCTACGATCATAAAAAAAAGTTTGTGTCTGGAATACATATTCCAGACATGTGGCAGTTTATAAACCTGATCATATTATACCTACAACCTACAAAAATTTTTCCCTTTGAAATGAGATGACTCTAGAAGGTTTTCTTCTTTATTTCTGGGAAAGTCGCTTAAAGTTTCTCATTTAAGTCAGTAAAGAACTGCTCGTTTTTAGTTTGCAGAGCTTTCAACTGGTGACTCAGTGAGGAGTGATGTCATATGTTATCCTAGGACTGCTGGTGTGGTTCTCTCTGCTCACTCTAACCATTCCCCGTTTCTGTGGCAGGCAGTCATCCCCGTTTTCCATCCTCTGGTCAGTTTCTTCCCAGTCAGCCAGGAACACACAGCCTCACAAGCAGCGGATGAAACAGGAAGTCTGACAGCTTGAGTCTGCAGTGGGACCCCTAGTGTTTTCCCACTCCATGTCCTGGCATCGTTCCCCAGAAGTACAAACACACACACACAGAGCTCCCATTGTTGCAGCCTTCCTCAGCCCACTGATCCTAATATGGAATGCAGCAGGAAACCCATGATTTCCTGACACTCGGCAAGCCGGAGGAAGCAAGGGGAAAAAACTCCATTAAAAAGCCCAGCTTTCCTCCATGTTAGATGTGACTTGGAAAATGAGGACGATCTAGCAAAATTTCACCGTGTCTTTTGCCAGGCTGGAGACAGGGAGAACAGAGCAAAACTCTCAGGCTGCTGAAATTTCTAGACTGTTAGGAAGCCCCCCGAATTCTGTGAAATCGAGGGTTTCTTAACTCACACTGACAGCGGAAAGGGGCAGATGTTTTCACAACTCCCCCAAGTGTGAGTTACCTTTCTTTACCAGCATGGTAAGCAACAGGGCATATCCCAGCCTCGGACATGTCTGTATGAGCCAAGGTTCCCAAAGTCAGTCAGAGTAAACTCAAGCCTGGCACTGGCTTTCCGCCGCTTCATGTGCTTTGGGAGAAGCAGGAGCAGCAGCAGGAGTCCCCAGCAGCTGGAGCCGCAAGAATGAACTGCAAAGAGGGAACTGACAGCAGCTGCGGCTGCAGGGGCAACGACGAGAAGAAGATGTTGAAGTGTGTGGTGGTGGGGGACGGTGCCGTGGGGAAAACCTGCTTGCTGATGAGCTACGCCAACGACGCCTTCCCGGAGGAATACGTGCCCACTGTGTTTGACCACTATGCAGGTAAGAAAAACCGGGAAACTCTCTGCATCCAGACCAACGATGCGGGGGGCGATACCTTAACTTCAGAGGGTCCTGGCTCATTTCTAATGTCAGTATTGGGTGCGGGCCTGGCAGTAACCAGGGAGCTTAGCGTAGCATACAACCAAGGACTTGGCTGAAATTGTTGGTAGAACAATTTGTGCATCAATTTGTATGGTAACACTTTTTTCCCCTGAAAGCAAAAGGGTAATGCCAGAAAATACTCTGATGTGCCCTCTAGATTTGGGGGCCAGAGATTTTACTCCACATTTGCCTCAAGATTCATTAACTTTTTATCGTGAACATTTTTAAATGCAGTGTAATTCCATCACAATTCTTTTCTACCAAAAAAAGAATCACCACTAGACACACAAACAGTGAAAGGAATGTTCTTGCCACTCTGCATATTCACTCCATGCCATTATAAATGAAATGTTAAGATTAATAAAACACTCATTTTTTCTATAACAATTGGTGCTGTAATACTATAGTTTTATTTTCCTGGGGTTGTCGATTGGGGGAAAGTTTTTAAAAGGTTTTAAATATCTATTAGGCAATCTGTATCTTAAAAGAAAAATGTTTCATGAACATGTTTTTAAAATTAGAAACACAAATAAAATCTGAATCATTTTAAAGTATGTTCTGAAAGGATAAAATGCACATACAATATTTTAAAGCATGACAGTTAAGATATTGTAGTCACAACTTAATTCTTTCAGAGGACCTTTAATGCTTTAAATGTTCTAAAGTTTGTAGGTATACTTGTCTGGGTGATAGCATTACCTAAATTTTTCCATTTTGATTCTTACTTTTTCCCTTAATTTCCAAACCAAATTATATTAAGTTTATCAAATGCAAGTTAATGAAATTCCTCAAGCTTATAGTAGCCTGTATTTTATAACTTATTTATATCATAGTGATCTTTATCAGACATCTGAGACTTCGGGGAAGGAAAATTTCTCCTCCTTCACTTTGGCTTTGGGTCAGGTTCAGCAAAAGGAAAATGGCCCACAGGAAACCAGCATGAGTGTCTGCTTGGCAATGTGGCCTTTTGAAATCCTCATTCTATAGAAAGTAGCTTCTTCTCCAGAACTAAGCCATCGCCTAAATCACTGCTTTCTCCTACACTTACATGGTATCTGAAAATATTACCCAGCAGACAGGGAGAGACCCACAGTGAATACAGTACCCAATTCCCAGCAGGTTTTTCTATATTTGTAAAAATTAAGAGCAAATTTTAATGCTGGCTCACTTAAGCCTTTCTGAAAATATAATGACTATGCCCAGAGAAGAACATTTTAATGAGAACAGAATAAAGAGAAGAACAGGTTGACTTTCATCTTGAGAAAAAGACTAATTATAAAATTTGAGGGTCTGCGCCTTAAGAGAGTTACTCAGATTCTTGTCCTGAAAGCATCTTAGCAAAAGTTATTTATTCTACACCTTCTTTCTGCCAAGAAAGGGAAGTGGCTACCTTATTTCAAAAACTTTTAAATCAAGGGTGGAATTCAAAATCAACTAAAGGAAGAGGCTTCAAATGCTTATGAAAATTATGTATCCAAATCCCCATATATGTAGGGAGCCAATTACCGTGTTGTATCAGGAAGAAAGAGAATCAAGTCAGCCTATTAAAAAAAACACACACACACACATACACTAGAAATCAAACAAAGGCTGAACCATAGCTAGATTCCACTAGGCTCAAATTATTTTATATTTTAATCATATACATACTATTGTTGAGCATTAAAGCATCTTAAAGATTTTGGCTAGTCTATTATTTTAGCTCCCAAGAAATCACAAGCGCTACACCCAGAGCAATACGTTGCACATAGTAAGCATTCCTGAACATGATTGCTTTGATGTACACTTTGTACCTCTTTAAGTGTATAATCATCTCATGTGCTTTCAGTAAGGTTCAAAAAGGGATAGAGACATGAGCCACATACGTCTAGGACTGTAGAAGTGATCCTTTCTATAAGCAGAGGGATCTTCTCCATCACAAGGACTTGATTTCCTTTTCCACCACTCTCCTGATCTATGATCTGGTTGAACATAAATCCTTATGCAATCACGTGAGAACCTACAATCAACTGTAAAAGAACTAAATGCCCTCTTCTCCATTTGGATCCAGTATCCGGTTCCTGGGTCCTACTGGCCTACTCTAAAATGACAACCTGCAATTGAGTACTGAATCTTTAGAAGTTATAGTTTAAGTCATAGAGAGCCTATCCACTGAAGAAGATGTTTCACTAATAACTACCCAACCTAGAAAAGTAGAGATAAAGTAGTAAAGACTGAAATACAACCTGCTGTGCAAGATGGTGAGCTCTGAAGCCAGACAGCCCAGTTCTAATACTGGCTCTGTCATTTATTCTGTGGCCTTGAGGAAGTTACTTAACCGCTCTGTGTCTCAGTTATCACAAATAAGAAACAGGGACAATGAAGATATTAGAATTGTATGGGAGAAAAAAATAATTAATACACACAAAGTTCTTAAAATAGTGCTGCATATGTGATAAGAGTTAGGTACATGGTAGCTATTAAGAATATAGTCTCGATACTTGCATACAGCCAGAAAAAGGAATGAAAATGTGATTAAAAAATAAAGACTACAAGAAGGAAAAATGTAATTACAAGAGCTTCCTTCAGAAGAGTAAGGTAGGATGGAGTGTATGTATTTTCTTCATAAAATAGTTACCATGTTTACTGATAATTAACAAATGTGTCTACATGGAGTAATAGCAGTGGGATATTAAATTGGGAGGAGAAACATCAGTTTTCCATGAGTGAAAACTATGAAAAATTGTTTTGAATTATTTTTGCAGGAAAAATCAACAACCAGCTACAAAAAAACAATTTTTAAAGTTCTATGAATCCTGATGTATCCCTACCTCCTACCTACCAAAATCCAAAAAAGCACATCTGCTCCATGTAGCTTTCCTTGACTGCCCAAAAATAATTCCCTATTCCATCTTCAATCTAGTTTCAGAAATTTGTTTACATCTCTAGGATCTCCCACCATTGTATAGCAATTTATATGCATCCTTATTTTCCTGTCTCTGGAGCTGTGTCTTTCATGTCCTATGAAATCCAACAGTCAGTTCTAGGTCCCCATCTTGATCTCTTGGAAGCTTTTTTTATGGTTCATTACCCTCCTTCTTAAAACCTTTCCTTAGCTTGGTTTTTGGGATACCACATTCTCCTGGTTTTGTTTCCACTCACCAGCAAATCTTTCTCAATCTCCTATGCCACCTCCCCTCCCTCTTTCCAACCACCAAATGTTGGCAAACCTCAGTGTTCAGCCCCTGGATCCTCTTCTTTATTTGCACTTATGGTCTGGTTGATTGTATCTAGTTTTGTAACTTTAAACATCATATCCTGATAACTCCAAAACTTGTAGCTCTACCATCAAAACCCCCTGAGACTCAGACTCATATATCCAACTATTTGAATATCTAATAGGCATGTCAATCTTAACTTGTCCAAACAGAATTTTTTAACTCATCCAATCTACTCTTCCCCTAGGCTTTTCCATGTAAGTACATGACTACTATTTTTTACCCAGTTTCTGAAAACAAAATCTTTTGTATTGACTCCTTTCTTCCTTTGACAACACTCCCCTCCCTTTCCATTCAAACCATTGGTTATCATCACTTCCTCCTACCAATCAGCTCAACATTCAAAATACATCCCAAACCTGATCACTTACCACCATCTCCATTGCCTTCACTCTTGTTTGAGCCACCATCATCTCTCATCCAAACTACTACAATCAATTCCCAATTCCCTGCCTCCAATCTTGCCCCCTATCGTCAGTTCTCCACATAGCTGGCAGAGGGACTGTCTAAAAGCCCAACTTCTCCAATCACTTCCCTAAACACTCAGACTCAACCCTATTTCATGTTGTTAGGATGCACTCCATGACTCAGTCCCTGTTATCACTCCAATCTCATCTCTTATTAACACTCTCTTCATCAGTGCTTTTTCTGTAGCCACACTCGCCATCTTACTATTCCTCAAGCACACGAAACTCCTTCTTCCCTTAAAGAGTTTCTACTTGCTCTTTCCCCAGCCTCATACTATTCCACTAGATCCTCCATATCTTCAAATGATCACATTATTTAATGCATGTGTGCATGCACACACACACACACACACACTTTCTTTAACCTATCTTACCAAATCTTTCTTTATAATATTTAATACTACCTGACATTATATATGTATTTGGTATCTCTGGCTTCAAAAAACGGAGTCCCACATATAATAGACTCTCAACAGATAATCACTGAATAAATGAATTACTATGTCTTCACAATCTTAGTCCTTCCAACACTTAGATAGTTTCTGGTCCATTAAAACTTTGATGAATAAATGAACAAATTGCTCATCCAATAGATATCTCTTTAGAAATGAACATACAAAAATGTTTATTACTTTTATTATATTTCTGAACTATTTTGTTCATATTTTAATTAATCATTTTATCCCCACTATAATTGTGATATAGCATTAAATTTTCTTTTCTTTTTTTTTTTTTTTTTTTGAGATGGAGTCTTCCTTGCCCTGTCACTAGGTTGGAGTGCAGTGGCAAGATCTCGCCAGATTTAAGCGATTCTCCTGCCTCAGTCTCCTGAGTAGCTGGAACTATAGGTACACGCCACCATGCCCAGCTAATTTTTTTGTATTTTTAGTAGAGACAGGGTTTCACCATGTTGGCCAGGATAATATCAATCTCTTAATCACATAATCTGCCCGCCTCGGCCTCCCAAAGTGCTGGGATTACAGGCGTGAGCCACCACGTCCGGCCAGCATTGAATTTTCTTGAACCTAAGTGCCAGAGTCACAACTACTGAATAGCCTAACTATATAATATGTAAATGTCACTTGGGATTCCTTCACTTACATTATATCCAAAAGTTGATATACATTTTGGGTGGCTCACTCAAACTCGTCTAGTTCTAATATACAGAGCATATTTCAGAGTAACCCTAAGATTGACTGACGGCTAGGTCTAAAGAGTAGGGGCCGTGGGATGAAGGTGGGAAAAGTCACTCATGTTTATTACAAGTGTGCCTAAGAAACATCCCTGGGCTCTGCTCCTTAATCCCTTCGAGGGATGATGTGTCCTAACAAGCTCTAGAGCTTTCACAGCTTACCATGGAAGAACTGCATTTCTTCCCCCATCCTATCTTTAGTTTTGAATTTTGTAGCAGACCCCTCACTGGTAAAATATTCCTACCAATTAATGTTTCATATGACAAATAGTATAAGGATAAGACTTCCATTTTGAGTTTAGATTGTGCGTTGAGTCAGATTGTTTACATGGTTCCTATGTCTGAGTACACAGGTGTGTAAAATAAGCTCGTTCCAGCTGAAACCTCTTTATGAGGTTCACCATTTCCATCATCCTCTGTATTATTTAGTCTGTGAATTTTTCTTCTATCACCCCCCTCCTAGAGTTTCTTTGTCGAAAGCCATCAAATTTGGAAAATCACACGAAGCCACTATTGGCAAACCCAGGCTGCCTATGCAGGAAATTAACACAATTCGTGGAAAGGAGAAAAATACAGTTGTTCTATCATCTGATTGAGATGTAAAAGGAAGTTGTTTTACAGAAAGCTGAAAGTCAGTTCTAACTTTTTCCACTTAGTTAAATTGTGATCAGCCCAAGGTAGACAGTCACAACCTTAATGGCCAGAGCAGGGGGTGGGAACCATGTCCAATCCATGGCAAGAAGAAATAACATAATCATAATAAATAGTGAATAGAAATAAAGTCCCAGGTTTATAAAGGGTTGTGAAATAGTTCTGCTCATTTGGGAAAATGTAGTCAGGAGTTTCTCTTTTGCTCTTCCTGAAGACACCTGAGAGTCTCTGAAGAATGGATGAGATTCTTTTTTTGTAAGCCATAAGGAAAGCTAAAGCAATTTTCATGGGACTATAAAATAAATCACCACGTTCTTAAACACAAACACAAAAGAAGTTTGTGAAAGAGGAGACAAGAATGGGTCAGTTGGATCACTTACTCTGTTCTTTCTAAATGCGAGGATACTCAAAAACCCAGAGTCTCATAAGTATCCAGTCCCCCAATGTTCCTTTTTTTTTTTTTTTTTTTTGAGACGGAGTTTCGCTCTTGTTACCCAGGCTGGAGTGCAATGGTGCAATCTCCGCTCACCACAACCTCCGCCTCCTGGGTTCAGGCAATTCTCCTGCCTCAGCCTCTTGAGTAGCTGGGATTACAGGCACGCGCCACCGTACCCAGCTAATTTTTTGGTATTTTTAGTAGAGACGGGGTTTCACCATGTTGACCAGGATGGTCCCGATCTCTTGACCTCGTGATCCACCCGCCTCGGCCTCCCAAAGTGCTGGGATTACAGGCATGAGCCACCACGCCCGGCCCCCCCAATGTTTCTTTTTGAGACAGTGTGATGTGTAGCTGATGCTCTTTCTAGATTCTGGGAGGCTACACTAAAGATACAATGACAGGAATCAGGGGCACAGATTCCTCCACAATGTACATTGTTATACTTAACAAGAGCAAGCTAGAGCCTTCAGGGATGGAAATTGTACTCTGAAAGCTAAAATGTACTGCAGAGATGGTAAACTGCGAGTTGCTTCTCTTAGGAGTAAGAAAGAAGGAAAAATAGAAGAGGGACAAAGAAAAGTATCTGTGACCAGAGTAACATGAGAAAAGCCATGCTCTCAGGGCTAGAAGCTGCATCTGCCTCTGTGACCTTCTTGCACTCCAGCTTCAGCTGGCAACAAACCAAGGACTGTGACCGATTCAGGCCTCGTTGGACAGGCTCCCTCTAAAGAAGACTTTTAGTTCCACACAGCTCTGCACCCTGCACCATGCGGGTCAGGAAATGCTTCATAAATTTTACTACCTATTTGCCCATTAAAGTTGAGCTTCAGGTAAACAGAATTTTATTTCTAGGCTTTTTCAAAAATTTCCATCCCTCTTCCTTCTTGTGGGGTAAATAACAAATTTGGCTCAAATGGCTCCATACATGGGATAGCTGTGTTTTTGAATAGGGTTGCCCTGTTCTACAATGTCAGCATGGAGGTGGGCACGAACATAAGGCAGCTCAGGAAAGGACAGCTAAAAAAATGCAGCAGAAACTATCTCCCTCATTAATCCTGAGCACAAAAACCACAAGGATCTATGGAGGCCCTACCCTCTGTATAACACAGGTTCTGATTCAGCTGAAAGTTTACTTCCCCACAAACAAAAATCCATGACACATCTTGGGCTAGTAAGCAGAATCCAAAGAGTTAATGTTCTGGAGACAACACAGTCAGCATCAATCCCATCATAAATTCAGTACAGGCCAGCTCTGAGTCACGGGGTGGCCTGGCATTGTTGCTGAATACTCCAAAGTCTGCAAACATTCTGGAGGTGACCAGTTTTCACACAACAAAGGACTTGATTCATGTGTATTCACTTAGCACTGTGTCTTAGTTTACTGTACAGCTATCATCTGTGGTGCTCTTCATTCTCAGTCTCAGCATGAATTTCACTGTGGCCACATGTGTGTGATGCTACAAGCAGAATCATGATGTTGATTGTGAAACTAGGATGTCACTAGAATATATGTTAATAACAATAACTATAGCTATTTGCTTATATAGTTCTTGCTAATGATTCAGGCATATTTGAAGTATTTTATACATCAACTCATTGCCTCCTCGCAATGATACTATAAGATGCTCTTTTTCTCACTTTTCATTTTTAAAATATTTATGGATACAGGCCAGGTGTGGTGGCTCATATCTGTAATCACAGTACTTTAGGAAGCCAACATACAAGGATCCCTTGAGCCTAGGAGTTCAAAGTTACAGTGAGCCATGATCATACCACTGCACTCCAGCCTGGGCAACAGAGCAAGACTTTGTCTCCAAAAAAAAAAATAAATATGCTTATATAGTAGTTGTTCATATTTATGTATGCCTTTGATACAGGCATATAATGGGTAATGATCAAATCTGGGTAACTGGTATATCCGTAACCTCAAACATCTATCATTACTTTATGTTGGGAACATTCTACATCTACTCTTCTACTTATTTTGAAATATCCAATAAATTATTGTTAACTACAGTCACTCTGTTGTGCTACTGAATACTAGATTTTATTCCATCTAACTGTATTTTTATACCTTATACCAAATAGCCAACCCCTCTTTATCATAAGATGCTATTATTTTCTCAACTTTCCTGATGAACAACTTCCGGCACAAAGGTATTACTCTATTTCCCTCAAGGTTAAATTGCTTATGATGGGGTAAGCAGAGGCTATGGAATAGCAAACAATATAAGCAGTGTATAGCTAATAACAATTAAAAAGCCACTGTTAGTTAGGATGTGCTAACCTGCTATTAACAAATAAACCCAAACATGTAAGGGATTAATTCAATGGCAAGGTATTCCTTGCTCATGTCATGCTCCTTAAGCAGGTGTTCAAGTCAGTAGGGTTGCTTTCTTCATGTAGTCATTTAAAGACTCAGGCTTCTCACATCTGGTAATTCTGACATCCCCTAGGATTTAAGTTACCTGCATCTACCCAGTCTAATAAGAAAGAACATGGAAAAACTTGAATGGAAAATTTTATGGACTAGGCTTGGAAGTGACCGACATCATTTTCAATCATATTCCACAGGAGTTTATTTAGTCACAAGGCCACACTTCACTGTAAAGGAGGCTGGGGGGAAAGCTCACCTATGTGCCCAAAAGAGGAAAAAACAGCAGCCTCTGCCTGCATCTGGCTACCAAATATCCTTGCACATTTTTTCCCACATGTAAAACAAACTCACCCTTTTCCCCATAGGGACCACCTAGAGTTGCATTTTGGCACTGTTACTGTCAAAGGCCAGCATCTGTTAAGTAATGTATGATTCTGCTCATTTGATCTAAACGTGACTCCTTGTGATCCAATAAAAGACAAATTGTCTGCCCATATTCACCATTTGCCCCCATGCAGTGGTCAACAGGAACGAGATAATCAAAACATTCAAACTCCCTTTCAGAAAGGGAAGAACAGGAGACACATTGCAATAATAGAATTCTGATGACAATCCTGATAGTGTCATCTGTTAATGGAATCCAGAAACAATCAATCTTCTAACTCTGTAAAATCATGAAAATCTATGTTCTATCAATCTCAGCTTTACTTAGCTGAGATTCTTCCCTTTCCTATAATGCCTTACTAAATGCATAAAGTAACAATTCATATATACTAACATTCTGCCATTTTCCAGTCTCTTCACAGAGTACTATGGACACAGTAGGAAGTAGCTTTACCTTCCAGGTTTCACAGACAATAGTTTTACAAAACGTTTAGTCACAGTATAACATAGATCACCTTTCCAACCTGCTCTGTTTTGTCACCATCTGCCACCTAAAAGCTAAGCCAATAGCACGTGTATTTTCAGGTTTTTGTAATGATGGTACCACACTACTAGGTAAGCTAAGATGATGTAACATATAGACCAAAATATGTAACGGTTCAAACCATTACAATCAAATCCTATTTTCTTACATAATTGCAGCATGTATTTTAGATTTAGAGGGTATATGCACAGGCTTGTTAGCTGAATATATTGCATGATGCTAAGGTTTTGGATATGAAGGATCTTGTCATCCAGCTGGTGACCACAATACCCAGTAGTTTTTGACCCTTGGCCTTTTCCTTCCCTGCCCTACCAGTGGTCCTCTGTGCCTATTGTTACCATCTTCCTGTCCATGTGTACACAGTGTTTAGCTCCCACTTACAAGTGAGAACATATAGTCTTTGATTTTCTGTTTCTATGTTACTTTGCTTAGGATAATGGTCTCCAGCTGCATCCATGTTGCTGCAAAAGACATGATTTCATTCTTTTTTATGGCTACATAGGATTCTGTGTTGTATATGTACCACGTTTTCTTTACCCAATCCACCATTGATGGGCACCTATGTTGATTCCACGTCTTTGCCATTGTGAGTAATGCTGAATGAATATGTAAGTTCATGTGTCTTTTTGGCATAATGATTTATTTTCTTTTGGATATATACCCAGTAATAGGATTGCTGGGTAGAATCCTGCTTTTGGTCATGTAAGAGACCTGGGCAGGTCTTCAGGTTGCTGAGATAGTTCTGTTCCATGTGGTCATTCAGGGATCTACTGTTTTCATCTTGTTCTTCTGCCATCATCTAGGGCTTTGTGGTGCTCTGTATCTAGACATTGGAAGACAAAAGACTATGGAGGAGTAAGGGTAGGGAGTGGTGGTATGGGCCAGGCTCACAGGTGGCATGCATCACTTCTGTTCACATTTCACTGGAGAGATCTTACACTGTAGGCCTCACATAATCACAAGGAAGGTGAGCTATGTGCCCAAAGAAGGAACAAACAGACTTTAATAGACACTTAGTCATCTTCACCACAGCCATTAAGTTGAAATTGCTGATACCAAATACAATAGGCACAGATAAACAATATAAACTGCATTAGCACCATATTCAACTTGCTATTTATTCAACTATATATGGCATACCTATATTTTCCAAACTTGCCTAGTCAGAAGAAAAGCTTACTTGCTAAAAATGCAGATTCTTGGGTCCATATAAAGGCTTCTAAACCAGACCCATTTAGAGACAGAGCTGTGAATATGAATTTCAATAAGCTTCATAGGCATTTCTAATTAGGTAGAACTTGTGACACTGCCATTTTATAGTTCAAACCCATTTAGATATCACAAATGTATATAGTTAAAGCTAATGTGACTTAGTGGGTTCAGAAACCCTTCTTTATGCTGTAAAGATGCCTATTAATCAAGCCAAAAGGAGCAATTCTATAGTCAACCATCAATTAGTAAAAAGCAATTTAAAAACAGATATGTGTGTAAAATTTTTTGACTTGGGAGTTTCCAGCAGATTATGCCCAACAGAAAAGGCCTTTAGAGTCTCTTGGAAACAGCAAATTCCTAAGTGAGGAACCAGGGTGCTCTCAAAAAAAGATCTGTACACGTGGTGGGCACACAGAGAGCCTTGGAAGAAGGAGACTACAGAAGGCTGAGAACAGAAAGTATTGGGAGAGGGCTGATGCAGAGTGGGAGGAGAAGCCTCAGGGAGTCAGACCAGAGGCAAGTAGGATCTGTGACCAACCTTGCTTGCTAACCAAGGGCAGCCATGGGTAACCAAGTACCAGCTGCTGGGAGAAAAGCCTTGAGCTTGGGCATAATCTGCAAAGCTACATACATGTGAATTGCTCTGCCTGTGAAATAAATAATCAACCTGACTGTAAGACCTTCAGAGGGGTCACAGAGGGAAATTAGAGAGCACCTATCCTCATGGGAAGAAACAAAGGAATCTTTAAAAAACAGGTAAGAGCCTGGGATCCTTGGGGCAATTTTGATGCAGTTGTGTTTGGAAGCTATTATTTGTTCTTCCATATTCATCCAGCCTTGTGATTATGAAATGAACAGTAAACATCTGTTTCCCCTCTGCAAATCCTTCTGTGCTTCATGCTTTGACCTAACATTTGGGGAAAAGGAGAAAAAAAACAAAAACAGAAAACCTCCTACGATACAATTATCTAAGTCCAAAAAGATCTCTACTTGGGTCTTCCTCAAAGAGAGATGCATAAATCTGGAGAGAAGCAGATATTTTATAACTGGAACTCAGCCACCTTTATTTGGAAAACCAGTTTACAAGCACTCCTGCTAACGGGGATCAGGCCTTCCTTTAGTCTCTCCAGTTGTTTTAATACAAACTGGTAAATCAACTGAATACAGATTGCCAACAAGAGAGAAACAGCACTCTGCCTGGGCTGAGCAGAATGCACCATAATGAACAAAATGATTCCTGATCTTTTTGCAACAGGTTACTTAATTAGCCAACATTAAGTAGCTGAGTATTTACTGCGCATCCAGCCCTGTGCTGCCCTTGTTATCTCACTGGAGCCTCACATTATTTTTTAGTAAGTAACCTCACTTCCCAGACAAGAAAACCGAAGCTCAGAGAAGTGACATGTCCAATATCACTCAGCAAAGAAATAGCAGAATCGGGATTCAAATCTATCAGCTCAAGTGTTATCTCCAGTAGCCCAGACCACCCTGATTAAATTGGGCCGCCTTTCAAAACCTGTTTATCTCCTCTATCATTATTAGTTTCTTCATTTCTTTAATTTTCCATGCCTTGTCTCCCCCTAGAACATACAATTCCTGAAGACAAGGCTCTTTCTGTCTTGTTTACTGTTATGCCCTCAATGCCTGGGAATGAGCCTATAACACAATAGCCACCCAGAACTGTTTGTTGAATGACTGAATGAATGAATGAATGAATGACATCCAAGAGTCTCAGTCTTAACCAGTGCACTACACTGAAATTAGCACCCTATGTGGACGCTCAGGATAATTTTTCTATGTTGAAATTATTTTATCCTCCCACATGCTGAAAGGATATATTGTAAGCACCATGCACATACATTAAAATAGATTATATTGACCTTATTTAAAACTTGTAAAAAAAAATTCATTTACTCTGGAAAAATGAAAACCCCAAAAGGTTTTGCTTCCAGTCAAATTTTAAGCTTAGGAGTTCTGAGTGATTTAGCTAGGCATAAAGTAGTTTTCCTAATTATATTAAGGATTTCTGTTCTGTATCTATTATTTCTCTTGATGCTATATCCAAGAGGCAAAGGGAAAAACTTAATTACTTAAAGTATGTGCTGCATACATTTTTTCAAATAATGAGATTAATTAAGAGGAAAAATAATAAGCAAGTAGTCTCCTTAATATATGCCAGGTGCAAACCTCCTAAGACTCAAAAAGAATGTTCATAAAATGTAACTGTTCATCTTTTAGAAAGTGCATCAATTTTCACCTGGTATGCTTGCAAGAGATGCAATGACTATGTTCGCATTCATTAATAATGGGGCACTTTATACTTGTCAAAGTAAGAATTATTAGGAGGAAAAAAAGGCTATGCTCTTTCTCCTCAGGAGTCCTCCTCTCTGCTCATATTGAATTAGCTTGCACTGGAAGCGCTAAATGCTTTTTTTTTCTTCAACTAAAATGAATTTCATATGACATTTGCAGTAGTTCAAGCTGGTAAATAAGAGCCTTAAGAGTTTTCCATAGTAAACACACTTTTAACCAAACTTTTCAAAAGAGACAGAGAGTTGATGCTAAATCTTAAGTGTCAATATTAGGCATGAACTTTGCTGTAGAGATTCTACTCCATTCATTTCATTCATTTATCCTCTTAATAACTCTCCATACCAGGTTCTCTCTTTTGGAAAAAAACTAAATCAGGTTGGTCAGAGCCATTTTTTTCCCTCAGGTTGAGCGAAGATGAAGAACACCTCATTATCACCCTCAGAATAATTGCTCTTCGCGTATTTGAAGACCAAGAAAATTCTCATCCTTGTCATCCTCAGATGATACACCCAGATCCTTCTAACTCCCCATAGCTACACCTATTCTCTCCCCTAGTTTTTAACGGACAGTTTTCATATATTCACTGCAAGTCAATCACAAACAATTTGCATTTCAAATCTACAGCAACCACACAGTCCCTCTTGCACTTTTTGGTAGGAATACAGGTATCTTGTCAACGTGGTTAGGTGCAGTCCTAACAGGATGTAAACTCTAAATAGTCTCTTATATTACCTCTTTTTTTTCCCCTGGGTTTGCAAGTTAATTTAGGTCAACCAAATTAAATGCAGACAACTCGAGTTGCCAACATGAGAGTACTACATTTCTCTTCTGCCATTTTAATAAATCTCCATTCAATTATCCCCAGGTTTACCTATACTATAATATCATGTTAAGGCTTTCTAAAGCCATGTTAAGGCTTTAGATTTAAGAATTAATATCATTATGGGATCTTCATATAAGTTCAAGAGGCCACCTGGCACTTGAAGAGCATACTTAATCTTGGCTTAGCTCAACAGTTTTTGGTATTATAGGAGACATTTTGGTATTACAGGAGACATTTGGTATTATAGGAGACATTTGGTATTATAGGAGACTAATCTTGGCTTAGCTCGACAGTTTTTGGTATTATAGGAGATATTTTGGTCCCTGTGATTACTATAGATCACTGCAATTTATAGTAATGAATATGGTATGATTTTAATAGAGAGTCAGTTTTACTAAGATTTAGTATGCAGTACATTACACCTCATCTTGAATGCTCTTATGCTTCATTCATTTCCTGCCAGTTAACACATTAAAAGCTTCTTAAGGGTAGTGCACATCAGTCAAGCATCCTATTTAGCAACCTGACCAACTACTACAGATCCAATTCCAGTTTCACAAAAGATACTCTATACCAGGGTAATCTAGAACTCAGTAGATTTTCTAGACACAGGAAGAAAGCTTAGGCTCTAAGCTATAAACAATCCCTGAGGCAACTACAATTGACCACAAGTTATCTTGGAGCCTACTCCTTCATCAGCTAACCTTAAGTATAGTTATATACACAGCAAAAGAAATAGCTTTGTGTCATTTAAGTATAGTAATATACAGAGCAAAAGAAATGGCTTTATGTCATCATAAAAGTTTGCATATGTGGTTCCTCAAGTGATCTCCAAAACTCTGATGTTCAAGTGTTGCCCTTCTGGCAGGGGAGGAAGCGTAGAAGAGGGTTGGGCTATAGATAAACAGATGCATAGCTTCAATGTCACAAGCAGCTAGTAAACTTACCGTGGTTTTCCTTTGTGACACCCTTACTGCCTCAGCTTTCCTTTCACCATCTCTTGAACAATTTAGAAGCCTGTTCCCTGTGAAATGACGAAGAGAATTATATTTTATTAGCTGACACTTAGCTCTACTGTTACAGCCAGTATCTAGTTATTCCCACAAACCCCGCAATTAACTCAGAGCCCAGAGAAGAAGAGCACCATGTAAAGCATTTTGAGGGTGAAAAGGGTCAGCCCACAGAAGGATCCATTTGTTCAGTAAAAGATGTTAACATTTTTCCACTTCTTTGAAAATGGGGACCAGCAACCTTTAAACAAAGTATCTGATAATGGTGACTTCGGAGAATTTAGTGCACTTTTTTTTTCATTTCATGGTCAAGAATCTATTAATCAAGAAAAATTCTTTTTTCTTATTTAGTCATTTTGTCTTCTTCCACTTTTTTTTTAAAGGTTTCTAAACTTTCTTTGGTATGTGCATTAAGAGTTCTCTTTTCTGACCCGGCACAGTGGCTCACGCCTGTAATCCCAACAGTTTGGGAGGCCGAGGCAGGCAGATCACGATGTCAGGAAAGCAAGACCATCCTGGCCAATATGGTGAAACCCCATCTCTACTAAAAATACAAAAATTAGCCGGGCATGGTAACTCATATCTGTAATCCCAGCTACTCGGGAGGCTGAGGCACTAGAATTACTTGAACCTGGGAAGTGGAGGTTTGCAGTGAGTCAAGATCACGCCACTGCAGCACTCCAGCCTGGTGACAGAGCAAGACTCCCTCTCAAAAAAAAAAGAGTTCTCTTTTCCTACCCCTCTGAAGTATCTCTATCTGGTGAATTCTATATGAAGGGGAATGCACATCTCTCTAAGAGAAAGGCAGTGGTCCATTAACTTGATGAGTAACTCCTGATAAGCAAAATTTCATTCAAGTACTATTTAAATTTCATCCTTTATTAAGGAATAAAAAGACTTAAAATATTTTAATGGTATATATGAGGATCATAGAAATTCAGTTATGGAAATTATGCTGCTATGCAAGGGGAATGAAGAAGGACTGCATATTTCTTCTTTGGTGAATTAATCACAGATTCTGAAGAAATAATGCAAGTCTATCCCCGAGCCATGTCTATCAAATCTATGGAAAGATAAAATTAAGTAATGTTTTTCCCTGTGATTCTTCAAAGACAAGGTTTTTTTTAACCCCTATTCTTTCTTCCACTAGGATCCGTTAGTATCCTTTCTTTAGTGCAGTGATCCTCCTCTATTACTCCCCAAACTTCTGCTCTTTTCTCATGTTAATATCAAGTCTCTTAATACCTGGGTGATAAAATAATCTGTACAATAAACCCCCATAACACAAATTTATCAATGTAACGAACCTGCACATGTACGCCTGAACTTAAAGTTTAAAAAAAATAAAATCTAGTTAATTACATTAACTAGAAAAACAAACAAACAAATAAAATTCAGGTCTCAGAAACAAGAAAATTCCATGTAATCTAGGGAGGAAGACAAGCAGAGGAACTACCCAGTGCCCAGAAATCCTGGCTGGGCAGCTCCTTCTCACTGGCCAGGAGATGCGCTTTTGAAAGAAAGATCTGCCTGGAATCCTGTTCCGTTACATCAGAGTAGGCACCTAACTTAAGGGAGCTGGATGTTCCTGGAAAAGATCCAAGTGTTCCCTGGAATACAAAAGACCTCAGTTTTAACTTGACGCCCCAAACTCCTTCCTCTCTCATACACACTATCCTTCAATGACTAATGATACAGAAATTCAAAAAGCAAAACTGGAATTTTTTTACTAAAGAATCTGACACTCTGTTCTATTTCTAAATATTTATACTGTGCTTGGCCTCTTGAGGCAATAAGACCCCACAAGCTTTCCTACTTCTCTTCCTCTATTGTCTCTCGGCTGCATGAAACTCCCTCTGAAACAGCTGCTCGGGCTGGGCACAGCACTCACACCTGTAATCCCAGCACTTTGGGAGGCCAAGGCAGGAAGATCGCTCGAGTCCGGGAGTTCGAGACCAGCCTGGGCAACATGAGGAGACCCCCTCTCTACAAAAAATTTTCAAAATGAGCCAGACATGGTGGTGCATGGTTGCGGTCCTAGCTACTCAGGACCATATATATGCTCCTAACCCCTCTGCCAGGCTCTTCCTTCTAATTAGGCAAGCCTCTTTCTTCCTGTACCCATGGGCTTCGAGTAGGTACTTGGCAATAAATGCTGATCATGTTTCTAGCACTGGAGAATGGTGATAGCATTCTCTGATGTTAGAAATAAAATCAGCATTATATATGAAAGGATACGGCACTTTTTCCAGTGTCAGAAACACAATGGACTCCCCAGCAATGAGAATTGTGTTACGCATCTCTCATGGATGTGCCCAAGGAGTTCATTTTAAACCGCAAAAGGAGAAAGTTAAACTAGACAGGTTTAAGTATGACATTGCCATGCAATTTCCAAAGTACTTGTGGCATCCCCCTTCAGAGGCTCTGAGAAGATTTCAGTGTGAGTGGATTCACTACATAACGGCCACAGCCTGGTGTTGTGGTAAATCTGAATGTCAAGAGAACAAAGGCAAAAGAATGCAACTTCTTAAAAAGCATTTCATTTATTGCACTCCTCAACTCTGTGTATCTGGAGAACACAAAGGAACTGGGGAAGGAAGGACACAGCTCCTCCTGCTCTCAACTCACCTATCATTGTTGAATGACAAGGGAGAAGAAGGGGTCAGAGCAGAGTTTGGGGCTCATGAGCAAATCAATGGACCTTTGTTTTTCACGGGATTCAGAGATCCAACTCGTGTGTGAAGATGTTCCATCTTGGAGGCACTTTCTCTAAGTTTTATCCACACTGCTGTGTATAGTTGAGATGCAGGAAATGATGGTGAGCCATCTGGAATATTGGTTCTGGTGGGTTCTATTGGTCTAGGAAAGAGGTCCTATTATCCTCTGTCTCCAAGACTCCACCCAGCTTCGCTGTGTTGAACCCCCACCCTTGACAGATGACTCTTCCTTAGTGTTACAGATCACTTTCCTCTCATCTTCATCCAAGTTTACATTTACCCAGGACATGCTTAACAGTTACCCTACTCTCTTATCATCTCAGGATCTACAAGTTGAGTACTGCCCAAAAACCCCATTCTATCATCCCTCTATATCAGTGCTTCTCTTACCAGCAGGTTATTATCTGCAGAGTTTCATGGAAAAGGTACTTTTGTACCTATCTCATTAGTTCAGTGCTGGGAAGGATGTTTTAAATATGAATATCCCAACCTTGAATTTCAAGAACATTCTGGAAGAAAAGACAGAGAAAGACAGAGACAGAGATAAAAAGACTTCATCTCTCTTAGTGTTACAAGAAGAAGGGAGATATATTAATATATTCCTCGAGTATTGTCTTCCAATACTCCTATACAACTGCTTTTTCAGATTAGGGCTCAACCTCATCCTTAAAAGATGACTTCAACATGTTTTAATTTTTTTAAAGAAACTATGGTATTATCCAGGAAAGCTCTTTAAAAGTTTTTACAGTCTCATTTCATAGTACAATTTCACTCAATCCTGAGAGTCTCTCAAAATAGCCTGTTGAGCAAATTTATTACCACAGCTCACAATCTCTCTCCAACACATAGTTTTACATTGAAACCAGGTATTTAGGAAATAACCTGTCTTCTTGATAACACAGTTCTCCAGGGGTCCCCAGGCAACTAATCTTTGCTAGCCAAACACTCCCAAGAAATCACAAATTACATAATGCACATGAAAGCATTTTGCGTGCTGGAAAGCACTATATAATGTTATTGTTTCTTATTAATAATAAATCATTTATTAAATGTGCCAGGAGTGTATAATGACATAAGGTGTAATTAGCCACAAGGCACAGCAAAATCATAAAACCAAAGACATCCTCTTTCCCCAACACTGCATCTCTAAGAATGTAGTTAATCTTTATTTGTTCCTTCACACATGCATAAGCAATATGAATACATGAGTGCCAGAAATAGGGCTCAGAACTGGAGGTCTCTGCTTCATGTACTGTAACTCATGAGCACAGTCTTGTTCCTTTTATGGGTAGAAATGCCTCCGAGCTGTTTGCATTATCTCAGTAGCAGCCTGGGGGAGGGGGATCTGCATAGCCCAGATCCCTCAGCCGCAGTACCAGAAGAATCGTTTCTAATCAAGCATGTAAATCCATTTGTATGACCTTGGAAAGACTCCCAATAAGAACATTTGGATATTAAAACACTCTATTCTAAAAGACATCATTGTAATTGTACTGTTTACTGTTGATATTATACCTAAAACAATGTATTGTCTAGTGAAAACTCCAGGCCTTCTTTATACAGAGAAGTTACTAAGCCCAATGAGCCCCTACTAGGATAGATGGAAGATTTTGTTTGTTTCTTTCCTGATTTCCCTAGCATTCTGACTTTGGAAGTTAATGTTCACTCTTATACCACACTCTCAGTTTGGGAGCCGTGAGCTAACCCCCAGCACCTCGACCCCATCACAATTTTGGAAATGATTGAGGTCAACCTTCAAGGAAAGCCAGTTCCCTCAGATGCATCCACCTGTCACTTAAATAATCCTTATCACTTATACAACTATCATTTGTACATTTTTAAACAATAAAGGTTAGAAGTTGATAGAGGAGAAAAATTTTCCCTTGGAGCAACATGAATTGCCTCCAGTCTTCCAGGAGAGGGTTATATTTGCTATCGAAGAAAAGAAAAGAAGAGAAAAGAAAACCATTTATAAAAAATCTCATCCCTATTCCCATAAACATTGAAAATCTTTCATTTCTCAAGCAATTTCAACTCTAAGATGTTTACTGAGAGTTTCTGAAAACCCATTTGATGTTTTCATCTTTACTCTGTAAAAATAATCTTATCTCATTGAAACTTCTGATATGACCATGATTGTGTAAATCCAGTTTTCTTCTCTTCTATTCCTGAAAACTACCCAAAAGAAAAATGGGAAACAAAAACACAAATTATATTTTCAGTAAAACTAGGACACAGACTCTAAAGTATTTTGAAAAGGATACCAGAAAACAACAGAATTCACAGAAGAGACAACAATGGGAAGAAGAAAGAAAGACCAGTGGTGTCAGGTCTCAGAAATGTCCCATAAAAATATACTTTTTTGAAGGTAAGGGACATTCCTGGAGGGGAAAAGACTACAACCTATGTATAGAAAAGAGGTTCAGGAAAGAGATTAATCTTGCAGGTATCAGAAGCCTCCAAAAGACCTGGTTTACATCATAGAAGCTAAAACCTTCAGGAGAATAGTGCAGATGGAGCCATATTTATCTCAAGACAGTCTCTGTAACAATTGAAGTGTCAGCCTTTTCATGTAAAAAACTGCCCACCTTGGAATGCCCCTTTGACCCCATCTCATGACCATTTACAATAGCTTATACAGAAAAATTCACCTCTTTATGGAACAAACAGTTTTAAAAAGAAACTAGTATTGCATTTAAAGGTTCCAGAAGAAATGAAGGAGGAAGAGATGAGCAAAATTTATTAGCAGATGAGACTTGCTCTCAGGAAAAATAATGCCATATGATAGGTAAATATTGCAAACAAATATTTTGCTATGATTAAGAAAAACATAATGAAACAATTACCTCTATTAAGAAAGAACACAAAGCAAAAATGCAAGAAATACAGGAGAGATGGCAAGACAGTGGAGAAAGTGGAATGTGGACTAGCAAAACTCAGGAAAGAATTAGAATGAAAAATAAAGCCATCAGAGAAATGAAGATAAAATTGGAAACATCACAGAAACAAACCCTGTAGAAAACACATCAAGGGACATGAGAATAGAGATATGAAAAGTAAGCCAGATGTAACATAAATAGCTTAAAATAATTAGAGAGAAAATTATATATAAAATAATATATAAATAAAATCATAAAATATGAATATAATATATAAATAAAATTGTAAGTAAAAGAATAAACAAAGGAAACTCAGACTTTGTATAACTGGAATTCCCAAAGGATAAAAGAATAAAAGCATAATAATGTCCCAGACCAGATTTGAATATTGCTCAAGAAAAAAAATATCCTGGAATGAAAAACGTGAATCTACGCTTTGGAAAAATTTAGCTAGGATAATTAACCTGGCACAGTCAATGCAAATACAACTCCTAGAAAAGTTAAAGAATGGTAGCTTTAAAGAGACAGCCAAAAAGATCAGGTCACTTAATGGGATGAAGGGAGTGGATTACATAGTACTGAGACCTATTCCTAATACTAGAAGATGATGAGGCAATGCCTAAAGATAATCCAAAAAAGGAAGTATGAGCTCAGTTTTTTTGGGGTTTTTTGGGGGGTTGGGGGGTTTGAGATAGAGTTTCATTCTTGTTACCCAGGTTGGAGCTCTGTGGTGCGATCTTGGCTCACTGCAACCTCTGCCTCCTGGGTTCAAGTAAATCTCCCACCTCAGCCTGCCAAGTAGCTGGGATTACAGGCGCCTGCCACCATGCCTGGCTAGTTTGTGTATTTTTAGTAGAGACAGGGTTTCACCATGTTGGCCAGGCTGGTCTTGAACTCCTGATCTCAGGTGACCCACCTGCCTCGGCCTTCCAAAGTGCTGAGATTACAGGTGTGAGCCACCTCGTCCAGCCGAGCTAAGTATACTTATATTCAACAAATAATACTTCAAGTAATGGCTATAAACAAACTGTTTTGAATATGCAAGGACTCTAGAAATGTTGGTCACATGAGGCTTTGTTGGGGAAATAAACTAATATAAGACAAATTTCAAGCAACAAAGACTGGGGAACCTATAGTAACAGCACTAGTTGTTAACAGTAAATGTATTTAGCAGTAGAACTAAGACACAACAAACGCAGGCATTAAACTGACAGAACAAAATTTAAGTATAATAAGCCTTTCCAGTATAAAAATAATACCAGCCAGGTGCGGTGACTCACGCCTGTAATCCCAGCACTTTGAGAGGCTGAAGCGGGTGGATCACTTGAAGTCAGGAGTTCAGGACCAGCCTAGTCAACACAGCAAAACCTCCTCTCTACTAAAAATACAAAAAAATTAGCCACAGTGGCAGGTGCCTAAAGTCTTAGCTACTAGGGAGGCTGAGGCAGGAGAATCACTTGAACCTGGGAGGCAGAGGTTGCAGTGAGCTGATATCGCATCATTGCACTCCAGCCTGGGCAACAGAGTGAGAATCTGTCTCAAAAAGTAATAATAATACCATTAATAACAATTGGGAACAGAAAAAAGAAAAGGGGTGGGGGAAATGGGTATGAAAAACATAATGAAACAATTACCTCTATTAAGAATGAACACAAAGCAAAAATGCAAGAAATCCAGTAGAGATGGCAGTAGAACTAAGACACAACAAATGTAGGCACTAAACTGACAGAACAAAATTCCTTTCTCTGTAGAAACCTGGAAATCAAAAGAATACTTAAAGCTAACAAGTTTAATAACAGAGGTATACATGTGATAAATCCTAACAAAGATAATACTATTCGCTGAAATTGGATAATGGCAAACGGGGGTGAAGAGGAGAGAAAGAAAATATGTATTTATTTTATCATTGTTCATAGTAAGGAAATAATACTCTCTAAAAAATTGAAAGAAAAAGGCCCTTATATGAAATTAACAATGATGAAGTGATACCTAGTATAAAAATGTGAGCATACCTAAATATCAGTACTATACATACTAGAATATTTATTATAAATATAGAATATATAATATGACAGAAATGACAGAATTAAGACCAATCATAACTGTCATATCAATAAATGTAAATGGCCAAAATTAACCTGTTTTTCAAAAAAGTATTTCTGAATGAATTGCAAAGAAAAACCCAGTTTTATGCTGTATACAGAAGACATACCAAAAACAAAATGATTTAGAAAAATATTTTTTAAAGATAGGCAAAAGTTCATGAGATAAATACATAAAAGGAAGCAAGATCTTGACTGTAATATCAAACAGAGTAAAATTCAGATCAGAATATACCAAAAGAGAAGAGGGCACTTTATAATGCTAAAGAGTTCCAAACACAGTGAGAATATAAGTTATAACTATCAATACATGATATAATATAGTATCAATAGTCAGAAAGTAAAACCTAGAAAATATAAAAGAGAACTAGGAACACATTGGTAAAAGTAATCTTTAGTTCATTTCTCTCCACCTATGGTAGATCAAGGGGAAAAGACAAAAAAATCTCAACAGAAATGTTTCCAGAGAAGAAATAGAGAGAGTTGTTAAAGGGCTAACCCTCAAAAAAAAAAAAAAGACCAATCTTCAAGGGTTCTGTAAAAAAAACCTACAAATGAAAGTACCAGAACCAGATGATTTTGTAGGAAAATCCCACCAAACCATTTTCATGACATTAGAACTATTCAAAAGCATCATAACAGAAGGAACAGTTACAAATTAATTTTGTGAAATAAGCATTACACTAATATCAAAGCCCAACAAAGATTTAACTAAAGAAACCTATAGAATAATCTCATTTTAGAAATATCAATATACAACTGAAAAAAAATTATTAAAAAGTAGAAATATCAATACAAAAGTCATATATAAAATACTGCCAAACAGAATTCAGCAGCCAGGTGCAGGGGTTATCCAAAGTACTTAAGGATGGTGCAACATCAGAAAATCTATTAATAAAATTTATAATTTTAGTAGGCCTGAGGAGAAAGATAATATGATCATCTTCGTGGAAGATTGTTAAGGCACTAGAGAAACGAATTATTAAAATTTAATTTAAACAACAAAATAGGGAACTGATGGCATGATAGCCTCAAAGTTGACCATTGTCAGTTCCTTCCCTCCCTCTATACATAGCATCTCCCTTCCTCTATACATCAAGGCATCTATACATCTCGTTCCTCTATAAAGCAATAGATGGAGTTTATTTCTCAACCCTTGAATCTGAGCTGGTCCTGTGAGCATCTTAACCAAGAGAATGCAGAGAAATTGATTTTCTGGTATTTCTGAGTACAGAAATACCAGATACTTCCTTCCACTTAGAATCCAGCTATCAACTCTGTGAAAACCAAGCCATGTGAAAAGACCCAAATGAGAATGAATGCACTGTGGTCAGCAGTTTCAGCTGAGCTACCGGACAATGGTAAATGCCAATTGCCACACAGATGAGTGAGCTATCTTGGATGCTCCAGCTCAGCCAAGCCCTTAGACAACCTCATTCCATGCTGATACATTGTGAAACAGAATAACTGCCCAGCTGAACCCAGTCAACACACAGAAATGTGAAAGATAATAAAATAATTATTGATTTAAGTCACAAAGTTTTGGTGTGGCATGTTATGCAGGAATAGACAACTTAAACACATAGACGTTTTCTCAATACATTTATCAAATCAGGTCAGCCATGGTAGCTCACACATGTAATACCAGTGCCTTGATGGGCCAAGGCAGGAAGATTACTTGAGCCAGGAATTTGAGACCAGTCTGGGCAACATGAGACCTCATCTCTACCAAAAGAAAAAAATATTTAATTAGCCAGGTGTAGTGGCATGCACCTGTAGTCCCAGTTACTCAGGAGGCTGAGGCGGGAGTATCACTTGAACCCAGGAAGTCAAGGCTGCAGTGAGCTACAACTGTACCACCGTACTACAGCCTGGACAACAGAATGAGATCCTGTCACTAAAAAAAAAAAAAAAAAAAATTTAATAAAAAAAGTATCAATTTAGGATTATGCTTAATAAATAAAAGTATTTCCACTAAAGTAAGGAATAAGGCACAGGTTCCCATATTATCATTATTATTTATCATTTCATGGGACGTACAAGATGATGAATTGGATAAGAGGAAGATATTATAGGTATAAAAAAAGTTTAAGAAAGAGTGAAATCTATCACACTTTGCAGATAGTATAGATGGAAAAATCAACTAAAATGCTACTATAAAAATATGTTTAAAATTAGAGACATAGGAAACTAATAAATAGAAGTCAATAGACTATATACATACATAAACCAGTTAGAAAATATAATAAAAAATTATTCCATTTATAATAGAAACAGAAATGGATTAACTATCTTAAAAGAATGTATAAGATCTTTAAATTTTTTTTAATATTTCTTAAGGACATCAAAACGATATGAACAAATGGCAATACATACGAACATAACAAAGATGTACTCTTCCCTAAGTAATCTATATATTTAGGACAATCTTATTAAAAAGTCTAGTTAAAGTTTATATAGAAAAACAAAACAATCTGGAATAGCCAAGAAAAAGCTAAAGAACGGAAAAAGGAACAATACCCTATGCGTCATTAAAACAGATTATAAAATCTCTAATTATAACAGTGTGGGACTGACAAATAAATGTACCAACAGTCCAAAACAGTACTTTCTAGAAAGTAGAAACATAGAAAATACAAAGGGGACTTTGGCAGAAGAAAAACAAATTATTCAACAAATACTTTTGAGACTGCTGGATCTGACAACGATTCTAGCTTAATAACACACTTGACTGGCAACGATGTAGAAAAATAAACACCAAAGACAGATTTACCATGAAGCTAATGAGGATTAAGTTTCAGGGCTCCTCATTTGCAGGGGCACCTTCCAAGGTTCTGGAATGGCTCTAGAAAGGTGTTCAAATGGTCATAGATTAATTAATTTGAATTTAGTCACATCGGTATAGGGTTTCGCTGCTTTTATGCCCAGTTAATGCTAGCCTTCCTAGGATAGGAATGTCTTCCAAGAATATTCCTGTGACCCACCTACCAACTCCCCTAATGCTGTAGGATGGAGGTGAAGGGTCATAGATTCTATTGTCCTATGAGCATGTCCAAGCACCTGGCACGGGAAGGATAAGTTGTGGAGGTGATACAAGGCTTGATATGTTTCTCATTCTAAATAAAATACATGTGTACTTTTATACTAACTTTGTATTTCCAACTGTTGGATTATCTTTCTTAAAGAAAACTCATCCATTGATTGATGGTGGGAATGTAAACTGGAGAGCAAATTTATCAGAATTTCAAGCACATACTCTTTTGACCCAACAATCCTTCCTTCTGAAATATTATCTTACAGCTGTTCTTGCACATGTGCAGAATGACTTACAGGCTTGTTCTTGGCAGCATTGCTTGTAATAGCAAACAACTGGAAATAATTCAACTATCTAAGAACAGGGATAAAGGACGATACACTCATAAAATGGAATATTTTGCCATTGTCAAAAATAATGAAGAAGCACTTAAAGAATTGATATATAAATATCTTATGATAGAGTTGTATGTGGGAAAAAAATCAAACTACAGGAAATTGTGTACGGTGTGTTCCATGTCTGTAAAAAAGACTAAAACAGGCCGGGTGTGGTGGCGTACACCTGTAATCCCAGCACTTTGGAGGCTAAGGCAGGTGGATCACAGGGTCAGGAGTTCAAGACCAGCCTGACTAACATGGTGAAACCCCATCTCTACTAAAACTACAAAAATTAGCCGGGCATGGTGGCATGCGCCTGTAGTCCCAGCTACTCGGGAGGCTGAGGCAGGAGAATCACTTGAATCGGTAAGCCAAGATCGTGCCACTGCACTCCAGCCTGGGCGACAGAGAGAGACTCCAACTAAAAAAAGAGAAAAAAGACTAAAACAGAATAGAAACACAATTGCAATGCACGCATACTTTAAAAATCTGAACAATAAACAAAATGCTAAGACACCAGTCATCTGTTAGAAGTTGCAAACTAGATGAATGAGAAACCTGAGTGGGAATTATACTATTCACTGTATGCATTTATACATTTTTTATGTTTTAACTCATAAATGTTATTATGCATCCACAATTAAGTAATTTTTGAAGAACCTCATGGCAGCATTACCTTCCAAGTTTCTTCCAGAAGCTTCCAGATCCCACAGTAAGGATTGCCTGCTTTTCCTATGTGCTCTCATAGCTCCTTCTTCTGACCTGTCACAGCACCTATCACACTCTATTATAATGGCCTATTTACTGAGGTGCCTTTTTCACTAAAATAGAAGTTTCATAAGAGGAACCAAATCTCTAAGCATCTGGCACAGTGCCTGCTTCATACAAGGTGTACAAAATGCTTGTCAAGAAAAAGTCAATAGGAAATATACTTTCTTTTAGAAGTATAATGCTCAACACCCTTTGCTTAGACAGTATATCTACAAAGTGAGTCTAAATTATTTGGGTCCAAATAACTACTTTAAAGCAAAAAAGAGAAGGAGGAATGTTAGTTTAAATTTAACTATGTTCGTATTATGTATTCATTTTCTACTGCTGTATGGCAAACTACCACAATCTTAGTGACTTGAAACTGTGCTCATTTATTAGCTCACAGTTCTGTAGGTTGAAGTCCAGTAGGCATGAATAGATTCTCTGCTTCGGATATCGTAAGGTCAAAATCAAATTGGTGGCCAGGGTGGACTTATCAAGAGTCTCTGGAGAAGAATCTGCTTCTAAGCTCATTTTTCTTTTTTGCAGAATTAATTTCCTTGGGATTGTAGAACTGAGGTTCCTGTTTCCTTGCTGGCCATCAGCCAAGCACTGTTCTTAATTTCTAGAGGTTACTCACAATCTTTGACACATGGCCCCCTCTTTCTGCAAAGCTATCAGTGAAGCACTGCCTTCACAACAGATTCTTCTCCTGTTTTAAATCGCTAATTTGCCCTTCTGCTACCAGCTAGAGAAAACTCTCTGCTTTTAAAGGGAAAGTGTGACTAGGTCAGGTTCATCCAGATAATCTCCTTATCTTAAGGGCAGCTGATTAGTAACTTCATGGCATCTTGGCAATTCCAAAATCTCCTTTGCCAGGTAACAGTAACATAAACATAGGAGTAATACCAGGGATCAAGGATCATAGGAGTTATTTTAGAATTATTTCCACCATACCATGTTGGCTCTTAACATGTCAAAACTGATCATCCCTAAGGAATAGTTACCCAAATTTAGGCGCCAAAGAATTTTCTCCCTTCTCCATATATTTTTCTCTCCTTTCAATTTCTGGGATGTAATGACCTGAGAACACCAGCTGGTGTTTCTAAAGATTGCCTCAACCACTCTTACAGAAAAACAGCGTGTGGGAGGGCAGAGTGGGGTGGCAGTAGTAATGGAAGCAAAGGTATGTGCATGGACAATTCTAAAAAAATAAATAAATAAACTGGTGAGTACAGTTTGTATAGGTATCTAAGACTGACCAAGATTTAGAAGGAAATTCCCCAGATCTCAGTGGAGTTCTGCTGAAAACAGAAATGTCATCAATCATATAAAGCCTTTGAAGTTTCCATCAACTCAACTGACTTTGGTGTTTTCCAGTTTTTCTCCCTAGAACTATGTTTAAATGCTTTCCTTCCTTTCTTATTATCTGGTATTATTTTGCGTGTCTATTCTCTATTTCCCTTTGATTTGATATTGCTCTTCTAAGTAACAGTACCATCAAAACTAGCAGTAGTTCCCACTGTCCAGCATTTATGCCCCCAGTACTCATGACTGTCCTTAACACCTTCTTCAGAACTCTGCTCAAATGTCACATTAGCAGCAAGGTCTTCCCTAATCATGCTGTGTAAAAAGGAGATACTCTCTACTCATCTTGCCTTATTTTTCTGTAGAACTTATCACTACCTAATACATTGCACACACATAGCTCCTTCTTTTAAAGGAGAGACACACACACACATACTTCTTTATCATCTATTAAGAAAAAGGGGTCATATCTCTGGCATTTAGAAGAATTCCTGAACTCAATAAATATTTTTTGAGCAAATAAATGGAAGTTTACATGGGTATAAGTTTTCACTTTTAATTATTTTTATGTATCCATCCCTACCTTTTTCCTCTGCTTTTATAAGCCCTTTATAGTGGATATAAGCGCATACTTATTAATAAGCACAGAAACATGGTACCAACTCCATAATTCACTAGTGAACACAACCACCTTGCTAGGTGATATTAACAACTACTCAAATAAAGCAAAATCAGTTTCTTTATAACATGCTCTGCTTCAACCATTGTTTTTCCTGGTTCTATGGGCAAAGAACTAGTCATGCTTTTGCAAAACTTCACATTACAAAAATGTTGTATAGCCGTGTTAGGAATGGATGCACACACACATAGTGTGGTCAAAAGATGTGATTTGAAATCAAATATGCCCAAATTAAACACTCAGCTTGGTATTGCAGTGACTCAATTTGAGACAAGTCACTTAAACTCTCTAAGCTATTGTTTCTTCATTTATGAAATGAAGATAATAGGACTTATTTCACCTAGGACTTATGAGGATTAAATAAGCCAATGCATCAATATGTGTAGCAGTGTTGAACAAATGTCAGTGGCTTCTGCTGTTCTTGTTTTTGTTCATGTTCAAGCTGATTCCACTTCTTTGTCCTTTCATAATATCTCATCTCATAAACTATATTTTCTTTGGTTATGCTCATTTTCCTATATCCAGGGAAGAGTAAATAATACAAAATACCCATAAACAAAACCAGTGTGGATTAATGTCAGCTGGTGTGGCTCATAAGATACTGAAATGAGGTTGGAAGTTACAATGCACACATGTACAACGATCTCGTCATAAGAACAGACAGTCATGACATTTGAGTTTTAGGACACTGGTATGCCTGAGGCAGGGAATGATGTGACATGACTTCTTGGGGTCTCTTCCAGGCCTACATTTTATTTTTCTTGGTAAAAGCTCCATACACTATGAGTTTCATCAAATCATTTTCAACTAGAGGATCACAGCTGCCACCCTCAAGTGAAGTCCTACATTCTTGGGAATTCAGGCGTAATTTCTTCCTTTCCAATACTTGAAAAGATTACTTTTTCACAAGTCCTTATTAAATTTAAATTTAGAATAAGAAAGCTGTCTTATTTCCCTAAAAACTACACTTTGCTGATCCAATATAATCCAAAGGAGGATTTAGATGGTAGCAGAAGGGAGAAAGGTATGTTAGGGTACCTGGGAAGTGGGCAACAAGGAAAACAAGCACAGTCTGTGTCTCAGAGCCACTTCCCTGAATAGCTGCTAGGAAGTTTCCCAGAATATAAAGCCAATGCACTGTGGTCCCTTGCAAGCAGCTCTTCACTGCACAGTCTACATCAAAACTCAATAAGCCATAGTTGGTTTAAAATTAAGTCAGATTATCATGTTTCTCAAATAAGATCGAGAGGCAAAAATAATTATGATTTATATAATCATAGTAATTATACCATACAATTCATCCATTTAAACTGTACAATAATAATCTGTTATTTTTCAAGTAATGAGTCTCACCCATTCAGTTGAGTGATAAAACAGGAATTATCCTAACCCAATTTATAGGTGAATCAATCTAAATTAAGGAGAATGGGGGGATTATGAGAAGTGGTATGTAAAAAGAAATGGAAAAGCTACTTGGGAATGAAATGAAAAAACAGAGAGAGGGCTTTGTATTCTCAAACAGTGCTCAAGAGCATGGCCTTTGAGCTCATGAAATAAGTAACTTCCTGCCAAATCCTGAGAGACAAAAAATATATTAGTGGTTTTCAGGGACTGTGAAGGAGATGAATGGGGAGTAGCTGCTCATGTGAACACGGTTTCCTTTTAGAGTAATTTAAATATTCTGAAATTTATTGTGGTAATGGTTGCACAACTCTGTGATTATACTAAAAAACTATTGAATAGTGCACTTTAAATGGATGAATTGTGTGGTATGCAAATTATATCCCAATTAAAATGCTGAAAAAAATAATTGAAAGGGGGCAAAGTAAAGATAGCAATACGATGCCTTTGCTTATGAAAGTTAAACTCAAACTAGATAGTAGCTAACAACTGAAATAACAGGAGAGAAAATTTTATTTCAAATTCTTAGATAAATTCATCAAAATCCTTAGTTCCTGAAAGCACAAACTGGATTTTATTTAATAGCTACAGTAACACCTGGCTACCAGGACAAATAACTCTTGAATCTGTCATCTCCATTCCTGCTGTCACTGATACAGTCATTGTCTCTTCCCTGGATCATTTTACAATAACAGCCCTTTAACCAGCCTGGCTTCTCCCTTTGGACTCATTCTCCATGTTACACCAGAGAGGTCTTCCAAACAACAACAACAAATCCAAGCACATCAATCCTCTGATCAATATCATTCAGCAGCTCCCAACCGTTCCCAGAATAGAGTCAGGAATCTCTAGACAGGCTTAACATGCCTTCATTTCCTGTGCTCTGACTCCTTTTTTCAACCATATCCCTACCCACCACCCAGGTAAACCCTAGGATTGGGCCACACTGCACTCCCTGTTAGCACCACACTCTCATTTCCACATTTGTGCAAGCCACCTGACATGGTGACGGTACAAAAACCCGTCTTTGTCCTTGAAAAGCTCTTGTACATCTTTTAATACACAGCTCAAACTTCACCTCCTTCTTGCAAGCTTCTCTATTTCCCCAGATGTTCTACTGGGTGATTCTTACTCTATGATTCCTTAATTCATCCATGTATTCTACAAATATTTATTGAGTGGCTTTTGTGGGTCAAGCATATAGCAACTTGTCTGTGCAGGGCTCATACTGATAGAACTTTGTACATCTCGGCTCCTCCCACTACACTATGATCCCTCAAAGAGAGATGTCATGTTCTATTGTTCATCTTTGCATCCCTGCCTCTAATATGCTGCCTGACATATTATAGGGACATAACAATGCCTTGGATAAGTGGGAAAAGGCACTAAAGAGATTATTTGAATATGGTCAACATTACCTACAAATCATCCTTTCACTTCAATATATAAGACCTGATATAAAAGAGATATGTTTTATTGGTATTAGTAATAGTAATGCCATTTTGTGGTTGTTCAGATCTAAAACCTTTGGATATGTAACCCACTCACATACACACACATATGTGCATATAGACAAATGTAATTATATAGTTTTTCATATTTGAACATGAAAGATAAAATAAACCATTAACATAATTTTTCTCACTTTTGACTTTTCACATATATTTTTTCCAAAAAAATACGTATGAATTTGTACTTAAGAAAGGTGAAATTCTCTGTCCCCATAGATCTCCATCCACACAATTATGCACATAACTGTTTTCTTTAACTACAATTTCTTTGGTAAGCCCCAAACAAACATTCCAATCATTTGCTAAACATATCCACTGAGGCGTGGTGCCCTGTTAAAGAAATTAGTTCCCTTCCTTTTAATTTGAAAATATCTAGGAACCAGTAAACTCAGAAACATTGTGATCCCAAAATACTATTATGTTTCCTGCCAAGTTTCTTTTAAATCTGAATCTTCTAATCTAAATCTCCTGGGGTTTCTATGCTAAGAAGCAAGCACTTTGGTGACTATCTCTTTACTAATATGCCAAACTAAGTTCCCAGGGTTCTTCTTTTGGGACTCTAAATTATCAAAGGGCATATCAAAACTACTGCGGGTTCCAGGATGCAATATATTCCACAAGAAAACTTTCCTGGACTCCAGAAAAAAAAAAAAAAAAAAAAAAAAAAAGGGCACTTTCACAGGAAGGAAAAAAAAAGTGAAGAGACAGTTATACATTAAAAGCATGTTTTAAGCTGATTGGATCCTGATTTAAAAAAGAAAAAAGCTATTAAAGTCATTTTGTAGGCAATTAAGGACATTTTAATATGCAGTGATTTGGATTACATTAAGAAATTAATGTTAATCTTCTTGGTTATGATAATACTACTGCGGTTATATAAGAGAGTGCTCTTATTCTTAGGAGATGCTGCTAAAGTATTTATGGGTAAAATGTTACCATGTCTACAATTTACTTTCAGAGGGTTCAGGGGGCAAAATATGTGCATGTATATAAAAAGAGAAAGCATTTGTGGTAAATTGTTAACATTGCTGAATGTAGATGGGGATCATAAGGTGTTCCTATAATTCTTTCAACTTTTCAGTATGTTTCAAAATTTTCAAAACAAAAAATTGGAATCAAATTCTCTTTGAAGATTTTTTTTAAATAATAACTGCCCCTTGTGCTGCAACACACTTTCAAATTGATAAGATCATTTAGTATTAGAGATGAGTCTGTTGGTTATTCATTACTAACTCCAGAACTGTGTTTAAATCAGAAAATTGAATTTGCTAATCCTACCACAGAACTTATCAAAAGACTTGAGGTTATAATTATTTTCTCCTAGAGAAGAAATCTCAACATATAAGTTTATGACTTTCAAATGCTTTTTTGCTTGAACAAGTATTCCCCTGGAGAAAAATGTGTGCATGGAAACACATGGGAAGAAATTCTCCTTCCTTAAATACATTTATTCATTATTTCAATGTTTTTAAAGTATTCATGAACAGGTTTTATTGTTTTCAATTTTTCCACATATAACAAACCTTCCTTTCTACATCCTCTCTTCTAACTCTGACCCTACAGAACTCTGTTATATGGCCAACAAGTTCCAAGAAGGGCTACAGACTCCGTTTCATGCATCACCTGACATGGGTAGTACCTTTTCTTGGAACAAGGGCTCTTCAGTAATGCCTGCTGTGAAGGCCAGCTGTGGTGGTAGATCACCCAGCTGAATGCCTTCTGGAATATTTTTTTCAATGTCTGTGTATTAGTCTGTTTTCACGCTGCTGATAAAGACATACTTGAGACCAGGCAATTTACAAAAGAAAGAGGTTTAATGGACTCACAATTCCACATGGCTGGGGAGGCCTCAGAATCATGGCCAAAGGCGAGGAGGAGCAAATCACATCCTACGTGGATGGCGTTAGGCAAAGAGAGAGCTTGTGCGGGAAAACTTCCCTTTATAAAACTATCAGATCTCGTGAGACTCATTCAACACCACAAAAACAGCACTGGAAAGATCTGCCCCCAGGATTCAACCACCTTCCACTGGCTCCCTCCACACAACACATGGGAATTAAAGATGAGATTTAGGTGGGGACATAGCTAAACCATATCAGTCTTTTACGTGGCATGAAATGTTTTCTAATTACTGACAAGTAGTGAAGTGTCCAGAATTCTCTCTTCTTTGGAAGAGCCTTGAAAAACACACGCGCGCACACACACACACACACACACACACACATATAGTTGCCCCTCAATCTTTGTAGGAGGATTGGTTCCAGGACCCCCCACAGATACCAAAATCCATGGATGCTCAAGTCTTTGATATACAATGGTGTAGTATTTGCATATAACCTACACACATCCTCTTGTATACTTTAAATCACATCTAGATTACTTATAATACTTATTACAGTGTAAATTCTATGCAAATAGTTGTTATACTGTATTGTTTAGGGAATAATGACAAGGAAAAAATGTGTTCAGTGCAGAAGCAATTGTCCCCTTTTTCCCCTGAATATTTTTGATCCTTAGTTGGTTGAATCCAAGGATGCAGAACCCAAAGATATGGAGAGCTGACCTTATACTGTGCAGAACTTCATTTCAAAGGAACTTGAATAGACAAAAGAAGATGTTTCATGATAGTTTGCCTATAGAAATAAGAGAAAATATGAGCAAGAGAAAAAAACAGTTTTCTCATTTTTTGAGAAGGAGGTTGGACCTGCATGAGAAAGGATGACATAACCTAGAAAGTATGATCTGACAAAACACCAACCAGCTCAGTTTATTTCATGAGGAAAAAACTTTAATACTTAAAAAGAATAATTTTCTTTAGCTTCCAAAGTACTCTGCACAACACTTGAAACATTATAAATGTCAGACCAATTGCAGTCCCAGGAAAATTTTTAATTTTAAACGTTAAAAAGTGTCTGCTCTTGAAAATCTTTTTCATCACTAAAATCCTCCTAGCTTCCTTCTTAGGCCAAAGCAGGAGACTAGTATGTGGCATGCATCCTGTTAGCCATCACTCAAAAACTCCAATACACCCTTGTTAAGTTTCAGTTCAACTTAAAATTTCATGGTTTCAAAGGGCAATTAATTACTTCTTCTGGTTTTCCAAATAGTATCCAACTATGGCAGAAACAAAAGATATAGCTGAGAAATGCTGATGAAAATTTAGCTTCATATTTGTATGAAGTTTGACTTATGAATTTCTACTGGATTCAAAAGTTAGACTGAATTAATTGGTGTGGATCGTCAGACTATCTCCCTCACACCTGGTCTTGTTATCACAGCACAGCGAGACAAAGGGATTTTTCACATGCTTCTCATTCTTTAGCAAGTACAACTTAGGTGTGAAAGAAATTTTTCTTGCCACTTAAGCCTGGCTGTTCTCCCACCCTGCTCTGTCCTGCTGGTCCTTCAGCTGCCAAGCATTGGCAAGCTTCAGACCATATTCACCACACTCTAGATTCACTCTAATGAGTTCATCTCTTGGCCATGATTTCCACCAGCAGTAGATCATGGCTTAACATGGCAAATCTTTCATGTAAAGAAAAAATCTTTCTTGATAACTCATGAGAGATGAGAACAAAAAGTTGTACAGTTCAGGTATATTTAGAAAGCTGAAATCAAATTCATTTTAGAAGTACTCTTAGAGGTAGATCCTGTATTTTGTTTGCTTGTTTATTTGTTTGCTTGCTTGCTTTCCTGGGCCATAAGTGAAAAATGTAGCTTAGACCAGACAACTTTTAGGAAGCTGTGCAAACTGTTTTGAAGCAACAGTCATCATCAGCATGGTATAAAACTAGTTTTTCAAAAACCAGGGTCAGAAGAAAGTCTTGAGCTAAGTACTTTTTTTTTAGACAGGGTCTGGTTCCATCACCCAAGCTAGAGTACAGTGGTGCCATCTCAGCTCACTGCAATCTCTGCCTCCCAGGCTCAAGTCATCCTCTCTCACCTCAGCTCAACCTCCCGAGTAGACGGGATTATAGGCACACACCATCATGCCCAGATAATTTTTTTATTCTTTTTAGAGACAGGGTCTCACTTTGTTGCCCAGGCTGGTCTTGAACTTCTGAGCTCAAGCAATCTGCCCACCCCGGCCTCCCAAAGTGCTCGGATTATAGGCATGAGCCACTGCACCTGTCCTATGTACTTTCAGTAGTACATAGGATGGTAAACGCAGTCAGCATGGAGTTTATGGAGGCCTGTTGGGGATCCTGGGAGGTAACTATGATTTGCCCAACGCTGGAAATGAGGACAATGCAGCTTAACTAAGAAACATGACCATGGTCGCATCATGCATGAGTGGTCAGCAGAGTTGGAATTGCACCCTATGCTCATAACCTTAAACCACTCTGCTATAGCACACCCTAGGCTGGAAAGTGGGTGCCCAACTTAGCACATGGTCTTTTCAGGTCACTAGACATTGCTGGGCATAAACTATTTGAGTGAATAATAACTCATTCTATTTTTTTATTTATTTACTTATTTGAAATGGAGTCTCACTCTGTTGCCCAGGCTGAAGTCCAGTGGTGCAATCTCAACTCACTGCAACCTCCACCTCCCAGGTTCAAGCAATTCTCCTGCCTCAGCCTCCTGAGTAGCTGGAACTACAGATGCCTGCCACCATGCCTGGTCAATTTTTCTCTTTTTAATAGAGACGGGGTTTTACCATGTTGGCCAGGCTCTTCTTGAACTCCTGACCTAGGAGATCCACCCACCTCAGCCTCCCAAAGTGCTAGAGTTACAGGCGTGAGCCACGACGCCTGGCCAAATCTCACTATTTCTTACCCTCGGAAGTAACCGCCCTGACTTACACTTCCTTTATAAAGTGCCATAGAATTTTTATATTTTATTTCACATGGTAAACACTCTGTAAATATGGTAGAATGAGAAAATGAATAATTTTAAACATTGAAAATCCTTAAAAGGCTAGATTTGGTTAATAGGAAGAAGCGAAGGCTGAGAGGTCATTCGTGGTGAAACAAAAACATTAAAAGTTTTAATAAGAGTATGTAAATATACTTTCTTTCTGGAATAGCCTAAGTGTAGATGTGTCTACTAGAAAGAAAGTAAAAATCTCATCCTTTTCAAAGATACACATTTATTATTGTCATCAAAACCATTAAGTGTTTCTTGGCATGAGATACTACTATATTAGTTGCTATGCAGAGCAATTGAGACCGAAATCTCACATTTCTTTAGGAATTATAGTCTCATTCCTGCAGAAGCTGCTGTAGCACAGTATAACAAATGCTTGCTGGTTGACTGATCTCAGAGAAGGGGAAAAAAATAGTGATACAGCTGAAGATGCGTAGGGCTCCAGGAACGAGAAGAGAAATGTAAATAAATAGAGAGATAATGGAATATTTACATTGAATATGTGGTAAAAGTAATGAGGGAAGGAGTGGGTGATTGATACCCAGCAGACGCTGTCAAGATACAAAATAAGCGGCCGGACGAGGTGGCTCACGCCTGAAATCCCAGCACTCTGGGAGGCCGAGGCTAGTGGATCACGAGATCAAGAGATCGAGACCATGCTGGCCAACATGGTGAAACCCCGTCTCTACTAAAAATACAAAAAATTAGCTGGGCGTGGTGGGGTGCGCCTGCAGTCCCAGCTACTCGGGAGGCTGAGGCAGGAGAATTGCTTGAACCCGGGAGGCAGAGGTTGCAGTGAGCCAAGATCTCGCCACTGCACTCCAGCCTGGCGCCTGGCGACACAGCGAGACTCTGTCTCAAAAAAAAAAAAAAAATACAAAAAAAGCAACCCCACACACTATAGGGGCACTTGTTTTATAAACTTGTTATTAAGTCACAATGAATATTTCATAATACCTATTATCCTTACAGTTTTTGTAACAATGAAATCAAGTTATGTCAGGATTTTCCCCATGAAATTAGGTTTTGCAAGGAAGATTATTCAATTCATTTAATGTATCTATGACATTTATAATAGGATTACACCGTATTGCTTTTCCCATTTTTGAAAATGGTTCCATGAAATGGCAACTATAATTCACTAAGAATGTGTTTAATGGTGGCCTAAGTATCTAAAGGTTTTGGTTTCAAATTCAACCCATGGCAAGTCCTCTCTGATATTTTACTTGCTTTCTTCCCAGAGAGCTCAGGAGAAACAGTGACTAACTTAATATATAAATGCCAGATAACAAATACATCTGGAAAGTCCCTTTGAGGTTATCATCAGTTCTAGAGTGGCTCACAAAATGCTGCTTAGGGAAAAGTTCAGTGCAGTGGGAGGGCCGCGCCGTATGTCCGTTCATTCCATGGTGATTGACATCTACATTTTTTTAATGTGGATTTTAAGTAGCAAGTCAAAAATTCAGTCTCATCCTAAATGTGCTGATCATCTGTCCTCTAAGTTTTCTGGGAAAGCAGGACTAAAAATCATTTGCATCCTCCCAAGTCTTCGAGAGAGCCATAAATACTCAAGAGTCACAGAGACAGGGAGAGAGGAAGAGATTACTAATCCCATCAACAACTTGCCAGTTTTATTTTTATATTTTAAATGAATGCCTGCTACCCCTGTCCCTGGGCACACATTCAGAAGAAGGACTTGCCAATAGTTTTTGGTGGCTTCAACGGAAGGTTTGAGATTTATTAAGACAAAGGAAAGAAAGTACAAGCAAAAGACACTCACATTAACCACATTTATGTGTTTTCTGCAGCTTTGCGGATGACAGAAGCATCAATATCCTGTTAACTTTGCAGAGCAGTTAGTTATGTCGTTAAGAGGTTAAGAGGAGAAAAAGTGCAGGAGGGCACCAGAGCCAACTGGGAAGTCAGCCTGAGGCCCGCAGGGTATCTGAAGGCACAAAGCCCCATCGGCACTGTTGATCCAGTAGCAAAATGTCAAGCTAATTTATATTCAGGCCAGGAGATTCCATGGACTAAAGATAAATGAATAATTAGTATAAGGACACTATTTTTTATATTTTTTTATTATTATACTTTAAGTTCTGGGATCCATGTGCAGATCATGCAGGATTGTTACATAGGTATACAAGTGCCATGGTGGCTTGCTGCATCCATCCCCGCATCTTCTACATTAGGTATTTCTCCTAATGTTATACCTCCCCAACACCCCAATCCCCTGCTATCCTTCCCCTAGACCCCCACCCCCCAACAGGCCCTGGTATGTGATGTTCCTCCCCGCAAGAACACTATTTTTCAAGGCTACATTGCCCTCAAGTGAATTAAAGGTTCATTGGTGAAATCACCAATGCCTCTCTAAAGTTTTCACCAAATGTAGTTTTTGGCAGAAAATGACTACAAAGTAAAATCCTTTGGTGGTAAGTCCAAAGGAAGTTGAGTGACTTGGAGATGGTATAGGAGTGTACCCAGAAACAGAGAGTGCAAAATGTCTTTGAATTCCATCTTTTAATCTCCTTATGAATTTGGCATTCTACCTCATGATATCCCCTTGTTTAAAGTGAAAGTGAAGTGTATATATTTTCTTTCTGGAATAGCCTAAGTGTCGTTGTGTCTAAAAGAAAGAAAAGGATGATAGCTCAAAGATGTAAAATAAAACGGCCACAGTTTTTGCTACATGCAGTATTTTTATATAAATGAAAAACTCTGGCAAATGATTAAAAATTAAATGTTCCATTTCCTATTGAGTTTAACATTTCAAATGTAATCCCATACTTGAGGAGGCTGAGAAGGCTTGAGGCCAGGAGTTTGAGGCCATCCTGGGCACCAGGCAACATAGCAAGACTCTATCTCTATTGAAAAATTTAAAAATTAGCCAGGCGTGGTATGTGACTGTAGTTCTAGCTACCTGGGGGCCTGAGGAGGGAGGATCACTTAAGCCCAGGAGTTTGAGATTGCAGTGAGCTATGATTGTGCCACTGCACTCCAGGATGACAGAGCAAGGCCCTGTCTCGAAAAAGAAAAAAGAGGGGTGGGAAGGTTTTGTTAGGATTTGATAGGTAGGAAGACACACTCCTCTGTGCCTCACTCCTCAAACCCACTTTAAGAAGCCTGGCTCTGAAAGGAAAGCACACAATGACATCCCCATAAATTTCTTTGCCGTGATTCTCTTTAAGCCATTCCCCACTCCCATTCTGTGAGAAAAAAAAACTCACAAGCTCTCATCCAAACCAAACGCCACTGTCAACAGACCTATACAAGCAGCCATGTTAAGGATGGCAGCTCAAAGATGTAAAATGAAATGGCCACAATTTTTTGCTACATGCAGTATTTTTATATAAATGAAAAACTCTGGCAAATGATTAAAAATTAAAGGTTCCATTTCCTATTGAGTTTTACAGTTCAAATCAATACGTTGTGTCATCACATCTTCAAATACAAGGAACCCACTGGATTCCAAGGGGCATGACAATGCATATTGTAGGCGTAGAAAAGTGGCCAAGTGGCACTTGCACCTTCTTATAACTTTTTAATTGAAATCAAAAACAAATTGAAGAAAATTCCCAAGGGAAAGAAGTGATAAAATACACCTTCAGGCTCTCTCTATGCCCAATCTGAACAAGCCCTGCTAAAAGCCAAAGGGAAAACAAATATTTTTCCTCATCTGTCTTGAGGTAACCCAGCTGGTGTCATTATTAACTGGTGTCTCAACTGCAGTGAAGAACCAAGGCTAGCTGCTCCTATTCCCACACTCTTTGGAGTGGCATAAGGGTATAAAACTTGACTTTTTTTTTTTTTGAGATGGACTCTCTGTGGCCCAGACTGGAGTACAATGGCGCGAGCTCAGCTCACTGCAACCTCCACTTCCTGGGTTCAAGCGATTCTCCTGCCTCAGCCTCCCAAGTAGCTGGGATTACAGGCATGTGTCGCCATGCCTGGCTAATTTTTGTATTTTTAGTAGAGATAGGGTTTCCCCATGTTGGACAGGCTGGTCTCAAACTCCTGACCTCAGGTGATCCACCCACCTCAACTTTTGAAAGTGCTGGGATTACAGGTGTGAGTCACCACACCCAGTCAAAACTTGACATTTCTAATGCACCAAAGAGGAGTTAACCCCATGGCCAACACCATATTTTAAATCTAAATAGCAAGGATATCCTAAACAGCACTGCCAGGAAACAACAACTCAGAGTGAGGAAAGCTTAACTCATGACTCCTTTAAAACACATTACGAGTAATATAACAATAGCAGTAACTACTCTGGAATGGTGATCTTTTTTTTTAATTGGGCTATGAAAGATCATACACTTTCCAAGGCAAGCAGCAGTCATTTACATAATTGTGCAAAAGGCAGTCTCTCTGATGTGATGCCAAAAGGGTGACATCATGAAAAACATACTTTATAGATGACCTTCTATAACTGACTAACGTCAATTGGTTAACAGTACATATTCCTACTCAGGACATGTACAACATTCATTTCTGAAACAGAAGATTCTATTTACTTCTCATCAGTCTCATTAGTTACAGCATGGGGATGATAGAGCTCTGACTTCATAGATTTGTTGGGAGAAATATGTAAGATACAACACGATCAGAAAAAGTTGTTGGCAGTTGGCATATTGCAAGAAGGCAATAAATTTTAGCTACTATTGTTGCTATTGTTGTTGTTTGTGAAGATATTGAGAACATTATCAAAAAAACGTAATTTTCTGGTTCGGTGCAGTGGCTCACACTTGTAATCCCAGCACTTTGGGAGGCCGAGGCAGGTGAATCGCCTGAGGCTGGGAGTTCAAGACCAGCCTAACCAACATGAAGAAATCTCATCTCTACTAAAAATAAAATAAAAATTAAAAAAATTACCCGGGTGTGGTGGCACATGCCTGTAATCCCAACTACTTGGGAAGGCTGAGGCCAGAGAATCACTTGAACCTGGGAGGCGGAGGTTGCAATGAGCCGACATCATGCCATTGCACTGCACTCCAGCCTAGGCAACAAGAGCAAAACTCTGTCTGAAAAAAAAAAAAAAGGTAATGATCATCTTTGGAAATTAATAATGGCTACGACTTTTGAACACCCATCAAATCTCAAGCATTACGTTAGTGATATTAAGACACATTATCTCTAATCCTTACAACAATAACACAAAAGTATTAAGATACCAATTTTAAAAACAAGAAAACTGAGACTGAAATACATTAAATAATGTGTCCAAGGTCATAGAAGTACTTAAAAATTAATTTTCAATGAATAAATAAAGGAGTTTTCAGGTAAGCAAAGGCTTAGCTTTGATGTCATTATTCTTGTCTCTGATTGTGTCCACCCACACATGGTATTTGTGTACACGTGTATTCAGACACTCCAAAAGCAACACAGCATATTGAAAACTGCATGAGCTTTGGAGTTCGACAAACAGGAATTTACATACAGTGTCCAGGGTTTACTGGCTATGTGACCCTCTCTGCATATCACTGTCTTTAACTGTAGAAGTTGCTGAATAACTAAAATCCGAACATTCCCTCATCACCTCAATCATGTATTTGGAAATATTAAACCCAAAGTGTTTCCATCTTGTTCTAAAAAACTGTAAGCATCAAGGTACTGAAGCAACTTCAGCTCTTTCAGTGCTGTTGTGTCCAAGCATTACTACATGTTAGTTATCACATACAAACTCTTAATAGAAAAGAGGTTCAAGATTGTCTTGCTTCATTTAAAAAAAAAAAAAGACAGACAACACAACTGGCTACATCAATACACAGGGTATACTGTTTAAACAATTTTCTTGGCTGGGTGCAATAGCTCACGCCTGTAATCCCATACTTTAGGACGCTGAGGAGGCAGGAGAATGACTCGAGGCCAGGAGTTTGCGGCCACCTTGGGCACCATGCAACATGGCAAGACCCCCTCTCTATTAAACATTTAAAAATTAGCCAGGCATAGTGATACATTACTGCAGTCCTAGCTACTTGGTAGGGGGCTGAGGAGGGAGGATCACTTAAGCCCAGGCATTTGAGACTGCAGTGAGCTGTGATTGTGCCACTGGACTCCAGGATGACAGAGAAAGACCCTGTCTCAGAAAAGAAAAAAACGGGGTAAAGGGGTTATAACTGTACAAATCTGATCTCAGACCAATGTATAAATTTGGAACTATGATCTCTTTGTGGGTAAATGCTTACAAACTGAAGGGTCTGGGACACTCCTAAAATCCTTAACTACCCATGGACAGTACTCCACAGAAGACATCCACAGACACAGTGGCTCAGACCATCAGAGTCATCAGAAGCAGGGGGTGATTAGAGCCCAAGCTTTGAATTCCCACAGACCTGAATTCTAATCGTGGCTTTGTCACCTATTAACCAGACAACGAATGTTATTATTAGATGATTTATGACCTTTCCATAAACCCAACGGAGATTCCATAGTACAAGGATTCCTGGTGTTTCAAAGACCCGGCTTAAGAGTCTCCTGATTCCCCTCCTCTACCCCAGCTCTCTCCTGGCAACAACCCAGGTTGCTGGGCCAGGCTCCAGAGAAGGGCACAACCCCATGTCTGGTTCCCATCACCTTCTTAACTACTTACTTTCTCCCTCCCTTCCCTCACATCCTCACTACTCACCACTCATCTCTAACCCCCTATCTCTCACTGTAGTCTTGGAAATATCTCTCTTTTAATCTCAGGCAATTTCTTTCCCCTCTCATTTCATGTATAAGTAAACAGCACAACCTACAACAACAACAAAAATAAAAATTAAAAGTCTAGAGTGTTCAGGAAAACTCAGCTTAATAATAAGCCAGTGATACCAAGAGCCTTGTAAGAATCCAGAGGTTTTCTTCAGAATCTCTATAAAAACCACATCATAGGTAAAGCCTGGACTTTGAAACAGACAAACCAGTGTTCTATTCCCAGCTCTGACTCTTACTACTACTGTGTTCTTGGAAAAATCACAAAACCTGAGACTCTTTCTCCCCTGTACTACTAAAGTAAGAAATTAATGAGATAATTCACATAAAGCACTTGGTACAGTGCCTACATGGTAAGCATGCCGCAAATGTTAGCTATTATTCATATGATTCTCTCTCTCCTCCTATTTCCTACACCTTGTTTCTCTTTGACCACTAGGATTGAAAATAAAATTTTCACAATTTTTTAATGTAACAGTATGTGGAGTAAGAAAACATTCTGTTTTGTTAAACGTTAATAAGAAGTCAGCTTTACTATGCACTATTGTGAGCTAGCCTAGGAATCTAAATGTAGAAGTGGTAAGGAATGGAGAGTCAGCAGAAAAATATATTCCAGGTTCCATATTCAGCTTGACAAACTAGACCATAACCTGTTTACAGGTTTATGAGAGAGGGCCTTAGAGTCAGCCCTTAGTGGAAATAGGGCTTTAATTCATTAATTCATTAATCCATTTTAACTATTCCCTCCATTCCTACCCAGCTCCGTTTTACAGATTTTTGAGACAGAATTGGAAGGGGATTCAGAACAAGTAATGGAATCAGAAAGACATGGAGGTAGGCTGGGAGGCTTACAGGAGAAAAAGGAATCTTGGCCTTGATCTCAGGTGAAGAATGAAGAATGAAGTAGCCACACCAAAGATTAAGCAAAAGTTGGTAGAATTGTGTTGAAATACTACACAAGTTTTCTCAGTGTAAACCATCAATAGTATGTGGGCTCTTTTGACCCTCAACAAGCCCCCTAAGCAATGAACTTAGAAGAACAGCCTTCGAGAACAGCATGTCCAGTGGTGCTTCCCTGCTCACCAAATGTATTTGAGCTTTCAAAGCATGGAATCTGAAATTAAAACCTTTCTGTTTTGTAGACTAACCTCTTTTCATCATTCTTCTGTCTCGACTTTTCTCTTTCCTGTATCCCTACAATCTAGTGTGTTCTAGTGAGTAGGTGAAAAAATACATCAGAAAAAAAATAAAGAAACTACAATCTTGGAAGAAATGATTGATATTTTCATTGTAAATTGTCTGAGAAGAGACTAATAAGTATCTATTAGCAAATGCGAACTATCTTATTCCCACTTGTGAAAGTAAATTGTCTCCTTCTCATATTTGAATGTGGCCTTGAATGATAGAGGCGTCATCATGACTTTTGGTAGGACCTCTCTATTTTGCCTTCTTCTCACCTATTGGTTACGTGTGAAATAAGATAAATCCTTATGTAATGTACAGCCCCTAATAAAGTATTGTATTCGTCTGTTCTCATGCTGCTAATAAAGACATAAACAAGACTGGGTAATTTAAAAAGAGAGGTTTAATGGACTTACAGTTCCACATAACTGGGGAGGCTTCACAATCATGGCAGAAGGCAAAAGGCACATTTTACATGGCAGCAGGCAAGAGAGAGACTAAGAGCCAAGTGAAAAGGGAAATGCCTTATAAAATCATCAGATCTCATGAGACTTATTCACTACCATGAAAACAGTATGGGGGAAACAAGCCCCATGATTCAGTTATCTCCCACTGGGTCCTTCTCACAATACGTGGGAATTATAGGAGCTATAATTCAAGATGAGATTTGGGTGGGGACATAGCCAAACCATATCAAATATCATATTAATAAATTATGATACAGATCTTTGACTAGGTGTGTTAGTCTTGAGTAGTATATCAAAATACATATTTTCCCTTATAATACAGTAATTCTATGAATTCAAATCTGGGCAAAATTCTGATGATTTATGTCAAGGCAAATGTAATTAAAAGAAGTGGAACATTTGTAGAGCTAAGGAAATAATAAAATACTCAAGTTTAGGAGCTCCTTGACTTACATGCCTTAAATCTGAGTCAGACTTCCTAGATACTAGTGTTATGGAGAAAGAATTTGCTCCCTCCCATCTGTTCCTGTGCCAGATTTATTATTTATTACAGCTTTTTTCCATTTTAGCTCCCTTTGTCATTCTAAGGTATCCAGAAGGGAATTCCATATTTTACTATTTCAAGTAGATTTCAGAGACAGAAAAAATGATGGGAACTTGGCCCTCAATAGAAATGGTCTTTTCTTCTGCAGTTACATAAACTCAATACTGATTTATATTTCCAAACACTGCTCTCTTTCCTCTGTTTACCATTCATTTATTTAGCAAACATTTATTGGCATGATGGAGCCACAGAATGAACAAGGCAGACACAGTCCCTTTATCACTACAAGTTAAGGGGGTAGTCCTAGCTTCAGAGGAAGCTTTAAACATTACTCACATGACATCTTTCAGCCGTACCTTCTCAGGGTTGCTTCCATTCTCAGACAGATTTCTTTTCACAGTTCCGAGATGGCTCTAAGCAGCTCCTGGAGCTACCTCCTTGCATATGCACTACTAGTCAGAAAGAAAGTCAACTTAACCACCCAGGCTCACTTCCCCTCCATCTCTGTCTCCCTGCTTACTCAAAGAAAGGACGTAAAGTTGGGTTATGTTGGTCCCAATTGGTCAGATTCAGGTCATGTGCCAGTACCTAAGCAATCAATGTGATCAAGGACATGCAATACACAACAGGTTTAAGCTCATCAGAGCCCATTCTTGCAACCAGTCAGAGCCCACTGCATATGGCCGAGAAGCTCAGGGCACTTTTAGGAAAGAAAAGAAGGCATGGAATTGATGCTGGAAGGAACAAGACATGTTCACAAAAGTCCCTGTCCTTCAGAGCTAAAAGCTTCTAAAGAGTTGACAGAATAATGGGAACTCACCCACCCAGCATACACATGAATCATTTCTGATAGATGAGGGCTAACAAGTGTATAGTTTTGGGAATCTTCCCATAGCAACAGGATGCAGGCCGAGTGTTCTGTTAAAAACTACCACTGAGCAGCCAGCATATGCTCAACACTGCTGGTCTCTGGCAGCGATTCAGAGGTGAAACCTTTCGTTTCCAATTAGTCTACACTTTGACTCATGTGGTACCTAAGAATTCACCTTTATTTATAAAGTTCAGGATCTTGGATAAATTTGACAAGAGCTACTAAAAGATAAAGTGTTTGCAAGGATATGAGTTTCCTCATTTAATCATAATTTAATTTTGATTAACAAGTAGACCTACTTAGATAAAACTGAAAATAGCTCTATTAGAACCTCACGTTAGTAGAAATTTTCCTTCTCAATCTTATTTTCCACCTCGAATGCTAGATTTATTTCTAACCTCACATGTTATACTTCATCAATCTAACGCTCTAAGCCAGTGGTTCTCATCCTTGCCCACTTGGGGAGCTTTAAGAAATATCAATACCTAGGTCTCAACCCCAAAATATCAATGCCTGGATCTCAACAGATTCTGTTGTAATTGATCCAGGGTGCAACCAAGGTTAAGAACCACTGCTCTCAGTAGGACCATGTTAGAGACAAAGATAACGTCTCCTAGGAAGCGTGCCAGATTTGTAGAAGCAATCAGTTTAAACACTGTAACCAATCCATTAGGAAACACAGTTAAAGTTGACACAGGGTTAAATCGAATTCAGAAATAGGGGGAAATGTCCTCCACATAAACAGCAAGCCACGCATCTGTGCATGCTTCTGCCCCACCATATCCACACATCTCCCATGTCTCTACTGCTACCACCTGGTCTAAGCCACCATCATCTTTTCCCTGGGCCACTGTAATATCCTCCCAAGCTATAAAATATACAAACTCTCCAGCCACTGTCTGCTTGCTCCCCCTCATTCATTACACTTCAGCCACATTGACCTTTCTTTTTTTTTTTTTTTTTTTTTTATTGAGAGACAGGGTCTCACTCTGTCACCCAGGCTGGAGTACCATGGCCTGATCATGGCTCACTGCAGCCTTAACCACACAGGCTCAAGTTATCCTCCCATCTCCTGAGCAATTGGGACTACAGGCACATGCCAGCATGCTCTGCTAATTTTTGTAATTTTTGTAGAGAGAGGGTTTTGCCATGTTGCCCAAGCTAGTATCAAACTCTTGGGCTCAAGTGATCTGCCCACCTTGGCCTTCCAAAGTGCTAGGATTACAGGTGTGAGTCACGACACCCAGTCTCACATCTTTCTCATCTCAGGACCTCTGTATGTGTTGTTTTCTCTGCCTAGAATGTCATATACACACACACACACAAATACACAAAGACCTTTTTCCACTATGCACACAAACACTCTGCCTTGCACACTTAACTTATTGCTGAGGGCTCAGTTTCAATGTCACTTCCTCAAAGGAGTTGTCCCTGACCCCTAATCTAAAGTGAGCCTCCAGAAGCCGGGTGTGATGGCTCACGTCTGTAATCCCAGCACTTTGGGAGGCTGAGGTGAGCAGACAGCTTGAGGTCAGGAGTTTAAGACCAGCCTGGCCAACATGGTGAAACCCCATCTCTACTAAAAATATAAAAAATTAGCTGGGCGTGGTAGTGCATACCTGTAATCCCAGCTTCTCGGGAGGCTAAGGCAGAAGAATCACTTGAACCTTAGTGGGGGAGGTTGCAGTGAGCCAAGATTGTGCCATTGCACTCCAGCCTGGGCAACAAGTGAGACTCCATCTCAAAAATAAATAAACAAAAAATTTTAAAAATTAAGTGAGCCTGTTTTACATTCCCTTAGAGTCCTGTTTTATATTTTCCTAGTAAAGGGTTATTTGTATAGCATCTGGCTCCCCTTCCAAGCTCCCTGAAGGCAAGGATAATTCTATTTTCCTCACCCATGTATGCCCTAGCACCCAGCCTTGCCCCTGGTCCATAGTAAATTCCCAATAAATAATTATTAAGTGTAAAGAAAAGAAGTATGTTTTACAGTATCATTTCCTTAAACTGAGGGGCATTGTGAGAAATAGCTTCTGAAGTATATAGCCATATTTACTCAAGATCGTGTTTAGAACCTTGTTCACTACATTATTGTAAGTCTTCTCTTTATAAAACCCCATCAAAAAGAATTTTTTACAGTCTCAGTTCTAGGAATAGTGTGGTTTTCCTAAGAAAGGAACACAAACCTTTTCCTTCTAAGCTTCAGCAGGCTCTCTGCAGACAAACCCAAGGAGAAAGGGGAAGGTGCTGAGGAATGCACGCCCAGTTACTGCTCCCAGATTTACCAATCAGATGATTCTCTCACTCCACTGGGGGCATTCAAGCCAAGTGTGTTGACCCCAAGTGATTCCCTTCACATGGGAACATTATGTCAAGAGAAAGAAGGTCCTCTCTCCCAAACATCATTGACTTAATAACATTTATTTAGTAAGTATTTAATCACATAAAGTCTCTATTCATTTTCTATTGCTTCTGTAACAAATTACCACAACTTTAATTTTGAAGGTCAAAAGTCCAAAATGTCACCGTGGGTCATGCCTATAATACTAGCATTTTGGGAGGCCGAGGCAGGCTGATCATTTGAGACCAAGAGTTCAAAACCAGCCTGGCCATCATAGTGAAACCCCATCTCTACTAAAAATACAAAAATTAGCCAGGGGTGGTCATGTACACCTGTAATCCCAGCTACGCAGGAGGCTGAGGCAGGAGAATCACTTGAACCCAGGAGGTGGAGGTCACAGTGAGCTGAGATCATGCCACTGCACTTCAGCCTGGGCAAGAGAAAGACACTCTGCCTAAAAAAAAAAAATTCCAAAATGTGTTTCACTAGACTCAAATCAAGGAGCCAGCAGAGCTGCATTCCTGTAGGCTCCAGGGAAGAATTCATTCCCTGTCTTTTCCAGTGTCTACAGGCTGCTAATGTCCCGTGGCTCATGAACCCTTCCCAGCACCTCAACCTCTGCTTCTATTCTGACATCCTCTTCTCTGACAGGTTCTGGGAATTAGGATGTGGACATCTTTGGGGGACCATTATTCCACCTACAACAGTTAAATAATTAGAGGTCTGTTGATAGGCCAAGGTATATATTTAGGATGTGATTCAAACCATATCCAAGAACTATCTACTATCTTCAGTATCCAGTATCATCCATTCAGATCAGTTCATGAATTCAAACAGTTCAGTCCAAACACATGATGTAAAATACTTTTCATCCTGAAAAAGTAGCCCAGGGATATTTTCAAAACTTTGTTTTAACCCCGAGAAAAACGTCCTTGCTAATCAATAGTCCTCTAGCGTGCAGCTATGATGAAAGAGCTCTCTTGTTATTCTTCCTGCCTGGAATTTACACTATCTTTGCTGTCCCCCAAGCCCCCATAGCCCCAAATCTCACTCCTAGCCATCTCCTGATCTTCTCCCTTCCCTCCCCCATGCCTACCCAAAAAGGAAAGCATCAGGAAAGGGACATGAAGATGGAATAAGAAATATCTTTTTTTTAAGAGATGGTGCATCATTATGTTGCCCAGGCTGTTCTCAAACTCCTGGCCTCAAGCAATCCTCCCACCTCAGCCTTCCCAGAAACTGGGACTACAGGCATGAGCCACCATACCTGATAGAAGCATCTCTTAAGAATGGGAACATGAGATAATTTCTAACAGACAAATTACAAAATTCTCTGTAACTATTTAGGGTGGGATTTGGCTGAATTTTTCGACAATTTTTCTAGCTCTCCTTCTAGCTCTGGATCTGTATAGAAATTGTTTATATCACTTGACTATTCTTTCTTTTCTTATAAACTCTTGAAGGTGAAGGCCTCTATCATTCTCCAGGTCATGCAAAGAGTCATTCAATAGATACATGCCTGTTACCAGTTCTGAGCCTCAGGCTGTCATTTGCACATGCCAACTCCTAATTCCCCCATCTGCTAAAAGTACACTTCCCTGAATACTTTAAAAGCATGTAGGTTTTAAATATTTTTTTTAAAAGGCAGGGTCTTACTCTGTCGCCCAGGCTGCAGTGCAATGGTACAATCATAGCTCACTATAACTTCAAACTCCTTGGTTCAAGTGATTCTCCTGCCTCAGCTTCCCAAGTAGCTAATTTTTTTTTTTTAGACATGGGGTCTCACTATGTTGCCCAGGCTGGTCTCAAACTCCTGGCCTCAAGCAATCCTCCTACCTTGGCCTCCCAAAGTGCTGGGATTGCAGGCATGAGCTACTGCACCTGGCCCCTAGATAAAATTCAAAATCATTTGCTTAGTTATTTCCTTGTATCCATCTAGGCCACTTCCCCCTCTTTGCCTATCTCTGCTCTCCAACCAGCCATTTCTATTTTTAGACAGGTCAGCACTTATTAATTTGTCAGGCAACTCCCTTCTTACTGTTACTGAGATCATATGACAAACACAACTAGTTAGAAATGCCATACCCCACAGTCAATGAGCTAGAAGATCTGATCCTTGGAGCACAGTTTGAAAGAAACATTTTTTGCTGTCTATTAGAGGGTCAACCAATGTGATAGTAAAAAAAAAACACACTCTGCTTGAGTTTGTCTCAGGAGGTATGGTTAATATCCATTTATTTTCACTAATTCTTAAGTCTCGAACGTAAGTAGCAGGTATGTTCTATTTTTCTGTCTGTCTCTTGGCTGGGAGTCAGATTTGGAAGCAGAGTCACTGCAATACTGTCCCCCATAGTGCTCCCAGGCAGCACAGTGGTTGGAGTGATGGTAGAGCCAGCCCCTTGCAGAGGTGGGGGTCAGAGTCTTGAGCTGATCCCTCAGGACCTGAAACTGACAACTGCAATGCCTGCCTTAATGTCACACAGGACGGGATCAGAGTTGTCTTGGCTGTCAATTGTGGGAACTGGCCAAGCTCCATCACCATCTATCTTGGAGTGAGCCCAAGCCATGGGCTCAACAGCCTTTCTTATTTTCTAGACTTAATCAGTTTCAATTCAACAACTGCATCTCCTGGCATGCACACCAGAAAGTATCACTATGGCTTTCTGCTGTGATTTCCTGGGTGCTGGGAAAGCTACAAGACTCCACAACTCCCCTGCAGCTCACCAGATGCTCCTGAGATCCCTAGCAGAGCTTTATCGGTTTAATGTGATCCCCTGTGAAATGTATGTTCTCCTGGGGGAGGGGGCATTTAAACCATCCATTCATTCAGCAAACCTTATTAATGGAATACTCATTACTTGCAAAGCACTGTGCTGGGCCCTAGAGGCTTCTCTTTGCCTGTAAGGAGTTCACAGACCAGTCAGTTATTAAGCATTTATAGTAGCTCAGTGTGTGGGGAAAAAAAGAAAATTGGACAGATTTTAGTCAAGGAGAAGAGAAAAGCAGTATATCAATTTCCAAGGCCAGGGAGAAGAAAGTGGGGAGAGCAGAGCTCGCCCAGAGAAGATAAACTTGGGTGACTTCCCCAGCCGCTCCTAAAGCCAAGCCCACACAGCCCGCCATGCGGACAGACGGACAGATGGACAGATAGCAACAGTGGGTACTTCCACAGGTCCAGAAGCACATCTTTCAAATTAGGTCAGAGAACTTCAAAAGGACTCTTAAAGTCCCCATATAGAAGAAGGAACGTTGGATTTTTAGAGCAATCCAAGCTGCCAGGTACAATCTACTGAAATATTGGAATAAACAGCAGAAAAGCAGCCCTTTCGCAGCCCTCTTGGTCTCCGTGGCTCACTTCCCTCCCTTTATTCATGCTCTCAAATGTTGAGGACATCGTCCCCGTCATGATGACCCAAGGGAGTGAGAGAAAATTTTCCAAGACCCAAGGTTACTTTATTATAATTTCATTTCTTTCATCTCTTTTTGGCCACAGTCCCTTCCATGCTTCAAATCCCCCCTGAGGTAACTATCAGCCCTCTCGGGAGGCTCTCCCCACAGCAGGCCCCTGCAGCTCTCTGCAGGAATTCATCTGGGACCATAATCCCACCCTCCCACCCTCTTAAAATCTGGTGAGCAGGGAGAGGGCAAGGATGAGCACTCCAGCGGCTGTCCTGACCCAGTTTCCTTTCTGTATTTCCTTTGTGGAATCTGCTGCTTCCTTTATACATATTTGTCAACCACCTGAGGGGCTCAGAAAAGCTACATTTAAGGGAAGGCTGAGAGCCTTGTCACTTGAAGCAGGGTCTGCAGACCAGGAGCAAGGGCACTACCTAGAAGCTTATTAGAAAAATAGATCCTCAGGACCCACCAGACCAACTGAATTAGAATCTTCACATTAGCACCTGTGATGGCAGCAGGGGGAGGAAACAGCTCCAGCCCTGCTTGTGCTCTGTCTCACGCTCAGCAAAGGGCCACCACGCCAAGAGTGAGTTTTTCTATCTCTGTTTCGGAGCCACATACTTCTTGTAGCCTTAAGACGCTCTTGCCTTGACTTCACCAAGAATGCCAACTCTACCATGAACAGAAGGATATTCTGTGTCACTGGGGCATTTGCAAATCATTGTAGCACCTTTGTCCTTTTTTAACTTTTTTAAGAGACAGGTTCTCGCTCTTTTGCCCAGGCTGGAATGCATGGAGTGCAGTGGCCCAATCATAGCTCACTGCAGCTTCCAACTCCTGGGCTCAAGCAACACTCCTGCCTCAGCCTCCCAAGTGGTTAAGAGTATAGGTGTGTGACACCCAGCTAACTTTGTGTGTGTGTGTGTGTGTGTGTGGGTGTGGTAGAGACAAGGTCTTACTACGTTGCCCAGGCTCTTCTTGAATTCCTGGGCTCCAGAAGTGATCCTCCTGCTTTGGCCTCCCGAAGCACTAGGATTACAGGTGTGAGCTACCATGCCTGGCCACATCTTTATCCTTTATTCCTCAACCACACACTTCCACAGCTCATCCCTATGTCACCTACTCCCTCCATTATATGCCAGCTTGGGGCTGGCATCAGTTCTCTGTGACTAAAAATATTCTTTTATGTGTTATCCATCTGCTGAATCCCTATAGTGGGCCAAATACTCTGCCAGACATTCGTCCTCTAAGTAAGAGCCTGTGGATCAGACTGCACAGTCCTACTGTGTAGCCCTCATTAGAAATGTGTGATTGGAGGAGAGGGAGAGGCACAAGCTTCACAAGATAGGGATGCCAGAGCGACAGCAGAGGTAATCAGTTTGCTACTGCAGCCTGCCCCAACCACACCCACGCGTGGCTCTTCTATAACATCCTTTGTCTAACCATGTCTCTTGACCAGTCCCTTCTTGGAGGGCAGGGCTCAGTGATGTGGGAGTCCACCCAGGAAAGAACAGGTTGGACAGAAGTGACAAGAGTCTCTTGGCTGAGCACAGTGGCTCATGCCTGTAATGCCAGCACTTTGGGAGGCCAAGGCAGGTGAATCACTTGAGGTCAGGAGTTCAAGACCAACCAGCCTGGCCAACAGGGTAAAACGCTGTCTCTACTAAAAATACCAAAAAATTAGCCAGACATGATAGCACGTGCCTGTAGTCCCAGCTACTCAGGAGGCTGAGGCAGGAGAATCGTTTAAACTCAAGAGCTGGAGGTTGCAGTGAGCCGAGATCATGCCACTGTACTCCAGCCTGGGCAACAGAGTGAGACTCTGACTCAAAAAAAAAAAAAAAAAAAAAAAAAACTCTTTATCAGCTCACTCCCACCCAGTGCCCAGCATCCCTGACCACTATCCACTCAAGAGCCAAGCCCAGCTCAGGCTGAGTTGCCCTTCCAGGCAGAGTCAGCTCAGATAAGGAGCTTAACAATCCTCCAGAATTCATTTGGATTTTCCCAGATGAAGGGTCATAGGTCAAGTCTGAGGGAAGCAGAGAGAGGCCACAGGTCAGAGAGCTATCTGAGCGGCCAGGTCAATTGAGGACAACAATGAAGACACCATGGAAGCTGTGAGCCAGGCCCTAACAGCCCAGGAAACCAGACTGAACCAGCCCCTTCTCAGGTTTCATAGATGGATTCAGGTTACAGTAGCCCACGACTCCCTACATCCTCCTTCCTTCCTCTCCAGATTCCTTCCCCACCCACCCCATCCTTCTCTCCAGCAATGACTTTTTTTCCTTCCTCTGATTTTTTTTACAAGGCTGTCATTTCTCTGTAGTTACCGGCAAAGCCACTGAATACCACCCTCTCCAGCCTTACTGCCATGCCAGGTCCTGAATGCCTTACTCCATGAGGACAGGATAGGGGAGGTGATTTCACATCCCTCCACACAGGGGAAGTCCTGACCCTTCATTCACAGGGCTCCCTGGCACAGCCCCATTTTGCCCCTAACCCGTAAGTGACTGACTCCAAGAGGGCCATCTTCTGATTTCTAATTCCCTTTCCTACCCTGGAGCCTTTAACCTTCTGGTCTAACAGAGATTGCAGTTTCAGCCACCCATGCTGGCCTTGACAGTATCATACTTTACGCGGCTAAGTATCTGCAGGTTCCAAGAGAAAGATATGAGGTTAGTTTAATAAGAAAGTTCAGCAAATAACCCCTTGACCTGTTTTTATAAATGTGCTGTGTTGGGGCTACAAGAAAAAGTATTAAATTATAAAAGTTTATCATCATTCCCCTCCTTCTATTTTCCCCTCCTTTGACTGAGAAGAGAAAGCACTCGTGGCCACCCAGCTTCCCTTGCCCCACAGCTCAAAGGAGAGTATGAGGGTACCAGCCATGTTCTGGCCTTTCCTGAATTGCCAGAAAGGAGCCTGAAACCTTTACAAAGGAATTCTGCTGAAGAGGGTAGAAGCAAAGCTTTGAGGCTGTAGCAGGCCATGAAAAGTACCGAGAAGAAGGTGGTTTTAAGAAGCAGTGCTAGCTGGGAGCAGTGGCTCACACCTGTAATCTCAGCACTTTGGAGGGCTGAGGCAGGCAGATCATGAGGTCAGAAATTCAAGACCAGTCTGGCCAATATGGTGAAACCCCATCTCTACTAAAAATACAAAAATTAGCCAGGTGTGGTGGCACGCACCTGTAGTCCCAGCTATTTTGGGAGGATGAGGCAAGAGAATCGCTTGAACCCGGTAGACAGAGGTTGCAGTAAGCCGAGATCGCGTCACCTCACTCCAGCCTTGGCAACAGAGCAAGACTCCGTCTCAAAAAAAAAAAGAAGCACTGCTATGGTTCAGGATTTGAATCCCCTCTGGTGTCTTTATCTTTCGGGTGAGATCCAAACAGTTTATAAGTATTTTTGGCTGCAGGTGCTGTGTGTTTCCTTGTATGTGAAGCCACCATGGGAATGTATGCATGGTCCTCACTTATATTTGAGTTGCATTTTTTTAATGCCTTTAAATGCACAGAAACTCTAGTGAATTAATTGTACCTTACCTAAAACCGGACAGAAAAGCATCAGCAAAGCCAATTCAAATCCTCAGATTGCTAATCTAGTGACCCAACTGACCCCAGGAGCCAAAAATCACACAGGGTATCTTTCTATGTTCGAGTGACAACACATGCCACAGGTTCTGACAGGACTCAACAGTAAGTGCAGCCCTTCACCAATTTTGAACCTCTCTTTAAGACGACTAGCTAGCCACGCACTTTATGCTGCTGATAAGCATCCCCAAAATTATATTTTTATTTTTAGGTGCTTTGAGGGAAAACAATTAGGAAAAATATGTGAACAAGGACAGAGAAGTGGTAGACTTTACCTCATACAAACTCTGTGAACCTACTTAATAATAAAGACAACAGTGAAAGATGGTCTTATACATATATTTACTGCAGAAAGGATCCAAACACTGTTTTATCTCAAATGATCATAAATATAATCCTCTTCCGATCATAATTAACCATCAAATGTCAATCAGCAGATATAAATATTTCTTGACAGATGCTAAGAAATAAAAAACAAGTTTACCTTATTTTTATTTGAAAAGAACCTATGTTTGTTACCTAAAAAGAATCCATATTCTGGCTGGAGATATTAGACAAAGATAAATGAAATAAATAAAGGGAAAAACCACAAATACATAAAATTCTAGGACTGAATAACAGAGACAGACAAGTAAATATAATCTTAGCACGACAAGCATGCACCAAAGCAGGAAACCGAGAAATGGCTTAATGTTCTCCAAATTATATCGTAATCATCTGGAAAAGAAGTTATTGGGAGCAGAAACACACACTAAATATTCACTTGAGCTGGGCGCAGTGGCTCACATCTGTAATCCCAGCACTTTGGGAGGCCAAGGCAGGTGGATCACCTGAGGTCAGGAGTTCAAAACCAGCCTGACCAACAAGGTAAAACCCCATCTCTACCAAAAGCACAAAAATTAGCTGGGCATGGTGGCAGGCGCCTGTAATCCAAGCTCTTCAGGAGGCTGAGACAGGGAGGTGGAGGTTGCAGTGAGCCAAGATCGTGCCACTGCACTCCAGCCTGGCAACAGAGCAAGACTCAGTCTCAAAAAAAAAAATTCACTTGGCTAGTTTATCTCACCATGCCTAGACATTGTCAATAAAGGGCTATATTTAGAATCAATTCACTATTGTTGTCTTTACTGCTCATATATTTCTTTCAGTTTACAACTAATACATTTTGGCAGATTCCCGCATTCTCAAATACACACTATTTTCTTGGCACCTTTGGAAAGCAAGTATAGGTAGAGCATTAGTGGCTCATCAGAGTCTTCTGAAAAAGATGAGTTGCTCTGCAGTACACAGTTTATAAACCTCCACTGCAGCAGACCTATTTATCACACATTCTACTCGTAAAATTATAAGCTTGGTCCTACAGCCTAAAATAAATCTGGATAAGCCTAAGACGAAAGCTTCTGAGAGTCAATCTAGGAAAAATGATAGAATTTAAGTGATGAGAGGTAACTTAAATGACATTTAATCCAATCTGTATATACATAAACAACAGCACAATAACCACGATTCCTGAGCACCCAAATACTAGTTTCTCTAACTGCTTTACACATTCATGGTAGCAAAGAACGGAAACATTAAGGTGTTTTCTGTGGTTATTTCACATATATATGTAGAACTTTCTCTCCTGCTGTCTACACATTATATCCTGAATATTTTACCACACTCCCCATTATTTTTCTAAAAGGTTCCATCTTAAGGGTGCTCGGTAACTGTTGACCAATCTCTGATTGTTGAGTGTGTAAATTGTTTCCAACTGTTAGCTACTATAAACACTTTGATGATGAATGGACTTACATACATACGTTGTTTACACATGTACAGTTATTTCTTTTTGCCATAATTACCAAATGCCCTCTAATTATATCAACACTACATTAGCTTTTGCTCTGTCATGGGGGATACACTGCAGAAATAAGATTGCCTAGTCAAATGTGAAAAAGATGTTTCATTTTTAGGCTTTCGATCTATGTAGGCAAACAGCTTTCCAAAAACAATTCGGCCATAATTTGCATTTTCTCCAGCAGTGTGAAGTGTCGCCATCTTTACGTACTCGCCAGCACTGGGTATTTCTTCTCTTCATCATTGCCAATTTGAATGACCCAAGGTTGTATCTCTGTTTAATTTAAATTGTTTTTACTCCAATGTTAATTTGCCCTTTATATTTATTTATTGGTAAATTGTCTATAAACTTTCTTATTTTCTTTTGGGTTGATCCTTATTGATTAGAAACCTGTTTATGTATCAAAGACATAATCTTCTTTGACCCTCATATATTGTAATCATTTTTCCCAGCATATTTACCTTCCTTTTTTTTCACTCCATCTATACCTACTATACCTTTCTTTTGTAAAATTCAAATATAGCCATCTTTTTCTTTATAGATTTCATCATTTGCTTTTGTATTTTCAAAATCTTTTTTATTTCCAAATAGTGACCAATTGGATAAATACAATGCATCATTGACTACTTCTTTTCCCAGCGATTTGTAATGTCATTTATCATATACCAGAACCTTACATATGTCACATAGGTACTGTGACAGAGAGGAATCCTGTTTAATTTCAATGATTCTTGTGCTGGAGCCAAACTGCTTTAATTAGTAAAACTCTATCATACACATTAACATATATAGTATGCCATATACTACATGTTAACACATACATTATGCCATTCTTTTTCATCATTAGCTATTCTCACCAGTTTAATTTTTCATACGGCCACTATAATCACTCTGCCATGTTTCCAACTGAAAAGGCCTGTTGAAATGACTTGAAACTTATTAAATTGGGAACGTCTGACATGTTCACACCACAAAGTTTTCCACCCGAGAACATAAGCTGTTTTTCTGTTTTCTTTTACGTATCTCAGCAAAGTGATGTGGTTTTTTTTCATGAAGGTCTTGCACATCCCTGGACACTTTGTAGTTTTTATTGTGATTGTGAAAAAGATCTTTTCCATCACATTTTCCAAATAGGTATAGCTGGCATCTAACAGAATTCTTAGAAGCCTAATAATTTTTGAAAGCTATTGACAAGAATGTACTATACCACTTTTATCATCACTTATAACTCGGTCACTTCCCAAAGTCTTACTTAAAAACAACTCCCCTGTCCTCTGTAGCTAATGTCAGGCTAGCCTGACTTCAGTTAGACTCTCAGACATCTTGCCAGTGGTCCTGTCCTGCTGGCCTTGAATCGAGTAGCCTGGGAAAGTGGAAGAGAGTCCCAAGCACAGATTCTACCTAGCAGAGTTACATGTCCATGGCATCCCCTCACAGCAGGTGAGTCAGTTCTAATGTCATTACTGGTGACCCATCCTGCCATTAAGTGTCCAGAAAAGCTCATAGATGACCCTTTGGGAAATGCCAAAGACTCATCAAGAGAAAAGAGATGCCTCCATGAAAACCTTCAGTTTTGTTGGAGTATAATGCATAATGCATTTTTCATTCACTCAGCTGATATTTATGGAGCTACACTCCCAGCCTGTATTAGACCCTGAGACATGAGAATAAATAATACACTGATTCTTATGACATGGATAAGTAAACAGAAAATAGCCTTAAGATATTTCAGGGGCATCAGAGACACATTATGGAAGTAAGTTTTCCAGCTTGTGGGAGTTTTCCAGGCTAGTGAGTATGAAGAAAGCATTCCAAAATTTCTTTTCCAGAATTCCAGAGGGAAGAGTTTAAGCAAAGGCATCACGAGTACAACAGATTGCAAGAAGTTTGGGTTGTAGGAGGATAAAACATAAAAGAGAGCTGGGAAGGTAAGCCGGGACCAGATTGCAAAGACTTTGAAAGCTCTTAGATGGTATTTGAATGTTACCTTGGAGATAACTGGGAGCTACAGCTGCATCACCTCTGGTTGCAGTGAGGAAAAGGACAGACAGAAGATGGAGCCTGGAAAATGGGACACCGACTAGAAAACTTTTGCAATTGACAAGGTGGGGCTCGGATGTTAATGGGGACAGCTAAGAGGATGGTAAGGAAGAGTCAGATTCTAAAGGTAGTTAGAAGGTAGAATTGGCAGGATGTGGAGATCAAATAAATGCTGAAGAAGAAAGAGTGAGGTCAAGCAAGACTGAAACTCCAGGATGTGAATGTCTTGGAATTGTGGCTCTGTCTTTGGTGTGGCTTCATCTCAGAGTCCTGGAACTAAGCAAATTACTCTCCCTTCTCTTTCTCCTTCTCCATCATCAAAGAGATACTGAAAAGGGCAGACCTTTCCCTAAATATCCAGCTTGCCCCAGAAATAGGGCAACTTTATTCCAGGAAGCTCTGTTCCCAGAAGTATTGTTAATTCCGAAGCCATTTGCCCAGTGATACCACCTTACATTTGTGTAAGTTTTGGTGTACAAAACCTTTATATAAACCTCATCATGCCAATAAGACAAGCAAGGCTTAGGGAAGTTGCAGCTTGTTCTTGTTTCAAGAGTTTGTTCACAGTGGGTCTAAGGGCTCCAACCAGTTCTTCTGCTTTAAAATCCAGGGAGGTTACAAACTGGTACAACTGACCAGATGTGGTGGCTCACACCTGTAATCCCAGCACTTTGGGAGGCCAAGGAGGGCAGATCACTTGAGGCCAGGAGTTTGAGACCAGGCTGGCCAACGTGGTGAAACCCCATCTCTACTGAAAAAAAAATACAAAAAAATTAGTCAGGCATGGTGGTGCATGTCTGTAGTCCCAGCTACTCAGGAGGCTGAGGCAGGAGAATCACTTAAACCTGGGAGGTGGAGGTTGCAGTGAGTCGAGATCATGCCACTGCACTCCAACCTGGGCAACAGAGCAAGACTCTGCCTCAAAAACAACAACAAACTGGCACAACTGTAAACCAAATCAGTAGTCACAATAGGCATACCTAAAGGAGAAAAGAAACAAGACCAAGGCTGGAAGTGCATGGCACTTGTATGTTACCCTGTTCAGATGGGACTCTCGTTATTGGAGGATGAATATACAGACCTAAGGGAAGAAAGTCCTCAGCTCAAAACCCTAACATATTCTCAGGAAACTTCTTTGATTTTCTGTTCAATCTTTGTTCTACGAAAACAGGACCTCATGCCAGCACATCAAATAAGGGACTTGCCTGACCAACTTCCATTTCACATGCACACACAGCCTGCAGCTCAGGTGACAAGAGGCACTCTTTGCAAAGAAGGGAAACAAGGGAGCTGGCTGAGGCAAGCTAGTGTCGATGTGGGAGAAGAATGAAACTCCACCAGGGAAGAACTCACCACCATTCATATTTATGTAAATTTGTTGTTTCTAGTTTCATATAAACTGTTAACTTATTTTGATTTGAAGAGAATTTCAACCCTGATGCTTGTGAGTTTGCTCCTTATAAAAGGTACATGAATGTCTGTAAGGCTTCAAACAGGTCAAAAAAGCACAAAAGCAGCCTGCAGGAGCAGACGCTGGAGCTAAGTGAGTCACTGTCCGGAAAGGTTCATCAAGGCCACAGAAAAAGAAGAGCAGAAGACAAGGCTCAGTTCAGATGAGAAAGGGCAGTGGAAGCTGCTGAAGATATTCAGTCAGCATCTACATTCTCCACGCCTTGCAGCCCTCTCTTCATATATGTGATGATCACCCTTGACTTTGGATCGTTTCTTACGCCCCATTAGAGCACACACAATTAGCTCACTTTCCAGGTAAGACAAAGGCCCAGTGACTACTTCGCACCGTTTCACCAAATGAGTAGCAACATGGACTCAAATTCAGGCATTGAGAGGCGGGCTAGGGTTGAAAAATTACCTAATGAATACAATGTTCATTATCTGGGCAATGGGTACACTCTAGAAGCCCAGGCCCCATCAGTACACAATATAACTATGTAACAAACATGCACATGAACCCCGAACCTAAAATTAATTTTTGAAATTCGGGCATTACAAAAAGCATTAGAAACTTGGACATGAGGCCAAAAGCACGCAGTATGTCCTTCCACTGTCATGCTATGCAGTGTTTAACACCCCCACCCTCAAGGATTAATTAATTATCCAAAGGAAGTACTTTCATTTTGCTCTGCTATTAATTACAAGATTCGACTTTATGAAATTACATGTTAACTTGTAAATCTTAGTGAGTAGAGACACAAATAATTCCCATTTGGTGGAAAAGACATCAAAGTTATCTTTTCTATAGGACAATAACCAGTTTTCTATTGAACCTAACCACCTATGCTAACATCGTATTTTTTTCTTTTTTATTTTATTTTATTTTGAGACAGAGTCTCACTCTGTTACCCAGGCTCTGAACTGAAGTGCCACAAACAGGGCTCACTGTAGCCTTGATCTCCTGGGATCAAGCCATCCTCCCACCTCAGCCTCCCAAGTAGCTAGGGCTGATGCACATCACCATGCCCGGCTAATTTTTTTTAATGTTTTGCAGAGTCAGGGTATCACTTTGTTTCCCAGGCTGGTCTCAAACTCCTCAGCTTAAGCAATCCTCCTGCCTCAGCCTCCTAAAGTGCTGAGATTACTGGCATGAGCCACTGCGCCTGGCCTAACATTGCTTTTTAAATATATAAACACCTAGTTATTCAAAAATGCTCTTTGAACCAGATTTACCATCTTACTGATTCACTCACAAATAAGTTCATAAATCTTTGACATGTGCTCATCCTGTACTCACATGAAAGCTGTGTTTTTAACTTTCTGAAAATTATATTTCTTGCTATATCCAGAATCTCGTGTTTCTTCCTCCAAAACAGCACCTTTATGATACTACATACACCACATAGTCAGGTGTGCTTCATTCTACCTTGCAAATACAGTACACTAGACATAGTAATGCAGATAGCTGGTTATGTACTAGCAACTGAACGGTACTTGGGGGCGTCCCTGTAACTGACCTGACATTTCCAACATTTTTCTCAAGAGCCATCATATATTCAACGCACTGACTTCTGAAGACCACTCTTGGCAGCTGAGAGAGCCAGCCCACCACCCAGTGAGGAAGGGGCTTTGATAGTTTACAGGGCATGACCAACACTTCCTCATCCAGATTGACAAAACACACAGTTTTGTGAGATAACTGAAATGCTGAGGGAAGTAGACTATAAATTCTACATGAGATATTTTCTCTCTGGGTGAAACTCAAGACAGCAAGACCATGACTTAGATTTCATTAGCATCTCACACCAAGTCACAAAATTAACCACTCCAATTCACTCAAAGAAGAAACACAAGAAAGCAAAGAATGTAATGAATTTGGGGAAGAGGACCTTCATTTTATATACTTAACAGGTCACTGACAACTTTTCACACTTTATTGAGAGAACCATCTGAGCCATTAGCAGGTCATTTGACCTACTCTCTTTAAAACCTCTCTAAGCTCAGAAAACAACACTAATAGCTCCAGGAATTGAAGGTGATCTGAGATTTTAGTCTGACCACTGTCTGCCAGGCAGATTTGCTGGCTATAGGCAATTCCCAGCAGTTCCAATCTTGCCAGGAGCTTCAGGCTGCCCCTCTGCACATTTTGAAGAACTTTCTTCTACCCCTGGTGCTCTATTTCCGTACTATGTATTCAGCATCTATTATGTATGCCAAGAACCGGCTGTGAACTCTGGGGTATACTGGGCATGGAGATTCTACCCTCAAGAATCTTCCTATCTAGTGGGGAATATCAGACAGATCTAAATAGCTACATATAGAGTAGAAAATGACTAGTAATTCACAAATATTAATATCCTACCATGTGCCAGTTACTGTACACTGAGTATTCAGTGGCAAGCAAGGCAGGCTAGTCCTTGGCCTTAGAATGGGTTCAATAAGCATTTGCTGCAAGAGGAAAAATAACAGTTGTTCGCATCCTCCATAGGCCAGGTTATGTACCAGGCATTTTCTTACTTAATTTCCTCCTCACAAGAACTTTCTTTGGTAGGTGATGTTATCCCCATTTTTAGTAGATAAGGAAAAAGGGGCTCAGAGATGGTAGGTGACTTTCTCAAGGTCGTTACAGTCATGAATAGCAAAGATAGGGTTCAAATACAGAACCATCTGACTTGAAAGATCCTGCTCCTTGAACCTCACTACATTTACTAACAGCATTTTATGGCAATACCTTCCTTCAACGCAGGTGTGACTGACTCATTTCCAAATTGAGAAGCTTCATGGGACACAGGCTGGCAAGCAATAAGGCATCCACTGCTAGCCCAAGACAAGGACTCGCAAAGTCATGACCCGTATAACCCACAACGTTTGATTGACGCTTGATCTATCTCTGGCTGTCCCTTGACGTCCTCTGGCATAAACTGTGAGATCTACTTATCTTCCTTCTGATAGAACGAGAGAATAAAAAGCAGAGAAGAGAAAATGAAAAGTTAAGGGCGGCCAGGTGCGGTGGCTCACACGTGTAATCCCAGCACTTTGGGAGGCCGAGGCAGGTGGATCACGAGGTCAGGAAATCGAGACCAGCCTGGCTAACACAGTGAAACCTCATCTCTACTAAAAAATTCAAAAATTAGCCGGGAGTGGTGACACACGCCTGTAATCCCAGCTACTTGGGAGGCTCAGGCAGGCAAATCACTTGAACCCAGGAGGCAGAGGTTGCAATGAGCTGAGATCACACCACTGCACTCCAGCCTGGCAACAGAGCGAAGCTCCATCTCAAAAAAAAAAAAAAAAAAAAAAAGTTCCTGGGCACAATGGCTCACACCTGTAATCCCAGCACTTTGGGAGGCCAAGGTGGGCAGATCACCTAAGGTCAAGAGTTCAAGACCAGCCTAACCAACATGGAGAAACCCTGTCTCTACTAAAAATACAAAATTAGCCAGCATGGTGGCACATGCCTGTAATCCCAGCTACTCAGGAGGCTGAGGCAGGAGAATTGCTTGAACCCGGGAGGTGGACGGTGCAGTGAGTCAAGATCATGCCATTGCACTCCAGCCTGGGCATCAAGAGTGAAACTCCATCTCAAAAAAAAAAAAAAGTTAAGAGCACAAGCTTTGCCCCGTTTTTAGGATTCCTCCAGCAGGAGTGGCCCTACACATAGACAGACTAGACAGCCACTACACACAAAGCTGAACATCCAACATGGCTCCCACACCCAAAATGGCATCCCCCCTTCCCCTACCATTCTGCCTTAACTCAAGGAAATTATGTTAAGTCCTTCTCTTTTATTCGTTTTGAGGAAAAGAATAATTCAGGACTTCAAAGCTTAGCAAAGCCATCATAATGAAGCCTAAGTTAGTGAGCCAGGGCAGCCCCGCCCTGTGTGCCCACCTTCTTAGCATCATCTTCCCCAGTGCACCATGGGCAGCTCCAGACCACAGCTGTTCCTCCCCCAGTGCACCCTGGGTAGCTCCTGGCCACAGCTGTTCCTCCCCCAGTGCACCCTGGGCAGCTCCAGACCACAGCTGTTCCTCCCCCAGTGCACCCTGGGTAGCTCCTGGCCATTCTCAGGAACTGAGCTCAGACACTTCCTTCTCCAGAAACCCTTTCTTAATTCCAACTTTTATTTTAGATTCAGGGAGTACATCTGTAGGTTTGTTCCATGGGTATCTTGCATGATGCTGAGGTTTGGAGTATGATTGACCCCATCACTCAGGTAGTAAACATAGTACTCAATGGTTTTTCCACCCATCCTTCCCTTTCTCCCTCCCTTTCCACCCTCTAGTAGCCCCCACTGTCTACTGTTACCATCTTTGTGTCCATGAGTACCCAATCTTCAGCTCCCACTTATGAGAACATGCAGTATTTGGTTTTCTATATCTGACTTAATTAGCTTACGATAATGCCTTCAGGGGCATCCATGTTGCTACAAAGAACGTGATTTTATTCTTTGTATGGCTCCATAGTATTCCATGAGGTATATGCACCAGGCTTTCTTTATCCAATCCACCCTGGATGGACACCTAGATTGATTTCATGTCTTTGCTATTGTGAATAGTGTTACAAGGAACATACAAGTGCATATTTTTTTGGGCAGGGGAGAACAGGAGTTTTTTTGGTTTTGGGTTTTTTTTAAATATATAGACCCAGCAATGGGATTGCTAGGTCAAATGGTAGTTCCAACTTTTTTTGAGAAATATCCAAACTGCTTTCCACAATGGCTGAACTAATTTACACTTCTACCAGCAGTGTATAAGCTCTCCCTTTTCTCCACAGTCTGACCAGCATCTGTTGTTTTTTGACTTTTTAATAATAGTCATTCTGGCTGGTGTGAAATGGTATCTTACTGTAGTTTTGATTTGCATTCCTCTGATGATTAGTGATATGGAACATTTTTTTATAAACCTGTTTTTTGGCCACTTGTATGTCTTCTTTTAAGAAGTATCTGTTCATGTCTTTTGCCCATGTTTAAGGGGTTTTTTGGGTTTTGCTTGTTGAATTAAATTCCTTACAGATTCTGAACTAGTTTTTCAGGTTTACTTTGGAATGCCCTTAACCAAGAGGAGGGGTCCATTCAGTCAGTTGTCGGGGCTTAGAATTTTATTTTTGGTTTACAGTAGTTTGATAAGAATGCCGTTGAATCTGTAGATTGCTTTGGGCAGTATGGCCATTCTAACAATATTGATTCTTCCAATCCATGAGCATGGAATGTTTTCCATTTGTTCGTGTCATCTATAATTTCTTCCAGCAGTGTTTTATAGTTCCCCTTGTAGATGTAGGTATTTTATTTTTGTGTGGCTATCATAAATGGGATTGTGTTCTTGATTTGGCTCTCAGCTTGAATGTTATTGGTATATAGAAATACTACAGATTTTTGTACATTGATTTTTGTATCCTGAACCTTTACTGAAGTCATTCATCAGTTCTATGAGCCTTTTGGCAGAGTCTTTGTGGTTTTCTAGATATAGAATCATGTTGTCAGCAAATAAGGATAGTTTGACTTTCTCTTTTCATATTTGGCTCAGAAAGCCTTTTCTGATCCAGCTCCAGCAGTGTGTGTGTGCAGACACGTGCACAGCCAGCAGCATCCCTGCTGCATGACCCTGTAACCCTTACACCGCCCCTGCCACAGCTCATGCTACACTGCACAATGCCCATGCTTTGCCAGGAAACCACTTGTCTCCATGCTCTGTGGCAGGAGGAATTGTATCTGGTCTTCCTACTCCCACCATTGAGTTCAGTCCAGGAACCCAGTAGACTCTGGAAAAAAAGAACAGAGAAAAGAGAAAGCTTTGCCCAGACCCTCCGCCCACCACCTCACCTTCCTTTGCTCACTTCAGGCCTGGTGTAATTCCCAGGGATCAAAGCTGCCAAAGGAGAAAAGGGTGAGGCCTGAGGAAAAACAGATGGGAGAGAATGACTGAGAAAACAAGGAATATCTGAGCGGGCGCTCCAGCGCTCCAGGGCTCCAGTAACAAAGGTCAGAGCCATTGCTTAGCAATATTTGCAGTGCCCAGTGGGGCAGTGAGGATGACTCAGCTTCTAGGGCTCACTCCACAGATGGCCCTGGGCTTATATGTCATGGGACAGTCTAAGGGTCTCTGGAACAGCTGCCCATGACCTGCATGTACTGGGCTCGCTCGAAGCGCCATGCTGTAATCGCTGGATGTCTCCCTTCATGCCTAATCCATGACAAGTCAATGAACTGGTAATTAAAGAAACCATTTGGGCAGATTTCAGGAACATCTGACTGGTCTCCCTTTTGCCATTGTGCATGAAGAGGAAAAATTAAACAGGACAAGAGCTCTGGGTCACACAGCCTCACCTCCATTTCTATTGCTAACCCAACTTATGAAAGGAAGTGAAACCGTTTAAATGCCCTTCTTCTGTCAGCATGGTAACCAGGGGTGGATAGAGCTGGGTTCACCATTTAACAATACACTTTTAACAGCTCATCTGAGTGGCTGCAGCCATGCTATCAAGCTGAACACATGTTGATCTGAGTAGATTAGAAAAATAGTTCCCAGTGTCTGGGGATGTAGTGCTTTTAAACAAGTGCTTTGCATTTCAAAGAATGAACCATTAAGAAGTTCATTGTATACATGTAGCCCATGAACCTGAAAAGAAATAAAAGTAAAATCCATACCGAATCAGCAGCCCTAAGCAGCAGGCTAGAGGATTTGGCCGTTAGAGATACGATCATAAAAGATTGCTATTCAGTTTATCTTTCATTTCGTGCACAGCTAATGATAGGAGGAATCAAAAATCATCTTCACATTGAATTCGCATATTTTTTAATCAACAAGAGAAAAAACTCACACTTTTCTTCATATTTTATTTCCTTTTTCCAAAAAGAGATTCAATTTTTTTTTTTTTTTTGGAAATTTAAATGTGCTCTTTCCATTCACGAAAAGAATTATATTACTCCTGCATTCAATCTGTTCAATCTCAGTTTAGTTTTAAGTTGAGAGTTTCATTTCCAGGCATGGACAGAGTGGTTGCTGTCCCTGTTTAGCTCCTCATTTTCAGGGCGCAATTCCTTGGCAAAGCCATAGGCTACTGAGTCAAACTCACTACTTTTCACCCTCTGAACGCCCTTTACGTATGTGAGACTGAACACACACAACATGTTCCACAACTCAAGTTCAAAATCATAATGAAATGAATCAATTGTGTTCAAGCATAGGAATATCTCATTTTAAAAAAACTTGTCAAAATGAATGCTAAACCCTTCTCATTTAATTATTTGCCTTGCTTTATAGACTATAAAAATATGTATTAACAGGTATGATCAGATTCTTTGTTTTCAGGGTTTTGTAAATATTTCAGAGACAGATAAAAGCAGAGAGATTTCTAATAGACAAGCTGTTTACACAATTCTGTGCCCTGAAAGGTGTCTCCAACCAAAGAAAAGAAGGCAATCATCTAAGGAAAAAGGGGTCCAGCATTCTTTTTCATCAGAATGCTTGGTATTCCAGAGGCAAATAAGGATCAGTGGGCAGACCACAGAGTATCCTGGTGGCACCAGTAATATTCATCTCTGTTGTGAAATTTGGACTTGGCTCAGACCATCTGCCATCACTGCAGCCCAAGGTTACCTTTCATTTGGAAATTATGCTGTCAACTTTGTTTAGAATATGCACGAGCATGGCATATGCTTCTCCTTGCTGCCCAAGGAGATGCTGGCATGGAAAAAATGTGAAGGCTCCTGATTGAAACCTGTGTTTACGGACTCTCCTCTTCTCTTCTCCCCTAGTTACTGTGACAGTGGGAGGCAAGCAACACCTGCTCGGACTGTATGACACCGCAGGACAGGTACATTTTTATTATCTTGATTCATTGGAGCGGGGTGGTGTAGGAGAGAAAAAAATCAGTTTGGTTAGGCAGACGGGACTCATAGCACAGATATTACCCATTCTGGTCATTTGGGGCCAATTTTTTGTCTGCCTAAATGACTACCAAAAGCACACTCTGGATATTTTAAAAATACTTACAACTATGAAAATCTAAATTGGTACATTATTCAAGGTATTGACAGGTAAATAATGATTCATTCATTGACTGATGACCATCAAAAACCAAAATAACACATTTGTGACCAAGAGTTTCCATTTCTTTCTGTGAAAACCCATTCCAGATCCAGGATTCATAGGTCAATTTCATAATGTTTAGTTCCACGCATTTTTTTTTCAGGTTGTTTTCTTTGCCTGCCCTTTATTTGAATTGCCTAATGAACTGCGAAAAGGCCCAGAAAGAGATTGGTGGGAGGGGAGGAGATAGGGAGACGACGGATGGAATGTTGGAAGGAAGAAAAGCCAGGATCCTAGAGATTTTCCAAAAGTGAGAGTCAACCCTGAATAACTGGGGGTTGACTCTAAATTCCCTAAGATTCTTGAAATAGTCTCACTTTGCCAGAAATGTTTCTTCAAGTTGGAGAAACTGGCCCACCAATAATGCAAGATAATGGGCTAAAATCCTCAACATTTAATCCATCGGCACATGCTCTCTTTGGGTGAAAATGCTGCCTTTCTTTCTTTCCCAGCATCCCACACATCACTACGAAGTTCCTAATGTTCTAATATTCTAATCCGGTTGGTGGATTAGCAGAGGGGAAGTAGTTAAGCAACTGATGGCCGTGGCCCAGTTTCTTGGATAGAGCTTTTGTTACCATATGTCTTGGGTCATTTATTTAGGTCAAAATCAGCAGGTTGTTCAGTCTGTCCAAATTCATACATCCTTTGGAATGAATATTTTACCATGCTATTTCTCAGTGTGAGTATCCTGGTAATTGTTATAGTGATGCATTCATCTAGGCCTTTTTTTTTTTTTTTTACAAGTATCTGAATATATATCATTTTGCTCAACTTGAAAGCTCTTCACAAGAATATAAATAAATGGAATTCTCTTTGGGGATTTCTGTGAAAATGTGTGGGGACCCCTGCATAAACCTATGTGCAACATCAAAGGCTGCTGTTGGCCAGGCTAGGGTGCAGAACATAGCCTGGCCAACACCAGCCTGGTGCTGGAAAATCTGGCACCAGACTCAAAGCTTCTAAGAGCATGCAGGGTCCCCTCATTGACAGATGCCTGTTCTGGTAAGCTACCACGAGGAACTGGGAGTGGAAGAGACCTCTCACGTCAATAGCAAGACACACGACTAAGAAAGGAGGACCCCCACATGCTCAAATGAAAAAATCTGTTTGCTCCTCTAATCTAAGATACAAGGGCCTCAGGATAGATCATACCCCCAATAGAAAGCTTTCCAGCAACAAGGGTACACCACTTTGGAGGCTGAAGTTGCCTACTCTAACTCAATCACACAATCATTGGGTGTCCCCATTCATCAGGAACTCACAGCCTGAAATAAACAGTTTGTACCCTCCTCCCGCAAAGTCAAATTTTACGAACATAATCCAGTTTGAAAAGTTCAACATGGCAGTGATTATTTCATGACTCTGAAACCTTTCTCTGGTCCCTCTGGCTTCAGAAAATGTCTCTCTATCGCTGTTGCCCAGTCAGTTCTCCCGTCTTCTGCAGCAATCCCACAAATATTGCCTCCTGTGCCTTAACTGCCCCAAGAACAACATCCACAGGCTTCTGATTAATCTTAAATCCAATAAAACGCTTTAAAAGCTGTTATGCAGTCTAATTATATTTTTCCCACTATTCTGTCCTTTAAAAATGTTTAAATAATACTAGTATAAAACTTGAAGCTGTAAGACATTGTAAAAATATCTTTAAACTCCACATCAAAGCAAACAGAATGGCTTAAACCTCTGACACAGAAGTCATGAAGACTGATAAAATATAACAACAAGTAGGTTACAAGATTTCTTTTCAACTAACTCTCACTTGAATGCTTTATATTCAGAGGTAGACAAGGCTCAAAAAGGAACCATAAAGCATGGGGAAAAGGAATCAGAACATACCTTAAGGTTCCTTCTAGGCCTAAAATTCTATAATGGTGGATACCTTTCGCAGGTAATCTCAAGAAAGCCTGATAGAACTGGAGTAATTAGGCAAAAGGATTTGAGGCTAGACCCACATATCCTTTCAACAGTAAAAGATTGTTAAATAATGGGAATGTGTCACACTATAGGATCACCTGTAATTCATTTTCTAGAACAGTGATTCTGGAACTGGAGTATGTGTCAGAATCACCTGTAGGGCTTGTCAAAACTCAGCTACTGGGCCCCACTCCAAGAATTTTTGCTTCTACAGGTCTAGGGTGAGACCCAAGAGTTTGCATTTCCTTTTTTTTCTTTTTTTGAGACAGGGTTTCGCTCCCGTCACCCAGGCTGGAGTGCAATGGCACAATCTTGGCTCACTACAACCTCTGCCTCCTGAGTTTAAACCTCCCAAGTAACTGGGATTACAGGCACCCACCACCACATCCAGCTAATTTTTATGTTTTTTTGTAGAGACGGTGTTTCACCATGTTGCCCAGGCTGGTTTTGAAACCCTGACGTCAGGTGATCCGCCCACCTCAGCCTCCAAAAGTGTTGGGATTACAGGCATGAGCCACTGCCTCCAGCTCAAGAGTTTGTATTTCTAACAGGTTTTCTGGTGATGCTGCTGCTGGTCACCTAGCACCACTGTGCTAGAACACTGCCACTCAAAGTGTGGTCCACCAACCAGTGGTGTCAACATCACCAGGGAGCATATTAGAACCGCAGAATCTCAAGGCCTATCCCCAGCCTACTGAATTTGAAAATTCATTTTAAGAAGATCTCCAAATCACTAGAATGCACATTAAATTTTGAGAAGCACTACCCTAAACATTTCTGGTGGTTGAGGATCATTCTGAAAGTTAGAAAGATGCAATGGAAAGTAACCATTACTGAAATTTATTCCCATAGTTCTGCAATTCAGCTATTAAGACTTTGTAACAAATTTAATTTGGAAGCAGTGTCCCAAAATGTCCATTCCCAGTCCTAGGCAGAATAATCTGTCTCTTCTGTTATATTCTACTAACTGAGAAGAGGCGGCACATACTTAATGTGCTGTATAGCTAGAGAACTTCTATAATTCAAAAATACTCATTTGGTGAATTACTAACAATGAAAGAGAGATGATTTCAAAACCAATCGATTAATCCCTGAACCACAAAAAGGAAATGTCTCTGAATCCAGCTATAGAGTCTATCTTGCTTGAATAATTAGATTTTTGTGCATGAATAAACCAAGGAGCAGTGCCTCACATCTTTGTCTTGAACTAACTGAAGCAAATGTGTTCTGAGAGGTAAAGTGATAGGAACTCATTATCTCAACTCTCAATGTCACTGCTAAACAAAATCATTTGACCTGCTTTCCCTCTACTTTGAGGCACCTAGTCTGCCTCAGACCTGGCTGCAGCCCCACGAGCCCTGGCCTGAGACGCTCCTGCCGCTCCACAATTCAGCCAAGCATGTGCTAAAGAGAGTTTATAATGAAGTCACTTGCATACGCTGTCAACATTCGGCAGCTGCTATTAAACATTAGCTCCCTCCCCAAAACCCTGAAACAAACTAACATTTGGACTTGGAGTGGAGTCCTTTGAAGATAGAGTCTTCAGAACTCTGTTAGGTAGAATTCCAAACATTAGATTAGGCAATGAAGTGAGGGATTTTTCTCAGGGTGAATGCATGTTACTCCTCAGATCACACTAGGGAGGAAGTAAGGCCAAGCAGTCCTGTGAGCCAAATCTGTTTAGGTTGTGCCAACTCGTCCTATGCGAGACATGTCCCTAGTAGTGTGTTACTGAATGTTAAAGGGATTTGTAGCGCTCAGATCCTTGGCTCAGCTATGAAAGAGTCCCAGAGCTGACTTTCCCATGATTACCTTACAGGCCAGTTTGTTGACAATGAATCAGGAGAGATCAAGTGGACAGCAGGGTGTTGGTTGGGTTGGGGATGCCACAGCCAACCCTGGGCATTCACCGGCTGAGCAACTTCAGAGTGGGAGAGGGCTCTTTCCCAGGTTACCGCTTACAGCCAGAGGTCCTCCTACCTCACTGCAGGCCATTAGAGTGGAACCAGCCATTGTACTAGGACAAGGTTTTGCCTCCTTCTCTTGATGTGGCCTCACCTAGAAGGATGATGTGGGCAAAACCCTGCTCAGATTGCGGCCTCTCAGGCAAGACTCCAGGAAGGGCATATCTCAGAGACAACATCTGTGAAAACGGCAGTTAGCAGCAGTTAGCAGCACTGCCGGGGAGAAATGAGCATCTCCTGGTAACAGGGCCAGGTGCATCCTGGCCAGGCACCTGGTTCTGTGGAAGGGTGAACCACCAGGTTCTCCGCAGAATCAGGAACCATTTGCATGTGGCCAAGCACAGAATGGTATATGTCACCGAGAAACCAGAGCCCACAGCAGCTGAGCTGTCACCAGTGACCATGGGAGTAGAGAAGCAGGGAAGGCCATCAGCCCAGCCCCTTACTCGCCCATCTTCCTGCATGTCACACATCTTCCCCAGGCCCAGATTTCTGAAGTCCCAGTTTCCCCCAAGGGCTGAAGAAGCATAGAGTCAGGCAAGGGAGCGAGTGCAGCTAGGGTTTATGAATGGCAACCCAGGCTCCACTTGGAAGGACACACATAAGCCTTCCCCTTGGCTATTGGCTGATCCAATGGGGCCATCTGGAACACAGGATCTGGCAGCCACCCTCTATGGAAAGTTTGCCTAAAACCTCAGAACAAATGTTTTCCCTCAATGAGCAACTCCAACTTTCTTGCTCACGTGTATTTTCATGTGGGATTTTTAGGAGTAGGCAATTTGGGGGATTAGGGAGAAGTTTGTCCACGTGACAGCTGCTTAGTAAAAGTAACCTTAGGACACAATCTTACTTCTCCCCTACTTAAGAAAAACAGAGCTGTAAGAACATTAAGAGTTGCAGTTGGCGTTTGCAAACATTTGGGTCTTATTACTACTCAGTTCAGGAAAAGTTAATTTCTGAATCAGCCCCAGTATCCAAAAAGAGCAGGGAAATGCTTCCAGGACCAGCAGCTGTTGTTGAAATGGGATGGAGGATGGACCTTTTACTGGATCATTAAAGTATTTACTATGTTCAAGACAATGTTCTAAGTGGCCTACAAATATTAACATATGTTATTCTCATAACAACTCATACAGCCAGCACTATCAGCTTCATTTTACAGATAAGCAAAGTGAGGCATGGAGAACTTACCCAAGATCACACCATAGTCACAAACCCAGAGAATTTGTGCCCACCACCCATGCTCTTCAGCACCATGCTATGCACCTGCCCTATACATGGTGCCCATGTTTTTCAAATTAAGCCTGATTTATGGGAGATTATTAAAATGAGACTTGTGCAAAAAAATCTGGGATAAATGTCACTAAACCCAAGACTTGGAAGCAGAATTCTATTTCCAATCTAATGTGGTATGGCAGGGTGGGAGGAGCTCAGTGCAACTCTGCTGCTCTAAGTGTGGTCCTTGGACACAGTAGCACTAGCATCACCTGGAAACTTATTAGAAATGCACATTCTTAGGCTCCATTCCAGTCCTGCTACTGAAGAAGAATTTGCACTAAAGCCTGGGCAGCATAGGGAGACCGTATCTCTACAAATTTTTTTTTAATTATCCAGGTGTGGTGTGCACACCTGTAGTCTCAGCTATTTGAGAGGCTGAGGAGAGTGAATCACTTGAGCCCAGGAGTTCAAGACTCCAGTGAGCTATGATCGCTGCACTGCAGTGGGGGCTTTCTGAAGTGCAGTGATCATAGCTCACTGGCGTCTTGAATCCAGTCTCAAAAAAAAAAAAGAAAACCACACAAAACTACACTTTAACAAGGTCCACAGGTCATGCAAATGTATGTAAAGTCTAAGAAGTGTAGTCTAGAAAATGATTTCACTTACCTGCCTCAGGATGCAGCCTATAATATTTAGGACCCAGGTGTGTGGCACATCCGATGCTAACACTTTCTCTGAACTTCTCGTTTTTAATAATCACCCATAGTCGCACCAGAGCACTAGATCTACCTTCAAACTGAACACATTCTTGCCTTCAGGGTGAAGTTGGGCGAAAAGCACTCGAAGGCCTGCGTTCCCCCAAAGCCTTCCCGGCACTCCTCAATCCTGGCCTCTTTGTCTGCTTTACCTCCAAAGCCCCATTTGAGCCTCTCTTTTAGATTAAAATGCCGTCTCTTCAAGAAGCAAACAAGCACCTGTCTTCTATTCTGAATTTCAACATTAGAAAGGGCCTCAAGTACCAACTAAGCCACTCATCCGCTTCTCATAGCCCTTGACATCATCTCCACATGTTAACCATCCAACCCAGGGCCAAAGCATGCTTCCTTGCAAAAAAAAAAAAAAAAAGTTACCAGCTGGCACAAATTCAACTCTCCCAACCCTACACCACCCCGAGTCCCAAGGGGATACTTTCTTTTATTAATCCTGACCACCCCCCACCCCCGCCATATTTTGTAGCTGCACCCCAGGGTTAGCCCCCTATTGTGAGCCTTCTGTAAAAGTATTTTTGCTCCGTTGTCCTGGTTAAATTAATCTGTCTAGAACTTTGTTTCTGAAGCCGTAAAAGTGGCTGGTGGAGAGGGAAGAACAATAACCTGTGGTTCTGAAACTTGAGCTGCATCCAGATCACCTGGAGGGCTTGTTACAGCACTGATGGTGCAGCCTCCCCCGACCCCTACTCCCACCCCACCCCCACCCCCACCCCCACCCCCACCCCCACCCCCAGCGCCTCCGCTTCGGGAGGGCTGCGTGGCACCTGGGAATGTGTATTTCTAACAAGTTCCCAGGTGATGCCAATGCTGCTGGTCTGAGGAGCATAGTTTGGAAACCCCTGCATTAACTAATCTTTAAGGCCTCTTCTAATCTTGGAATTGTATTTTCCCAATTCAGATAGATACATATTCCACATCATTCCATTTTGAGATTAGCCAGCAAAGAGTAAGAGAAACTTAACCTGACTTACTTCCACATAAATTGAATTATTTCATGTATTTTCACTTTCTTTTCCCAGTTGAATTGCCAATTCTTATTCACCTTTATGTAATTCATACCACCTCCTTAACAGTGCTGCACATTCACTAGGCACAAAATCTTTTTAGATGGAATGATACAGCAAGACTAAGGTTTTCAGAGTAGAGATCCAGAACACAGAGCGCGGTGAGCCCAGCGACCGACACTGTCAGAAACCACCCAGCTGGAGGGCCAGGAGGGTAAATGATCAGAAACAGACCTCTCTCACTCGCCCCACCTGCAGCCAGCCCAGCAACCCGAGGTCTTCCCAACTTTCCCATAATGTAAATAGAAATCCTTTCAGCCACTGGGTTAAGAAAATCAGACAAGCATACTCCTTTCAGACTATTCACAACGGTTATTTGTTCCTACTCAATCTAATTTCTCCTGACGGTGTTTTGCTTTGGTTTTTGGCTTTGAGGCTTTAAATATACAGCGTCTGCTGCCATCCAGTGGTAATTTGAAGCAGATGCAGGCCATCAAATAGAAAATACATCCTGTGGTCAAACATTTTGTGGATTGCTGGGTAACGTATGAGTCAAGATTCCTAGATAAGTGAGTTAAGAAAATGCTTAATCTGTCATTTAAAATTCTGAGCTGCAGAAAACAGTGTGGTCACAGTTGAGAGCCAGAGCTGGATTTGGGCTAAATACCCCATGCTGGTATTTACGAACTCTGTAACATTGGCCCATCTTGGAACTTCTCTAAACCTTAACTTCCTTTTCTATGAAATGTGAATGTTAATGGTACCATCCTTCCAGTTCCATCAGGAGGATGCAATGAGAACATACATAAGAGTTTGAAACAATGACTGACCTTTAATAAAAAGCCCTAAGGCACATCCTCCATTCTTGTTGGAGATGAGGGTGATGGACAGCCGTGGTTCTCAACTCCAGGCCCACCCCAATCGAATTAAGTCAGAACTCCCAGATACGCAGGCCCACTCTCCAGAGAGTCTAATTTAGCTGGTTCCACGGTGGAAAAGGGCGTGGGGCAGGGAGTTGATTAGCAGAGCATCAGGATGATTTAAAAGCTCCCCAGGTGATTCTAATAAAAGTCACTGCAATAAATAGCCCACAGAAATGCCATGTGTTCATTTGCAGGTCACTGTAGAGGTCATTTCTTCCAGTCTGTCAACAGCATTTATTGAATATTTGCTGTGGAAAGAGTACATGTAGGGATGAAAAAAAATCAACATGGTCCCTACCCCCATTTATGCAATCCAGATGGGAGCATGCAGTGGCAGAGGGCAAGTGGCATGGGGAACAGCTGTAGATTATAGCCTGGGAAGGAGACTTCTTGGCTCGTGGGCCTTACAGCTGCTTTTTAAGGGAACAGTCCAGAGAGAAAGAAGAGAAGTAGAGAGACCATGGGAAAAGAGGTTTGTTTTTTAGGGCTAGTTGTGTAAAGAGGAGAGGGGGGTGGTAATAAATTAGCTATCCCTTTCCCCACTGCCTTCCTAGCTACACACACACACAAACACACACACACACACACACAGAAAGAGAGAGAGACACAGAGACAGAGGCACAACTTGGCTGAGGCACAATTCAGTAGACCTGACCCAACTTCCCAGTATGACCAGCGTTTATTCAGCTGTGCACCCAATTCCCAATTATTTGCTTTACTAGAAATGTGGTAAATTAGCCACAATAGTGGGTTTTTTTTGGTTTGGGGTTTATTTTTTAGGATTTTACTTCTCAGCACCTTTGCCATCTTGCTTTGCATTTTGCATTAGGTACCTAAAACCTTTGCTTAAGATTTTTTGGGTTGTTTGTTTGTTTTTGAGACAGATTCTCACTCTGTCGCCCAGGCTGGAATGCAGTGGCGCAATCTTGGCTTACTGTAACCTCTGCCTCCTGGGTTCAAGCGATTCTCCTGCCTCAGCCTCCCAAGTAGCTGGGACTACAGGCACACGCCACCAGGCCAGGCTAATTTTTGTATTTTTAGTAGAGACAGGATTTCACCATATTGGCCAGGCTGGTCTCAAACTTCTCACTTCGCGATCCACCCACCCTGACCTCCCAAAGTGTTGGAATCACAGGTGTGAGCCATCGCGCCCAGCCTGCTTAAATTTTAATAATAGTAGCAGTAGTGGCCACATATACTGAGTCCTGTGTTCTGCGCACTCTGAGTAGCTAAACTATAGATCGGTGCATGCCCACCAACCAAAGTTGATCACACTTAATATTCTAAGGTACTTCCTTTCAGTCTCACATGTATATGCATGTGCACATGTGTGTAATTCCTTTTTATAAATACATTATTAGAGTTGATAGAAAGGCTGATATTAAAAATATATGCATGATATACTGTTTTAAAAAACAAGTGGCACAATATGAACTATTTAATCAATTTGTTTTTAAACTAAACATGTGTATGCTGTATACATACATAAATATAAAATGGGTCAGGTGTGGTGACTCACGCCTGTCATCCTAGCACTTTGGGAGGCCAAGGTGGGAGGATCGCTTGAGCCCAGGAGTTCGAGAGCAACCTGGGCAACATAGTGAGACCCCTTCTCTACAAAAAAAAAAAAAAAAAAAAAAATCAAAAATTGGCTGGGTATGGCGGCATGTGCCTACAGTCCCAGCTATTTGGGAGGCTGAAGTGGGAGAATCACTTGAGCCTGGGAGTTTGAAGCTGCAGTGAGCCATGATCACACCATTGCACTCCAGCCTGGGCAATAGATTGAGACCCTTCTCAAAAAATAAAGTAAAATGTTTGGAAAGACAATATTTAAGCACTAGCTCCCTCTGGGGAGAGGAAAATCTATTAGAGACCATATTGGGAATGAAAATAAGCTTTCACTTCGACTCTGTGCTCTTCTATAATGTGTGCATTTTTGCAATGAGCACATACATGTTTTGTAAGTTTCTGAAATGATAGGAAGACTAGTCATGGCCCTAATAAATGAGTTAATATTTATTAACTCATCTCTATGAATACATGTATATGACAGGTGTGAACATATAAGTTTGGTTGCACATGTAGTATACACACATATATAGTATACACACATATATAGTGTGTATATGCATACAAGTTACTTATGGTGTGTAGGACACATGTCATGTTGTGGTATGTGACGTGTATATAAATATGGCATGTGTATGCACACGCACACACGAAGTTACTGTTGGCTTATGTGTTACTAAATTCTATAAAAATATATCAAACTTTCTATTGAAATATCAGGTTTTACCTTGGAACCTCCTAAAACATTTTACATACGGTAAAAGGTTCTTGCTAACATTTTCCCAGAGTTGAAATGATGCAAAGTTTTACTTCGTATTTATCAACTCCCACTAAAATAGCAAATACATAAATATCTTACATAACCAGAAACTCTTCCACAGAGCATATTCTGATCTGAAAAATCTTTAGGAAGGGAATAATTAAGCTGGCATTTTATTTATTTGGCCTTTAAGTAATCTTTGAAACAAATCCCAAATTCTTAGCTCTGAACCCTCACCCAACGTATTTCTTCAGATATTGTGGTGACAAATTTGGCAATAACTCTCGTGTTGCATTTTAGTTCATTTATACTAAATTAAATTTGGATACCATTTTTAATCGTGTGAGGAGAGGATTCCTGTGCCTTGGTAAATAGCTCACTAATTTAAATATAGTATATTCAATACAACACCATTCCAATATGACAGAAAATTGCAGTTATCCTTACTGAATGTTACACTTTAAGTGGTACACTTTAAATGAGTGAACTTTCGGTTTTTTGTTTTGTTTTATTGTTTGTTTGTTGAGACAGGGTCTTGCTGTGTTGCCCAGGCTGGAGTACAGTGGCATGATCACAGCTCACTGCCCCTTCAAACTCCCAGGCTCAAGCGATCCTCCCAGTTCTGCCTCCCAAGCAGCCAGGACTACAGGCATGTGCCACCATGCCCAGCTAATTTTAGTATTTTTTTGTAGACATAGGGTCTTATTATGTTGCCCAGGCTGGTCTCAAACTCAAGGACTCAAGTGATCCTCCCATTCTGGCTTGCCAAAGTTCTGGAATTACAGGCATGAGCCACCGTGCCCTGTCAGCTGAACTTTTGAATACATAGAAACAGAGAGTAGAACTGTTGTTACCAGAGGCAAGTAAGACAGGATCAAGGTTTCAAAGCTGCAGTTAGCTAGGGTGAGTAAGTCTACAGCTGTAGTGTACAGCATGATAACTATAGTTAATAATACTATATTGTGTACTGGGAATATGCTAAGAGAGCAGATTTCTGGTCCTCTGACCATAAAATATATGTTTAAAGGTAAACTGTAAGGAGATTAATATGTAATTTGTTTCACTGCAGCATGTATATGTGTATCAAACACCTTATTGTACACCTTAAATGTATACCATTTAAAAATCAAAAATAAATGGGTGAACTTTATGGTATGTAAGTTACATCTCAATAAAATTGTTAAAAATATTTTTAAGTTTGTCTTAAGAAGGGGCAATACTAAAAGGCCGGACACAGTGGCACATGCCTATAATCCCAGCACTTTGTAATCCCAGTAATCCACCCATCTCGGCAGGTGGATCACCTGAGGTCGGGAGTTCGAGACCAGCCTGACCAACATGGAGAAACCCCTTCTCTACTAAAAATACAAAATTAGCCTATCATGGTGGTATATGCCTGTAATCCCAGCTACTCAGGAGGCTGAGGCAGGAGAATCACTTGACCCTGGGAGGCAGAGGTTGCAGTGAGCCGAGATTGCACCCTTGCACTCCAGCCTGGGCAACAAGAAGAAAACTCCATCTCGAAAAAAATAAAAATAAAAAATAAGAAGGGGCAATACAGCAATACATAATCTCTGTATGCAAAAAGAAGGTATTTTGCTGACTGGTGGCTCTTTTAGTTCTAGTAGAGGGAGAACTACCAGATTCTAGGGTAGGGGAAGAAACAGGATCCCAGTGTGCTGTAGTGGGATCTTACATGCAATCTGACCGTGGAACCATATGAGACACCCCTGCCACAGGCTGTGCAAACCCTTGTCTGCTCTTCCCACAGGAGGACTACAACCAGCTGAGGCCACTCTCCTACCCCAACACGGATGTGTTTTTGATCTGCTTCTCTGTCGTAAATCCTGCCTCTTACCACAATGTCCAGGAGGAATGGGTACCCGAGCTCAAGGACTGCATGCCTCACGTGCCTTACGTCCTCATAGGGACCCAGGTTAAAATGCGGGTGATGGCAGGGTGGGGCGGGCTGCAAAAACGGGAAGATGCTTTAGGTACCTCATGAATATCCTATTCTGCCAAACACTACCTAAGAGTGTCTCAGACCTTTCAGTCCTACACACAGAAGTTCTTAAAGTGTGCCTGATGATTTAGCCGACAGTGGAAAAGATAATAGAGCTATTTAATATGGAGTTTTGATACGGCCTTCAAAAATTAATCTCTCAGGTTTCTTGAATAACAAAGTAATTTTTAAAATAGACACCCTTCACCAGGCTTGAATCAGAGCAATAAGGTGAGGGTGTCAATTGAACATACTACTAATATTTTTTATATCTGAAATCCACAGTTGTTTTAAAATCACAAAACAGGGCCAGGTGTGGTGTGGTGGCTCACGCCTGTAATCCCAGTACTTTGGGAGGCTGAGACAGGCAGATCACGATGTCAGGAGATGGAGACCATCCTGGTTAACACAGTGAAACCCCATCTCTAATAAAAATACAAAAAGTAGCCGGGCATGGTGGCACGCACCTGTAGTCCCAGCTACTCTAGAGGCTGAGGCAAGAGAATTGCTTGAACCTGGGCGGTGGAGGTTGCAGTAAGCCGAGATCAGGCCACTGCACTCCAGCCTGGGTGACAGAGCAAGACTTTGTCTCAAAAAAATTTTAAAAATCACAAAATAGGTAGGAGTGTCAAGGTGACCCCAGCCATCAGAATGGGCATACTCTGACAGGAACTCTTAAATTACACTTCTGGAGAAGGAAGATAAAAAGTCATGATTGTCTATTCCCTTTAAACCTCTTGGTCTTAGAGAAGAAGTTAAAACACATATTCCAGATAAACAAACCTACGATTGTGAAAGCTTTTACCATGTTCTGAAAGATAATAAATTTCCGTAGTTTGAATTTCTAGTAGTAAGCCAATCACATTAAATGTATTAAAGATTGTTAGTGTTTATCGTTTTAAATGGATTTTGTTCTTTGACATTTTAAAATCCAAATTACTATCCCAAAGACATAGGAAAGCACTAATACTGGAGGGCTTCATTGTTATCTGTTTCATATGCTATTTCTATTATTCATTTATGTTCTATTTGAACAAGAAAATTGTTTAACATAAAGGAAAGAAAGGAAAAATATTTCCTAAAGAAGATGTGGACAGGTATTTACTTAGAGACATATATTTACTTAGAGACAAAATAGAGGAATGCACTTATCCATAAATCAGAGTAATCATAGTTAATGCTTCTGCTCTGAAAGGTAATTGTTTGTTTAAACAAAGTCTTTTGCCTTGAATTCCAGATAATAATTTTTGCCCATATTGATGGAGCCTGAATCCCTGCTGCCAGAATATGTGACAGGACATTCAATCACCTTTCTGTGAATTGAGCTGATTTTTATTACAGATAGGCACAAAAATGAACAATTATAACACACACACACACACAAAATCAGTAGAGCTGAGTAATGTGCTTATAAATGGGACCCTAACATACTGGCCTTTCTTTAAGACACAAGCCCTTGTGTTCCCACATTCACACACATTCATGTGGACATGGGTTCACATACACAGGGAGGTTTTAAAGCAACCAAAATATTTAATTAAATTATCAAATCTAATCCAGATATATAAATGCTATCTTCAAAGTTCTACCTTTGAAAAGATTAATGCTTATCTTGAGCAAACCCTTTGAAAATTTCTGTTAGGGACTTGTCTTCCAGAACTTGCAGCATTTGTTAGAATATCCCCACAGGTAGCAAATCTTCATACCTCTTTTGAGGATGAAGATTTTTATATGGAAAAGCAAAAAAAAAAAAAAAAAAAAAAAAAGATGTATTCAAAGCCAGGGAATAAACTAGTAAATAACGAGTCATATATTTTGGGGTCAAACAAGGCATCACTGTAAGGTAATGAGACTGATTGGTTATCTTGCATGCCCTGTAAATAGAATCTGGAAATAAATAGAAAATTTTGAAAAAACATCTGAGATAGCAACAGAATCATCTGCGTAAGTCTTCTGCTCACAGGGTAACTGAAGGGGAAAACATAAGGAAAGTCTGTTGTGTACATTTACAAAGAAATTGCTTTACTTTTTTAGACATAACATAGGCATGCGTATGTGCTTCCTTCAAGAAAATTTAGCAGCTTCAAAGATGTTAACAGGGAAAAAGACTCTATGATATCACAGTTTAAAATATCTGGCAAGGCCTGAGAAAATAAATAAGTTTATCATGTGTGTTTTCTTGCCAGATTGATCTCCGTGATGACCCAAAAACCTTGGCCCGTTTGCTGTATATGAAAGAGAAACCTCTCACTTACGAGCATGGTGTGAAGCTTGCAAAAGCGGTACAGTCAGATTTGAACTGAATTTTAAATGTATGCTGAGAGAAGAGCGTGTTGTATGCTTTGGAATGGGTGTGCAACACTGGGTTTTGCTTTAAAGTGCAATGTGTTTAGAATCTTCTCTAAGCATTCTATTCCCCTCTCTGTTCTAGTCGGGCTGGAAGGGGCCATTTGGTTAGCCTTCTCGTCAGCCAGCGTTGTCTGTTTTTCATTAAGAAAGCAATTTGGTGAATTTAAACAGCTGAAGCACTTATCATTTGATTTAGCAACCTCTAGAACATCTACTTGCCATATTTAGTATGAATAAAGGGAGTCGTTAGATATATATTTGTAAATCTTACTGCTTATTATGGATGTAACTCATTTAAATAACCCCATAAGAGGCATTTTGTGATTTTCTTGGGAGAGACTTGGGTTAGCATCTGGCAGGGTTATATTTGTCCCATATTTCTCACCATATAATGAATAGCCACTTAGAGAGCCTGGATTGTGTCACAAACAGCATCTGGAAGGATAACATATACCGAAAAGTGACTAGTTGGGGATCTAAGTGGCTCTTTGGCAGATAATAGCAATTTGCTCAGAGCTGGAACTGTTTTCATGGACCTTTCTTCCTTCTTGAGAGCTTAACATGAAGAGTTAGGAAAACGCTTTAGAAAGTATTTGCCAGACACCAAGTCTTTGCCTCCCCCATTACCCTGAGATGTGAGCAAAGCAGCCATACAAGAGGATGGAAGTGCTTTATGCGAGAGGAGGCCTGTAGAGCGCATCTCCAGAACTTAAATCTGATTCCTCATCAAGTCATAAATCTATTGACCCAGGTCAGAGGTTTGAAAATTTTCCATCTTACTTTCTAAGTGACTAACTTAGTAAAAATGCATACCCCAGGCAGAGTTAGAAGTCACCTCTTCAAGCCAGTCAAGAATATTAACTACAAAGTCTTCACTTACAAAACTGTATGCATTTATCTTACTAAAACTTGCTTGTAGGCACTAAAACTAAGCATGACACACTCGACTAGAAATGAATTAAGTACAATTAGAATTAAATACAATTATGTTTTTACAGGTAAATGCATGAGAACACCTCACAAACTCCTGATTGAGATACTGAACTCTTCCTACTTCTAAGCACAGTAATATCAATACTGTGACATACCCAGCCCTTCACGGAGCTCTTAGGATCCTAAGTACTTCATAATCTCTCATTTCAGCCTCACGATAACCCTCTGAAGCAGATAGTGTTGGTCTCAGCTTACAGATGAGGAAACGGTCCGAGAAGACAAGCGCGTTTGATCCACATGGCTAATAACACAGTCAAAAACTTGCAATCCAGGGACTCCATGTTTGGGTCCCCTTCCACGAACACTCCCTTAGTGGAAGCTATCTTTCTCTCTCCTGGATTTCCCCTCCGGAGTTCCCTTCCACACTCTCTCGTGGAAGCCTGTCTTCCCGTCCTAAACTCCATCTCTCTCTATTCCCTTCCACTCAGTGTGGAAGCTGCTTTCCTCTCCTGGATTCCATCTTTCTGGATTCTCTTACTCAGTGTGAGAATTAGCTGTTTCTTTCTCTCTCCTTCTCCTTTTTCTCTCTCTAAAAAAATCACTTTCTACAAACAAAAAAAAAAACTTCCAATCCAGCTCTGTGGACATCACCAACTGTTTACCTGACCATTGTGGAAATGTAAATGACCTCCAACTGTGTACTTTTCCTCGGGTGAAATGGGTGTATGGCCCGTAGGTTCTTCTGCCTTCTCCTCACACATTCAGCCTCAAATGTTCTCATTAAGATACCTAAATATGTAGCCCCATAAAGAATTGTATGTGGTTCCTTTCTACACATTTTTCACAGCCAAGAGGTCCGCATTGGCCAGCACCAGCTTCTTGCGGGAACTCTTTCTGTGTTCCTTCATGCTGTCAGCTTCCTAGCCTCACTTCTCATTAGAGACGTTGTTTTTTTCCCTCTGAAAAGAAGTTGTTCCAAAGCCTCCCATCTCATTTCATACTTATTTTCGGAACAATGGCTGAGTTCACCATTTATATTGCCTTTTGCTAGTTTCTCCTAGCAACTGCTCTCAGAGACAGAGGGAATCATGTTTAGCTTACAAAATCCAATTTAGAAGAAAACCTAGCAAGACTTTAACTTGTTTTATCACAATTCATGTAATTATAGAGATGCTTTAAGTTTCTCTACTCTCTGACTTTTCTGTCAAGTAGTTTATAATCACAGCTAGCATTTATGGAGTGTTTATAATGTGCTAGGCTGGGTGCCAGGCGCCTTACAGGCTTTGTCTTAATTAATCCTCACAGCAACTCCCTGAGGTGTGTATATTATTATCTTCACTTTTCTACAGGAAACTGAGGCTCAGAGAGGTTAAGATCGCCCAGCTAGAAAGTGGCAGAGTGAGGATATAAAACTGCTTTAACCACTTACTCTTCTGCCTCCCTCCTATAATCTGAAAAGAAACCTTAAGGGTGGGGCTTCTTTTTTAAATACTGGAGTCCCTTATTTTTATGTGCAAAGCTCCCCACAACTTAAAGGCTTTGCAAGTTCAGATTTTTCATATCTGATTATTTCTGTTGAATACATTTCAATTTCCAAAGCATTTTTCCTCAATCATCTCTTTTTGGTCTCAAAAGGTGTTTTATTTTTAAAGGACATTATTCCATCAGACACATTTACAATTCTTTGTACTCCAAAGTCAACCATATTTACATAGCGTGCGTTAATTTATCATAAATATTCGTTATTCTTTTACTTGTTTTATCCTCCCTCTTCTTTTTGTAGTTTTTCATCCTCAGCCTACTTTTCCCATTCTTCTACACATTTGTAACTGTCCATATTGATGCTAGATTTATTAAACAACAATTGATTGAACACCTAATATGTGCCAGGTGCTACACTTTTTAGCTCTAAGATTATAATTCTCTGTGCATTCTCTTTCCCAATTCCATCTAATACAGTCTAAACATGATCTTCCAAGTTCAGACTTCCTAAGGTATTTTTTGATACAGGAATTTGCCGTTTTTCCTTTTTTAATCTCTGGGTTCTCTTTGTTCTCTCCTGCCATCTTCTTCACCCTGTGCCTTTTGTTGTCACTCTTTAACTTAGCATCTGCTAAGTTTCCTGCTGGGGTTGTAACATGCACAGGTGAGATTTAAAGCAGCAAAATTGCTGCAAACATCCTGTCATCAATCAATCAACTGGAGTGTTCAATGCCTTCCTCCTGACTGGAAGAGTCACTGCCACCTGCCTTGTGCTGGCCATTTTCCCTTTGTCTCCTGGTCATTGAAAGTCACTTCACTGCTGGTATCTGGGTTACAAAGGCCAGAAGAGGAGGGACACAGGCAAACAAAAGCATGCCACCTGGATGAACACAGTAACAGCTGGGCCATGTACCAGGTAGCACAGAAAAGGGAGAGACTAATACATTCAGAGAAGGAGCTTTCAGAGATTTCTTGAACCAGTTAACATCTCAGCCAGGTTTGAAGGATGAGGAAAAGTTTTTCAGGTGAATAAAGGGGTCTAGGGAGGCACAAAATTCCAGGCAGGGAGACCAGGACATGCAAAGGCATCCTTTAAAATATAGGGAGCAAATTGGCAACTGACTGGCCAAATTTCACCCCCACAAATATTTTGATGAGTCCAAACAGATTTTTTTTTTTTTGAGATGGAGTTTCCCTCTTGTTGCTCGGGCTGGAGTGCAACAGCGTGATCTCGGCTCACTGCAACCTCCACCTCCCGGGTTCAAGGGATTCTCCTGCCTCAGCCTCCCGAGTAACTGGGATCATAGGCATGCGCCACCACGCCCGGCTAATTTTGTAATTTTACTAGAGATAGGGTTTCTCCATGTTGGTCAGGCTGGTCTCGAACTCCCAACCTCAGGTGATCCACCTGCCTCAGCCTCCCAAAGTGCTGGAATTACAGGTGTGAGCCACCACACCCGGCCCAAACAGATATTTTAATGCAATTTAGTGGCCTACATTTAACAGTTTGGAAACACATTTCTAGCTTCTAAAAAAATTCAGAAGGTCAAGCAACTCTAGGCCAGCATTTCCTCATCAACAGAAACTTTTAATAGCTTACTATATCCATAACAACTTCGCCCTTGTGTTCATTGATTTTGCTCTTTCAGCCACAATTTCTTTACATTTGCTAGAGACAGCCCAAAAGAGAGTTAAGACTTTGGCTCTGGAGGCAGACAAATTTGAATCTCTGCCGTTTTCTTAGTTGTGTGGCCATAACGGGGGTTACTTAGCCTCTCTGGGCATCAGTTTCCTGAGCTGTGAAATGAAGATGGTGATAGACTTTTCCTTGCACAGTTCTTGTGACAATGAAATTAGATTATGTACCACCAGGTCCAGCTCTGCAAACTACAGTTGGTGTTAATCCATGAGCCCTCTCAGACATGGCTACAGCTGGGAAGATCTCTTTGCCTTGATCCCTTCCAGTTACTTTCTGTCTTAGTCTATAACTTGTTCTGGCCCCCAGTGGAACAACATGGAAGAAGTACTAGGTTTTCTTTTACTTGATTAGTCATTACGTTTGTTTTTTTAAATTTCTTGTCAGACTCTTGTATCTTCTGTACATCACTGATAAATTTCCCTGCTTTTGAGATAATAAGTGTTAGCTATTATAAAACAATCAAAAAAGTGTTTTTTCAGTTTATATCCTCAATCTCTACTTTTTTCTTGAAAATAAGTCATTTGGGTAGAACACTTTCCAGATTGCTTGCATGTGTATCTGAACAAGGAGCCTCGAATCCTGAACCCTCCCAGATGGCTTCTAAATACTTGACTGTGTAGGTCATTTTGCTCCAAGGAGCAGATGAAGTTGCTGCTGTAAGAACAGCCACATTTCCTTGAGACCATTCTTCCTTTCACATCTTTGAGGGCACAGAAAATTTTCTTAGCAATCTGGCTGTGCTTTTTCCCTGAACCAGGATGAATTCTTCTCTGACCCTTAGAGAACTCGACACATGGTAACAATACCTACCTCATAACTGGGTTCTGTTTCTTCACACGTGTTTCCCAAATCACAACCATAATCCGATGACTACTTTTTCTATCGGCACAACATAATGTTATATTAACCCAGTTACACAATAATGCCTTTATCTGCTTTTTATTATCTTCAGAAATGTCTGAATTGGAAGAGACAAGTTTGGGCTCCTCCTGCTCCGTCGAAAGGCAAAGCCTGACATGCTGTCGGCAGCACTCTGTGGGGAGGAGGAGGGGGGAGTGCCCTGCTTCTCCTGCGGGACTCCAGGTGTGAACGAGCTCAGTCCGGCTGTCCCGGAATTCCAGGCAGAATCAATCCTAGGCTTGGGATCCTTAGTGGAGAGGTATTCCAGACAGAAAGGTGCCACAGCACTTTCTAGGTATTTTTTCAGCATGACTGACGAGCGCCACCACATTACAGTCAAGTCAGAGTCACTCAGTTGGCAACACCGTGTGCCGTTAGATGAGCGTGTTTTTCACGTGTTTGAATCAAGCATTGAACACAATCCCAAAATGCAACAGAAGGCATTTCATCATGTTATTAGGAAATTTTTCTCTGCCTTTTATTCCTCTCTTGTATCTAACTGTTTTTAATTATTTTAAAAAGTTATTTCCTCATCTGAAAACCAAACCATGGTCTAAATGAAAGCCATAAAACAGATTTTCAACATCCAGCATCTTTTCTTTTGGTATTTTCCTTTGGCTAATACAGTAACCACTCTTGTCAGGAAAAAAATGTAAAGTGCATAGTGTCTGTTGGAGAGGTTAGGAAATAGTCTCTGGGCCCAACCAAAACAACTCTATCTGATGCTTAGTTTTCATGTCTGTGGCCTTTGAAATAAGTAGACAACCTCATTTCATCAGCTGTCAACTTGACCAGCTTCTTGCAGAGCTGAGTGATAGGGGTCACAGTTACTGTCACAGAGCAAGGAAAAGAACATGTATCAAGAGACCCAGATTCTAGGTCTGTTTCTTTCACTTTCTGGTTGTGCCCATAAGCAATTCATTTTACCTCTCTGGGGTTATTCCCACTCCGTTCTAAGCTAAAGGACAAGTGTATTTAGTCCCCACGTTGCAAACTGGCTGGCTGCTGCCAAACATATCCCACATCGTGTCTTGCTTGGCCCATGGTAAATATTTAATAAATTGGTAAATATTAAATTTAAAAATCCCCATTTCCAACTCCTCTTGAAAAATACAAAAATGGGCAACAATGAACCAACATTACCACTTGGAAGCTGAGTAAGACTGCACACTCTAGAGGGGGTGTGCGCACTACAACCCACCACGGTCCCCACCTCTATATATTCTCTTGCACCAGCCCCACTTTATCATTTACATAAGCCAGTGGACAGGATAGGCCTATGATTTTGCTACCTTGTTTTAGCCATTTGTCTGCCGTGCTTTCCGGGAACTCGCCATTTAGCCAAACTCTTCTGAATCTGCTTTCATTTTTCAAAGTTTTTCTTAAAACGTAAATCAAAAAATAAAGTCATTTTTCCAGGTGTCCTTAATAGTAAAAGGCCAACATCACATTGTTGACTCTTCCTGAGCTTATGAACAATTAAAACCTCAGGTCTGCTTCACAAGAAGCTGACTGCCAAATATGGTCTGTGCTGGTCTGTGATTTTTAGATGAGAATCTATAGTTCTGGCCTGAATTTTGGTATTTCTCAGGAGGGGTTTGTGATTATCAAACACACCATAATATAAAATCCTCCAAATATTTAAAATGAAGTTCTATGCAAGTATGAAATACTTGCATCATTTAAACATATAGACTGTACACTGACAAGAAGAATGCCTTTGGCAGTAAATGTATTTTATGATTATTGTTATGTTTTATTGTTATTGTTACATGTTTTAGTGGGGTTTTTATAACCTTTTAAAAAATATGCCTTTTAAAGTATGTTAAGGCTGGACGTGGTGGCTCATGCCTGTAATCCCAGCACTTTGAAAGGCTGAGGCAGGTGGATCAGCTGAGGTCAGGAGTTCGAGATCAGCCTGGCCAACATCGGAAAACAGTATCTCTACTAAAAATACAAACACTAACCCAGCGTGGTGGTGCATGCCTGTAATCCCAGCTACTCGGAAAGCTGAGGCAGGAGAATCACTTGAACCCAGGAGGTGGAGGTTGCAGTGAGCCGAGATGGTGCCACTGCACTCCAGCCTGGGCAACAAGAGTGGAACTCCATCTCAAAAATAAATAAATAAGTAAAGTATGTTAAAACGAAATAATAATGCCAATCAGATATTATTTTATTGAGGGATACCTTAAAAGAGGTACAGTTTAATCAAGAATGACCTATAAAACCATTATCACTCACTCTCTTTCTAGCTGCTTTATCAACCAAGCTGACACTTTGCCTTTTATCATACCAAAGGAGATACATTTCCCTTATACATGATTTACACATTCTGCCTACAAATGAGAGAATATGAAAAACAGGATCATGCAGCCCTGTTCTTCACAAAACATATTTAAATTATATCATAGGTTTTGAATTCTCTCCTAATTTTTTAGATCTTCATATTTTTTATATTATTAGGAATAAATGGCTAGGGATCAATTTCATGGTTCACTGCTCTCCAGAAGTGATCCACAACCATTTATTGCTAATAAAGGAATGTAAAAAATACAAAAATACAATAAAATAGGATGACAGGTACAAATTGAAATGCAAAAGAAAAAAAAAGACAAACGTAATCCGAACCACCCCGCAGGCTGTTTGTAGGACAGGCAGAAGTAAGCGCTTGTCTGGGTGGTGGGTTGATACCACCGTGCTTTTCTCTTTTTCCTCTCATGCTTCTCTCTCTCTTGTGTTTAAGATCGGAGCACAGTGCTACTTGGAATGCTCGGCTCTGACTCAGAAAGGTCTCAAAGCGGTTTTTGATGAAGCCATTCTCACCATTTTCCACCCCAAGAAAAAGAAGAAACGCTGTTCTGAGGGTCACAGCTGCTGTTCAATTATCTGAGGTTGTCTAAGACCTGCCCCCACCCCATCCAGGGGTGAGAATGGCAGCCAATCTCTGCGGCCAAGCTCCAGCCAAAAAGGAGGGCACGACCAGAAAGGAATTCCCCATGCACGGAGGCCTGCCCCGCCACCCTGTGAGCCCTCCCCACAACACACACTCGTCAGCCCACTGCCACGACCTCCCCGCCAGCCGGAAGCAGCCGTACTGCACACTCTCTGAGAATGTTGGGCCTGGATTGCAGACAGCACCACTGCTGATCATATCAAAAAGAAAGTCAAAGGCCTTCTTACGTTTTACATCTCCCCAGCTCATGAATGTGAAGCTGATAGGAAACCACCCCAGGGAACCCGAAAAAGAAACTTGGTTCCTCTATTGGTGGCCTTACTTGATGTCTTTTACAAAACTTGGGACTACAATGCTAACCTTTTTTTTTTTTTCTGAATCTGCTGTTCTACCCACGTGTCTCACATTCATTTGTATTATTTCAAGAAATGTACTAACTTCCAGTTTACTCAGGCCTTACAAATCCATACCAAATTAGCCTAAAGACAAGGCGTTTTATATTCATTTCTATTTTCAGCATGTTTCTACCAAAGCTATGAGAACCAACACATACCTCTGAATGCCTGATTATAAGAAGACATGAGAAGACGTTCAAACTTTTGGAAATTTACAGAGCCATGATTTTTGAACCGGATTGAAAGAAAGCCATCTGAATTGTTGCAGGTCCACATTTGTGCCAAAGATGCACTCTAAAAATGCTTATTAGTGGCCTGACTTTTTTCCATATTATATTGCCATGACAAACTAAAAATGAACTGTGTTTAAAAATGTAGTATTTCTGGTTTTCATCCAGGTTGATTGGGGGAAGAATGTGGCAGGATCCATCTTTTACAGTACTGTTTAGTCAGTAAAGTGGACTTTCCTGCTCCTCCCTTTCCCCATTGCATGCCTTCTTCCTCCTTGATTCACTTTCTCTCATGCCCAGATCCCTTTGTTCTCTCCAGTTATAATCCAGTTATAAAAGAAAGATCTGAGCATAAAAACGCATGCTTAACAGTACCTAAAGGTTAAGGAAAGTGCCTTAATTTTTCTATTTGCTTCAACCAAAAGTGCTTCTCAGCTTGCCTCATATAAGTTCTCATTTCATTCCATGTAAATGACATTTTCCAGTTACAACTGGTACTGAGATATTGCCTCTCTCTTTCCTTACTCATCCTCCCAAATGTCTATTTGGGAGCCATATCCGTGGATACCAAGCTCTGTATCCATTTGTCACCTGCCCTCCACAATGTGTGACATGGAACAGGGACTTGGCTCTGGGAAAGCAAAAGCTCCCAGTAAGGAATCCTGTGCCCAATTATGTGAAACAATTTGAAACATCTAGGAATTTTTGTATCATAGAGCAAATTACTTCCTACCTTGTCATAATAGAGGCTATGAGGGCTGCTAATTAGTCTTAGTTGCTTATAAGTGCCCTGAAATCGCCCAAGTAGGCACTTAATTTTTTTTCAATTACATGAGCAAAGTGCTTCTTAGTGGTATGAAATTACAACAATTTTAAAGACTTTCCAGATTCAAGCTCCCACTGTTGGAAAAAGCCAGTCTTTCTAATCTCTTCTGCTACTGGAGTAAGCACATGAGAATTACACGCTAGCCAGGCACAGTAGCTCACGCCTCTAATCCCAAGGTAGGCTGAGATGAGTGGATCACTTGAGCTCAGGAGTTCAAGACCAGCCTGGGTAATATAGTGAGACTCTGTGTCTCTATAAAAAATTAAAAATTATCCAGGTGTGGTGGCACATACCTGTAGTCCCAGCTACACAGGAGGCTGAGGTGAAAGGATCATTTGAGCCCAGAAGGTAAGGCTGCAGTAAGCCGTGACTGTGCCACTGCACTCCAGTCTGGGTGACAGAGCAAGAACCTGTCTCCAAAAAAAAAAAAAAAACCTACATTTTAAGTACTATTTCCCTTCTTTCCCATCTAATTGCTAAACATTTTCTTTCATACGCACACACTCCACTGACTAGAAAACGGGAGTTTTAAGTCAAAGCTTGACATTTAGAGAAAATAAGGACTTTCTGCCTTTATAAATGGAAATCAACTATGTATAAACTATAACTCTGCGGAGGTTATGAATTCATCCTTTACAAACAATAATGAGATTTTAGTCCTGTAATAAATGAAATGTTATTAGGCAGCTTTGTTGCATGATTGCATAGTTACAGCTTGCTAACAGGCCACTCATTGCTCATTGATGTGGGTGAAAAATTGAGAGCAGTATGCTTCCAGGTATGTGCACTCAACAGGCAAATAGCTCCCCAGGTCACCGCTTCCCTAATGGGCCACAGAAAGTAACTTGATCATGATGGCGAGATCACTCTCTCACCTAGAACCAGCAACTGGATAGAGACTGTTGTTAGTGTCTGCATGGAGCACAGGCTTCTAGGGGTCTTAGGAGCTAATTACTGAATAAAGCAATCTAGAACAAAGCAACCTAAATGAGTTAATGTCATTCTGCCAAATTAATCAGTTATTCCTTGTTCCACGGCAAGATCCAGTTTGTTTCACTACAAAGTGTTTTCTGCTACAAGATTAAACTGTCTTCTGACACCAAAGATAAGGAGAGACACAGAAATTTGAAGAAGGATCCTTTAATGGCCCACACCATCTTCCGAAGTCAAGAAGTGACAGCTGATATCCATTTGAAAGTAGAGTCCTAACTTTTCAGAGCTAGACAAGGCCTCAGAAACTATAGTTCAATTCCTCATTGCACCATTGAGAAAGTCAGGCCTAGACGGGTAAAAAGAGGTGCGTTGTAGCAGTGCTGGGACAGGTTCCAGTTTTTCTGCTTCCCATACAATGCTCTTCAGGTCAATACAACAGCTTATTCGTTATCACACATATTAAGCTGGACTTCTGTAGCCATGTTACTGGAGTTGCAGCTGTTTATCCTGTAGATTCCAGCCACATTTTAAACTCAAAACTTCATGTAGTTAGGCCACTAAAAATAAAGTAATCCATCAAACTAGTAATACACTGGAGAATTTGACCTACACACTAAGATACTGGAAATCCACAGTGTACGGCAATTTAACCCCCATCTAATAATGGCTCCATCAAGTAGCTAGTTACACATATTTATTTCACTCAAATGGTTGGTTGTTTGGTAGAATGAATGGACTCCTTGGGCTATTTGGGGAACACAAAAGGACTAGGACACAAGTTAAAGCCACATCCACAGTAAGAAATCCGGGCTGATTTCTGCCAAGGAAAGTTACAAAGAATAATTACATGGTCACGTGGGGAAATTTCGACATAAAACAAGTAATGGATAAAAGAAAGAAAAAAGAGCAATTGCTGAAGACAGTAACTACAGCAACCCTACACTGGAAAGCACTAAGCCAGGAAGTCAAAAACTGAGTCATACACATATGACAAGGCGTGGGGGTTGGTCCTGAGACTTCAGTGACAATATGCCCAATCAGGATATGCAAAGAGCCATTTGGACGATTTCTAGTTCATAAGAGAAGTACCAAATGAAGTGGATGTGACCATACACAATTTACACAGGACCCCCAAGAAGGAAATAGTATTACACGGTAGCAAAAAAGCAATCACAACTACACTCACCATTTTAGGAGAAAATAAAACTAAATCCAGAATTTGAAGCCAACAAAAAAAAATGTCATTACTTAGGGTCAAGTTCCTGTGAACACTACCTTCCAAAGTAGAACATCTTCAAGAAGAAATACTTGACTTGAGGTAAGGCTTTCAAGATTGCCGTTTTACATTCATATAGGCAAACTCATCCTTGAGGCCAGAGTGATGGAAGATTAGAAATTGAGGCTCTGCTTTAAAGAAATGTTGACATCATGCTGGAAATTATTATCCAGCTACTTACACATTCGTTTTTAAATCCATCTCTATGTTTAGCTGCCAAAATGCAAACTGCACCTTCTCTCTCATCAGAGAGTGCCACAGGTCACCAGCTATTATTCTCCCAGGAGTCACTGAGTAGCCTGTCCAAGTACAAATAAGGAAACTCAACAAAATATTTTCATTTCAAGGACCATTAGAAACAGAAAGGAAAAGAGAAGGTCAGGGAAACTTAGTTTCTAACGAAGGAAGTGAGGCACTTTGAAAAAGAAAATATTTAGAGAATAGAGAAGAAGCTAAAACCAAACACAGCCGAAACCCACAGCTGACAGGTCTTCCGGGAAGTTGGTAACTTCCGCCTGGCCTCTAGAAGCACAGGGAGGAAAGGACTGTTAGCGTGAAGAGCACTCCGTGGTTCTGGGTATCCAAGCAGAGTCAGTCAACGGGGCTAACCATGTGATAATCCTGAGTACTTCCACCTCACAGTTCACTAAAAAACGAGTGGAATCTTGGGCAAAGCCCTTTGGGTCTTTAATAGCAGTGAAGGACATCACCCTCTCCCTTTCTCTGCTTATACATACACAGCAGGCAGTCAAGGAAAACTTGCCAAGAAATATGAGTGAATAAATGATTTTGAAAGTTTCATTGAGCAGGAGCATGAAGAGGATGATTTGGGGATAGCTGGAAGGATAGTTACTGGTATGAATAATATTAATTCATCTTCAGTGAGATGTTTCCAAATAGAAAAATTTGTGTTTAAAATGTACAACCATAATAACAGAAAAAAGAAAATACAAGATAAAGCAACAGTTCACGGCGCCGCAATGGTCGACAAAGACCAGAAAGGAAATTAAAGCACACGTTCTACTCAGCAGCACTCCAGCCCTCCAAACTCAGCTGGGCTATTTTGGAGATCTCCTCGGGTTAGGGGAGGAATGAGTCAAAGAGGGCTTGGCTGCTCTGCGAAATGGTGAGCTCCAAGTTCAACAATAGTTCTTGGCTTTGAAATTCCACTACAGGAAATCAGAGTAAAATCTGCACACCATTCATCTTGGTCACAATCTATTTTTTTCTCCTTAGAGGATATTATGTCAAAAAACTAGGGTTGCTTCAGTGTGTGCGTGTGTTTTAAATATGTTCTACTTTGATAATTTCATTTTGTTCTAAGTTCTGTAGTGACTCAGAAGCTCCGTGATACTATAACTAGAGTAATGTTGTTGTATTTTTAGCCATGTCCTCGAAGCCTCCCAGTATATGCAGGGGTATCTGCCGAACAGAATCTGATCAGTGTTATAGGAAAAATGATGTTTAAGGCTCTACAAGGAGAGGGTCCCCAGGGCCCACACCTGAGTCGTGCCTTGGAGCAACCTTAGCACACTTAGCCTCTCACTGCCTCTGTGCAAGTCAATCTTTTGAGCTTATGTTAGTTCTTTGAGGGAAAAAAAATAGAAACAGCTTCTGAATAGGGCAGTATGTTTGGGGCTGCTTTGTGAACACATATCTAAAATTACCTCCATTTGCCATTTTTTAAATCAATTTTTTTCAAGCAATCAGATTCTTTTCTCCTAGAGGAGCTGTGGGCAAGAAAGCTAATGAATTCTACATCCTTCTCATCACCTGGTTTAAATTGTTTTCTGCTCTGAGTAAACAGTAATTACTGCTGAAGTACATTTCAGCAGAATTTCATCCCAATTGCAACAGTCATGTTCCTCCCAATGTAATCTCTGCAGAGGAAATGATCGTCAAGGGAAGTAAGCTGACCTGCTCACGGGATGGCGTTCTTACAATCTGCATCTTATGTAATGGCCATTCTGTGTGCCTGTGTCATTAATGGAATATTATTTTATGCATTCTTTAACACTACAATTTATTTTGTGCCATGTTCTACTGTTAAGTCATTAAATCATGTTTTTTCTATTCATATTTCTGGGTAATCTGAGGATATCTCCATCTGCCATTCCAGAAAATTGCCTTCCCCAGCCCTCTGTTAGAACAAGAAATTGTCCAGCCCCTTGTGACTCAAAATGTGTCCCAGGAACCAGCAGCCTCAGCATTACCTGGGAGCTAGCAAGGACTGTGGAATTTCAGGCCCAGTCAGAATCTGCATTTTAACAGGACCCCAAGTGATCTGTATACACAGTGAAATAGGGGAAGTACTGGTCTCTAAGATAACCAAATTCATCATCAGTCTTTACATCCAAACATATAGCTGCCTAATGAAGAACCATCAACTTAGCCTGTCTCTCAGATGCTACCTTTTGAGTATTCCTTAGGCTAATATTTGAGTTGCTCACATTTACTGGATGAATAAAAGGGCTGTCAGACGTCTTTTCTTTTTCTTGTCATGCGCTGCCCGGCTGCAGGAAAGGAATATGCATATTTTAGAATCAAAAGCAGAAAAGCAGCATCTGGTTTGAAAGATCTGCTAGATCTCAAGTCCTTCTGTTCTGAAAGTCTTTTTCGTGTTTATTAGGGTGAGGGAAAAAAGCTCCCCCCAAAATTATTTTTCATAAAGTCATAAGAAAGATTCATAGCCCATGAAGTTTTAAAAACTCATGAAATAAAGATAAAACACATTTCTGAGGCATGAAATTTTGGTGAAGTTTCTGTCTTCATTGCTTAAAACACGGAGCTCTAGATGACAGAATAAGGGTTGATTACAAACAACTTGTCCTCTAAACAGGACACAGACTCATGCCAAAGACTTGTATTGTTACTGCCTTAAGCACAGCCCAGAGTTTTATTCACTTCCTCAACATATTTTTATTAACACCACTGGGGACGATGCTTTGTTCTCCCTGCCCACACCCCACCCTGTGGACAAGAGCCCTTTAAAAATTGTACACAACCACGTACTGCAGCCTGTCCTTTTATTCATAACCTATTGTTGCTGATGAAGTTCTAAAGGCAAATCACACCTACCTTCAAACAAGTCAAAAAAGAGCACAAGGCCCACCAGTGCTCCTGCACCTGCAAATGGCCTAACTTTCTCACTAGGTTGTCAGTGATTCGATCCCAGAATAAGGGCCTGATAGCATTGTGCAGGTGCAGTCATTAAAGGCCCACCTCCTCTAGGAAGCGCCAATCGCCTGCTGGAAAGGCTTCGCTTTCCATTACAGACACAGGGCTGACGTTAGGACTTTCAATCAGGTGTTCCTCGTGCTCCAAGCAACCCCACCTGTGTCCCAAGATTACCTTTCAACTGAAAAGCTTTTAAACTGGGATAGCTGTCATCTTTGGGAGCCACTCAGCTAGACAAAGCAGCTAACATTCTTGGGTTTGAGCAAATCTCAAAACAGAATCCTACCAAAGTTTACTTCTTTTTATTGCAAATGTATCACTGATTTCCTCCCTGTAACCACTGATGCAAGCAGCCAAAAGGGCTTCCACCTCAAGGCCCTGCCTATCTTCCTAGAGTCTGCCACAGCATGGCACCCCCACCCAGCCACCTCCTTCCCCAGGCCACAAAGGAAAGTCTCTTTTATCCTCTTCAAAGAAAAACTAATGGGAGACAACTTGTATCAACAATCCATTTGCCTTCAAGAATCCATTTACTTGTAATCTTAAAATGTTTAATTCCCAGTACCTTTACTGCAACAGTAAAATAAATTCCCAATCGAGGATAACTAAAGGCCTCTCTTCATTTGAATAAAAACATTTCTACTGAATTAGGCACATTGAAATGATCAAGTGCTGAAGGAGAGAACCTTCCCCCTGCCCCCCGCTCAGAGCCCACTCACTTCTTCCGTTCTCTGCAGCGTAGAGGTTGGCATGGGCAAATTTATGGTACATTAGTTCCTTTTGGCTTTGTCCTGAAGTTGGCTCAGATTCTGTTAATGCTGAAATTTGCAGCTGACTTGAATTAGACTTTGTTTCTCATTAATGAGTTGATATTGCAGTGGGGAGATGTTTCAGCATTCGCTCCTTAAGCTTGCTCAAGCAGGAGCCAAAAGCTGAACAAGATCTTCCTCTTAAAAACATATCCAGCCAAGCACAGTGGCTCATGCTTGTAATCCCAGCACTTTGGGAGGCCGAGGCAGGCAGATCACAAGGTCAGGAGATCGAGACCATCCTGGCTAACACAGTGAAACCCCATCTCTACTAAAAAAAAAAAGAAAAGTACAAAAACTTAGCCAGGTGTAGTGGCATGCACATGTAGTCCCAGCTACTTGGGAGATGAGGCAGGAGAATCGCTTGAACCCAGGAGGCAGAGGTTGCAGTGAGCTGAGACTGCACCACTGCACTCCAGCCTTGGCAATGGAGCAAGACTTCATTTAAAAAAAAAAAAAATCCCACATATTTTAAAATGCTGGGTAGTTTAATTCCACTCAGTAAAACTGGTCCCCTAAAGTATTTTAATTTTGATATGCAGATTCCAAGAAGAAATGGAAGATGGGAGGTTCAAAACAGTCTGGAAGCTTAGATCATCTGACTTTGATGGCTCACTCCTCCATATTGGGTCACCTGAAGAATTTTTTTTTTTTTTTTTTTGAGACAAAGTCTCACTCTGTTGCCCAGGCTGGAGTGCAATGGCGTGATCTCGGTTCACTGCAACCTCTGCCTCCTGGGTTCAAGTGATTCTTCTGCCTCAACCTCCCAAGTAGCTGAAACTACAGGTGCCTGCCATCACACCTGGCTAATTTTTGAATTTTTAATAGAGATGCAGTTTCACCAGGTTGGCCAGGCTGATCTCGAACTCCTGACCTCAAGTGATCCACCCACCTCGGCCTCCCAGAGTGCTGGGATTACAGGCATGAGCCACTGTGCCTGGCCATTACCTGAAGAATCTTTATATGAGCAACATAATAAAGCCAAGAAAGCATTATCTGTTCATGCATTTCACGTAGAAAGAACTTGCAAACTAACAGGATAAAATTTCTATTTTAAGTGCATAATTCTGTATGTATACTTTCTTGAGATAATGACTATTAATAGTCCATTAATATCCCTTATTGTGTATGTGTACAGTTTATTTTCAGTGAGTAAATGCTCTTTCAAATGATTTTAACTCATTTTTGTAATTTGGGGCTAGACACATTTATTCCTTGCTTATAATTCTTTGAAATCACCAAAAGAAAATTACTATTCTTATCTTGGCATTATTGATATTCTTTATCAAAATAAAATGTTTTGTCTTTTAGGGAATGTCTGTTTGGTGTGGCCAGGGGTGAGGGGGACGGAGGTGTTTGCATGTTTGGCTTTGCATGACTTTCCAAAAGCCTCAATAGCTCACAGTCAAGGTCAAAATATATAACTGTTCTTGTGTATCAGGAAGGCTTTTATTTAAAAAACTCAATTATTTAGTATGCTAAAGCAATTGTACAGCCAGAGGAACTTAGGGTCAAATGTAAAGCCAAAGAGCTTGGAAAGGTTTACTTTATTTCTGATAATGAGGACCTGGAAAAGAGAATAGAAGAATCCATCTAAATTTCTTAACGTTGGAGACGAATCCCTGCCTTACGTTACCAATTATACAGCTTTGCACCTGCTCCCCTTGTTTGCTCATCCTTCCATATTTCTTGTCCCAGATATCACCTGCTCAGAAGACTTCACCCGCTTCAGACACTCCAGGATCACAACTACAAGCCACTAAGCCTTCTAGACTTCCCTGTACACAATTCCAAACAATCCCATTCATTAAACCAAAGGATCGCTTGAGCCTTGAGCCTGAGAAGTCAAGGCTACAGTGAGCCAAGATCACACTACTGCACCCCAGCCTTGGTGACAGAGAGAAACACTGTTTCAAAGAATAAAAAAAAATAAAGCTCCCATGGAAAAATAAAATTCCAGGAAATTCCCCCTCTGTTTACCTTTTATTAACTACAAAATAATGCATTTCTGATTTTAACGTATCCTCTGAATGAAGCAGACTGCTCCTGCAGGACCCAGGAGATCCCCCAAAACTCTGAGTGCCCCAACTGCAGAAGTGGGAAAGGGAAACTCTCCTCTCCTGAACACACACATGCACTGGAGAAGATGAAGTTCTAACTTGCAGGAGAAGTTTCTCACTTTATCGGGAGCTGAGTCAATTTGGACAGCCAAGTGAAATACAGGGGTAGAGAAAGCAGCAGAAAGGTCCTGGGAGCTCGCTGGGTCCCCAAGCAGCCCATTCCTGCCTGACACCACAGGGATCCATCAGGAGGGTGGCCAGAGAAGCAGGGGATAAAACTCCACAGGAATGAACTTTGTAACAGTTTGAGCCGGGTGAGCAGCCTCCTAGCCAGAACTCGTGGGACGGTGCAAATCCAGTGTGCAGACGCCACAGGTCGGGGAAGAACCAAGCCCTTTTCTTTCAAAGCTGGAAGGAGGATAGCCTGGGGCAGGTTTTCAAGCCCATATTGAGCTCTACCTGGAAACGGTCTTGGGGGTGTTGGGTAGGGTGGGCATGGTGGGAATGAGACGGGTCCTTCGATTTGCATGGGAGCTGCATGAGGCCTGTGACTGCCAGCTTTCCCCCACTTCCCTGACAACCAGGATGACTCAGCAGAGACAGCCATAATCCTCCTAAATGCACAACTCCAGTGACCTGGGAACCTAGACCCCATCCTCCACAGCAGCAGCAGCAAGACCTGACCAAAGAGAGTCTGAGCTCAGACACGCCTAGTTCTGCCCCGACCTGATGATCCTTCCCTACCCACCCTGGTATCAGAAGACAAAGGGCATATCATCTTGGGAGTTCTAGGGCCCCCCCCATCACCATTCATCCCCATAATACCACAGCTGATGCTCTCTGGAAAGCACCACTTCCTGGCAGGAGGCCAACCAGCACAAAAATAGAACATTAAACCATCAAAGCTAAGAACCCTCAAGGAGGTGAGACTTCCTTGAGAGGTGATTCCAGTTGGTTATCAGGAGTGGGTGGGCGGGGGGAGAGAAAGAGAAAGAAAATTTATTCCAGGCAGAAGACACCACATATAGATAGGTAGAAGAAAGAAATTCAGAGTTTGAAGACAAGGTGTTCGAATTAACTCAATCCAACAAAAACTAAGAAAAAAGTATAAGAAAATATGAACAATGCCTCCAAGATGGCTGGCATTATGTTAAATGACCACATCTAACTGGTATTTCTGAAGACGAAGATAATTCTAAAAGCTTGGAAAACATATTTGGGGGAATAATGAAGGCAAATTTCCCTGGCTTTGCTAGAGACATAGACATCCAAATACAAGAAGTACAAGGAACATCCAGGAAATTCATCACAAAAAGATCTTCACCTAGGCACACCGTCATCAGGTTATCCAAAGTTAAGACAAAGGAAAGAATCTTAAGAGCTGTGAGGCAGAAGCACCAGGTAACCTATAAAGGAAAACCTGTCAGATTAACAGCAGATTTCTCAGCAGAAACCTTACAAGCTAGAAGGGATTGGGGCCCTATCTTCAGTCTCCTCAAACAAAACAATTATCAGCCAAGAATTTTGTATCCAGCGAAACAAAGCATCATATATGAAGGAAAGATACAGTGGTTTTAAGACAAATAAATGTGGAGAGAATTCGCCATTACCAAGCCACCACTACAAGAACTGCTAAAAGGAGCTCTAAATCTTGAAACAAATCCTGGGACCACATCAAAACAAAACCTGTTTAAAGCATAAGTCACACAGGACCTATACAACAAAAATACAAGTTAAAAAGCAAAAACAAAAAAAACAAAGTAGACAGGCAACAAAGAGCACGATGACTCCAACAGTACCTCACATTTCAATATACTAACGCTGAATGTAAATGGCCTAAATGCTCCACGAAAAGAACCAAAGAATGGATAAGAACTCACCAACCATCTGCTGCCTTTAGGAGACTCACCTAGCACATAAGGACTCACATAAACCTAAAAGAGTGGAAAAAGGCATTTCATGCAAATGGACCAAAAGGGGGCAGGGGTAGCTATTCTTAGAAAAACAAAATTTGAAGCAACAGCAGTTAAAAGAGACAAAGGTAGACATTATATAATGGCAAAAGGCCTTGTCCAACAGAAAAATATCACAATTCTAAACATATATGCACCTAACACTGGAGCTCCCAAATTTATAAAACAATTACTAATAGACTTAAGAAATGAGATAGGCAGCAACGCAGTAATAGTGGGGACTTCGATACTCCACTGACAGCACTAGACAGGTCGAGACAGAAAGTCAACAAAGAAACAATGGATTTAAAGAACACCTTGGAACAAATGGACTTAACAGATGCATACAGAACATATCATCCAATAGCCCCAGAATATACATTCTTTTCAACAGTGCATGGAACTTTCTCCAAGATCGACCATATGATAGGCCATAAAACAAGCCTCAATAAATTTAAGAAAATTGAAATTATATCAAGCACTCTTTCAGACCACAGTGGAATAAAACTGGAAATCAACTCCAAAAGGTACCTTCAAAACCATGAAAATACGTGGAAATTAAATAACCTGCTCCTGAATGAGCACTGGGTCAAAAACGAAATCAAGAAGGTAACTTTAAAATTCTTCAAACTGAACGACAATAATGACACAACCTATCAAAACCTCTGAGATACAGCAGAGGTGGTGCTAAGGGAAAGCTCATAGCCCCAAATGCCTACATCAAAAAAAACTGAAAGCACAAACAATCTAAGGTCACACCTAAAGGGACCAGAGAAGCAAGAACAACCAAACCCAAATCCAGCAGAAGAAAGGAAATAACCAAGATCAGAGCAGAACTACATGAAATCAAAACCAAAAAAACACAAAAGATAAAGGAAACAAAAAGCTGGTTCTTTGAAAAGATAAGTAAAATTGATAGACCATTAGCAAGATTAACCAAGAAAGAAGAGAAGAAATCCAAATAACCTCACTAAGAAACGAAACAGGAGATATTACAACTGACACCACTGAAATACAAAAAATTATTCAAGGCTACTATGAACACCTTTACTCACATAAACTTGAAAACCTAGAAGAGATTGATAAATTCCTGGAAAAATACAACCCTCCTAGGTCAGATCACCAAAGAATTAGATACCCTGCATAGACCAATAACAAGCAGCAAGATTGAAATAGTAATTTAAAAATTACCATCAGAAAGAAGTACAGGACCAGATGGATTTACAGCAGAATTCTACCAGACATTCAGAGAATTAGTACCAATCCTTTTGACAGTATTCCACAAGATAGGCAAAGAAGGAACCCTCCCGAATTCGTTCTATGAAGCCAGCATCACACTACTACCAAAACCAGGAAAGGACATAACCAAAAAACAAAAGTACAGACCGATATCCTTGATGAACATAGATGCTAAGATCCTTAAGAAAATACTTGCTAACTGAATCCAACAATAAAAAGATTATCAAAAAGGTAATCCACTGTGATCAAGTGGGTTTCATACCAGGGATACGGGGATGCTTTAACATACACAAGTCAATAAATGGTGATATACCACATAAACAGAATTAAAAAGAAACATCACATGATCATCTCAATAGATGCAGAAGGGCATTTTAAAAAATCCAGCATCCCTTTATGATTAAAACTCTCAGCAAAATCAGCGTAGAAAGGATATACTTTAATGTAATAAAAACCATCTATGACAAACTCACAGCCAACATACTACTGAATAGGGAAAAGGTGAAACCATTCCCTCTAGGAACTGGAACAAGACAAGGATGCCCATTCTCACCACTCCTCTTTAAAATAGTCCTGGAAGTTCTAGCCAGAACAATCAGACAAGAGAAAGAAATAAAGGGCATCCAAATCAGTTAAAAAGGAAGTCAAACTGTCACTGATTGCTGACGATATGATTGTTTACCTTGAAAATCCTAAGGTCTCCTCCAGAAAGCTCTAGAACTGATAAAAGACATTGGCAAAGTTTCCAGATACAAGATTAATGTACACAAATCAGTAGCTCTTCTATACACCAACAGAGACAAAGCTGTTGAAAATCAAATCAAGAACTCAACCCCTTTTATAATAGCTGCAAAAAAAATAAAATACTTAGGAATATACCTAACAAAGAATTCAAAAGGCCTTTACCAGGAAAGCTACACAACACTGCTGAAAGAAATCATAGATGACACAAACAAATGGAAACACATCCCATGCTCATGGATGGGTAGAGTCAATATTATGAAAATGACCATACTGCCAAAGCAACCTACAAATTCAATGCAATCCCCACCAAAATACTACCATCACTCTTCACAGAAATAGAAAAAACAATTCTAAAATTCATATGGAACCAAAAAGAGCCTGCATAGCCAAAGCAAACTAAGCAAAAAGAACAAATCTGGAGGCATCACACTACCTGATTTTAAACTATATTGTAAGGCCATAGTCACCAAAACAGTGTGGTACTGGTACAAAAATTGGCACAAAGATGAATAGAATAGAATAAAATAGAATAGAATAGAGAACCCAGAAATAAACCCAAATACTTACAGCCAGCTGATCTTCAACAAAGCAAACAAAAACATCAAGTAGAAAAAGGACATCCTTTTCAACAAATGGTGCTGGGATAATTGGCTAGCCACATGTAGGAAAATGAAACTGGATCCTCATTTCTCACCTTATACAAAAATCAACTCAAGACAAACTAAGGACTTAAACCTGAGACCTGAAACTATAAAAATTCTACAAGATAACATTGGAAAAGCCCTTCTAGACATTGGCTTAGGCAAGGATTTTATGACCTTGAATCCAAAAGCAAATGCAATAAAAATAAATAGCTGGGACCTGATTAACTAAAGAGCTTTTGCACAGCAAAAGGAACAGTCAGCAGAGTCAACAGACAACCCACAGAGTAGGAGAAAATCTTCACAATCTATACATATGACAAAGGACTAATATCCAGAATCTACAACAAACTCAAATCGGTAAGAAAAAAAACAAGCCCATCAAAATGTGGGCTAAGGACATGAAGAGACACCCAAAAGAAGATACACAAATGGCCAACAAACATATGAAAAAACGCTCAACATCACTAACCATCAGAGAAATACAAATCAAAACCGCAGTGTGATACCACGTTATTCCTGCAAGAATGGCCATAATCAAAAAATCGAAAACGGTAGATGCTGGCATGGTTGCAGTGAACAGGGAACACTTCTACACTGCTGGTGGGAATGTAAACTAGTACAGTCTCTATGGAAAACGGTGTGGAGATTCTTTAAAGATCTAAAAGTAGAACTACCATTGGAACCAGCAATCCCACTACTGGGCATTTACCCAGAGGAAAAGAAGTCTTATTCAAAAAAGATACTTGCACATGCTTTTTTTTTTTTTTTTTTGAGACAGAGTGTCACTCTGTTGCCCAGGCTAGAGTGCAGTGGCACAATCTCAATTCACTGAAACCTCCACCTCCCAAGTTCAAGCAATTCTCTGCCTCAGCCTCCTGAGTAGCTGGGATTACAGGCACCACCACACCCAGCTAATTTTTGTATTTTTAGTAGAGATGGGGTTTCACCATCTTGGCCAGGCTGGTCTTGAAGTCCTGACCTCATGATACACCTGCCTCGGTCTTCCAAAGTGTTGGGATTACAGGCATGAGTCACTGTGCCCAGCCACACACACATTTTTATAGCAGCAGAATTCACAATTGCAAAGTCTCGGAACCAACCCAATAACCAACAAGTGGATAAATAAACTGTGGTAAGGCCGGGCGCAGTGGCTCACGTCTGTAATCCCAGCACTTTGGAAGGCCAAGGTGGGTGGATCACGAGGTCAAGAGATCGAGAACATCCTGGTCAACATGGTGAAACCCCGTCTCTACTAAAAATACAAAAAATTAGCTGGGCATGGTGGTGCGTGCCTGTAATCCCAGCTACTTAGGAGGCTGAGGCAGGAGAATTGCCTGAACCCGGGAGGCGGAGGTTGCAGTGAGCCGAGATCGCGCCATTGCACTCCAGCCTGGGTAACAAGAGCGAAACTCCGTCTCAAAAAAAAAAAAACTGTGGTATATATATATACAATGGAATATTAATTATACAGCCATTAAAAGAAATGAATTAACAGCATTTGCAGTGACCTGGATGAGATTGGAGACTATTATTCTAAGGGAAGTAACTTAGGAATGGAAAACCAAACATTGTATGTTCTCACTGATATGTGGGAGCTAAGCCTTGAGGACGCAAAGGCCTAAGAATGATGCAATAGACTTTAGGGGCATGGGGAGAGAGTGGGAGGGGAGCAAGGGATAGAAGACTACAAATATGGTACAGTGTATTCTGCTTGGGTGATGGCGCACCAAAACCTCACAAATGACCGCTAAAGAACTTACTCATGTAATGAAATACCACCTGTACCCCAATAACTTATGGAAAAATTAAAAAATAAAACACATTTCCAAGAGTAAGGAGTTGCTGAGAGTTAGTTTATGCACCAGAGTCAACTTCTCTGCACCACTCCTCACACGCCTAGGAAATAAACTTAGAACATACATTCCTCAGCTCCACAACAGTCTCTTGGAATTTCCCTTCCAGGTTCTGCTTTTTCTCCCCCAGTCTCTTCTGTGGTAAGCTTTCATTTAAGCTACAGCAAAACATTATCTTTCTAGAGATTATACGGGAAACCAGAGAAAAGTTCCAGTCTCCATGAAACAACCCAACCTTGCATAGAGCCACCTCCAGGAAAGATGGAAGAAATGCTCACCAAGGTGATAGTCTGACGATAAATCCGAAGACTTCTCCAAGCAGGAATGACTTGTAAGAAGCATTCCAAAAAGGCACTGTGCTCTAGTGGAAAACGTCTGGTTCTGTTTCAAAGAAACCCAGCACGTGCTACTTATTAGCTCCGTGACCTTGGGCAAGTTATTTGACCTCTCTGAGCTTCTATTTCATCATCTATAAAATGCTAATGGTAAAATGCCAATGGCAATGCTTACTAGCATAGTTAATACAATAACTAAGAAGTACTAATCTAAAGGATTCTGCTTATAGTAAGAGATCCATAAATGGCAACTATATGTATTTATTTATTTATTTATTTTCCAAACACAGTACCTTGCACAAAATTTAAGTTAATAAATATTTGTGGAAAGGAGGAAAGGAGAAAGGAAGAGGGAAGGGTAGAAAGACTTGAAAAAGATTCAAGTTTAGCACAATATAAACCCTGATAGAGTTTTCCCTCTTTTTCACTAATAAATTGTCTGATTATAACACAGATCTATTGAGGAAACTATTTGAATACCATGGACTATTAGCACACAGATCCTGCAGATCAGAGCCCTCTGGTGGCCATTGGAGCTTTGCTACCTGTTAGGACAATTATGCCCACCTTGTCTCTGACAGCTGCATGTCACCACCTGGTCCCTGCTGTCCTAGATCCCTATCACCTACGCTGACACCAGGAAGCCCAGTTCCACAGCAGCTTCCCCTGGCATCAACCTCAGCCTAGAAAGGAGAGTGACCACGAGCTTTTCTGAGAGGCGCCCCTCACTAGTCATTCTTTGTTGCTTTAGTAGAAGTGGCCACTAAACTCTCCAAACACAGCCAACTGGCAAGTTCTCTGGTCTTATGTAATAAATCCATTCTGCCAGGCCTACTTCTCTATGCCTTTTGTTCCTCAGTACTCTGCCATGACAGTTCCGGCATCTTCTTTTCATTAACGCAAGCCACCATTTTCCCCACTCTTGAAGGACACATCCCAACAGCACACACAGACCAGATCCAGGTGTCCTTAGGATTACATTAAATTCTGAGAATGCCCAGGTATGAATGAAATCTTCTTATCCAGCCTTATATTCCGCCACCCCACCCCCCGTATCCCTGTCTGAAACCCTCAAGATCCATTGCTAAGCACATTCCACCAATTCCTCCTGGTTAACATTGTCAAATCCTGAAGCTCCTTCAGGGGAGATGCTTGTTCCTCCCACCACAGAGCAAGTTCATCATGTAAAGCATCCTCCTCGGCATGGTCTCCAGCCAAGGGGAGTCTGCTCTCCACTAGCAAGGAGCAGCCAGGAGGTTCCTCTGCAGAGAAACCTCAAGTCCATCATCCACCTAACTGTTCCCATTCTAGGTCTCCATGTCCCACTTTTTCCCCATTACGACCTTCACTTAAGTATAGGAGACTTGCCAGAGTGGTAAATTCAGCCCTTTTATTAATTCAGCTGCTCTCCCAATTAGATATGAGGCCTAATGTTCAGCACAGTCTGCCCTTCAGCTGCATTCAAAAACAGTCTCTTCAAATCAGCTTTCATACCATGCCCTGAGGGCTTTGACTCCACTTCATGACCAACCAACTCCCACAGTCCTTATAATTACCATTGTCTTCATATCTCCCAAATGTTATTGTATTAGCCAGTGCGTTGTATGTGTATTCCATATTAATTCACTACAAGGCAGTCCGTACCGTCATGAACTGCACAACGTTTTGGTCAATGGCAGACCGCACATATGATGGAGGTCCCGTAAGATTTTATTTTTTCTGTACTTGTTCTATCTTTAGATACACAAACATTTACCAGTATTTTGCAGTTGCCTACAGCATTCAGTATAGTAATCTGCTGTACAGATTTGCAGCCTAGGAGCAATAGGCTAGGCTATACCGTCTAGGTTTGTGTAATTGCACTGTGTTCTTATAATGACAAAATGGCCTAATGATGTGTTTCTCAGAATGTATCCTCCTCGTGAAGTGACCCATGACTGTAACTGTGGTGCTACAGCATGTCTTATTGCTCTCACAGCAAACATTACTGCCTCCTGCATTAAAGCTGAGCCTCCCAAAAGGCAGCTAAGCTGGAATTTATCCTTTGGCCCCTTAAATCCACTCTTACCTTGATGCCTAGGAGGCCAACATTTATGGACTGAATCAATGGGTTTTCTCACTTTCTATTTTCCCATTTGATTCCCATGTGGTTTTTTTCTTTTTTCTTTTTTTTAGAGATGGGGTCTTGCTCTGTCATTCAGGCTGGAGTGCAGAGGCACGGTCACAGCTCACTTGCAGTCTTGACCTCCCAGTCTCAAGCGATCCTCCCATCTCAGCCCTCCAAGCAGTTGGGACTACAGGTGCACACCACCACACCTGGTTAATCATTTTATTTTTTGAAGAGACAGGGTCTTACCATGTTGCCCAAGCTAGTCTCAAACTCCTGGCCTCAAATAGTTCTTCCACCTCAGCCTCCCAAAGTGCTGGGATTATGGGCATGAGTCACCACACCCGGCTTGATCCCCATTTCATCCAACAGAAGACCAGTGGATGGGAGGAGAGTGAGGAAGGGTATCTGCTCCTCTACCTCCCTCCCTACCAGGTCTCAGTTCGGGAGGGGCTGCATCCTCCCACCAAAGGCCGCAGCTCCTGTCAAGGATCTCACTCCTACAGCTCTCTCTGGGGTCTGACAATCACTCCCTCCCCTTGTTCCTTCAGTCTGGGGTTGTCCATTGCTGCTGAACCAGATCTGTTTCACCCCTCTTGTTGGTTTCCTTAATTCTATTCACACATTTATAAATCATCTCTTCCGTATCCCACGACAACAGATCACTGGTTTCCTTATTCATGCTATGGTCATCTTTTCTCAAATTCTGCCAAGCCCTTTGTGCCTCAGAAAATTCTGAGGATTGTCTTCAGGGGTAGGTTGAAAACACTTGAGTGGCAGCACCCAGGATTCATCCCTAATTATCACCCACTGTTCCAGCAGAGACCCCAAGTACTTGCCTTCCTTTTATGTTAGAGTGACTTCCTTTCCTACCAACACATCTGCTAAAGATTGGGTGGATTTTGCTCCTGCCCTTTGTGCCCAGATGTTCACTCCACATCCCAGTACTTGACTGTCAATCTCAACATTTGCTTTACTGTGTTTTAGGGGGACTCATTGAATCCTTATTCAAGGCGGACTCCTGGCTCCCAGCCATGGTATCCATGGGTATGTCTAGGCAGTTTGTGCCATCTTTGGGACTCATGCTACCCAAGGTCATCTGTCTGTGTCCCTTACTAAACATGACATGCCAAATTCATGATTAAGTAAAAATAATAGTGTGGTTTAGTTGAGGTGTGCTTCTCACTGTTATTCCAAGTGTACTAAAAATTAAAAAGACTTTCTTGAAAGTTTTCATGAATTCAAAAGACAGAGGACACGCTTTATTGGCACCAGTATAGGTTTTCTTGGCACATTATGAAAAAGGAACAAGGTTAAATTCAACCCCAAAAATGCCGGAATTAAAGACATTTGCTTAACAGTAGAGTTTGGGTTTTTTTTTTTCAATCACAGAATTAGCTAATTAGAGAGGGCAGGAGCTAGAAAATCACAGATTTTTTCCTCTGAGCCAGCGACGCAGTTTTACCCCTAAACACATGTAAAATTTCTGAGCTTAATAAGTCACAATTTAAATTTAAAATATGATAAATGGGGAAGAATACTTGTACGTGGCCATTTTGCCATCGCTTTGGGAGAACATCACACTCTAAAACATGAGCTTACTTTCACAAGTTTTTAAGGCTAAATGATAGCTACCAGCTACATATTTTATTTCTGAGTTTGTTTTTTAATCACAACATAGCCTCTTTATTAAGGATCTTAAGGGAGTTTAGGGAATTTTGCTAGGGCAAAGAGTTATCCAAATCCAAACATCTTTCATTGAAGCTACTCTCTTTTTTTTATCTGAGCACTCTCTATTTCTTGTGTAGATAATTGCTCAGTTAAAAGGGGTAAGGGAGCATTTTCCCTAAAGAAGCTTGCCGTTGGAATTCCTCTGGGGTAAGGAAGACTAGTACATGGGTTTTGTTCGTTTCTAGCCCTTTAATCATAAATCTGGTTGGAGTCAGTGGTTAAACAGAACATGAGAATTTAAAGATTTTCACTTTCCAGCCCCATTTCCTAATTACACCTAGTATGTTTAAATCATTAGCATATTATGAGTCCAAATTGGGCAAGGATTGTGATACACAAATTATGTTCCAAGACTCAAGGCAAAGAAAAATTAATTTGCAGGTATATGAACTGGAGAAATTATTTTGGTGAAGACACGAATATTGTTTTGCACTTTTAGCATAAGTAGGCTGCATTTGGGCCTTTTGCCTGAGCTGGACCTAAGGGGTGACAGGTAACCTCCTCCATGGGTATGGTCGAAATTAAACAGCCTTGCATCCAGGAAGTATAACTGCTGGTGCTGCTCACACAGGTGGGTCTGTGAGGCTCAGGCCACTGGCTGGGCTCCGCAGACCATGCCGGCCTCAGATGGTCTCACACTCCGTGGTGGCAGTGGAGCAGGCTCCGCAGTCACAGCGGACGGCCACGGGATAGGTGTAGAAGGGGTCGACTCCCGGGGCACAGTTGGGCAGCTTGACGGTCACCTGTTTGGTCTCGTTGTAGGTACAGACTCGATGATGGGCTTCAATGTAGGGGGGTTCCAGAATGGGTTTCTGTCCCCACAGGTAGAAAACAGGGAATTCATTAGAACATATGATCCTGTTTCAATGTTTTAGTATCATTTATCACTCTCAGAAATTAACTTGTTATTCGTTGGTTTACTTGTTGCTCTGTCATCTGCCAGTAGAAAACAAACTTCTGAAAGCAAGAAGCTGATTTCATTCAAGACCATATCCTAAGCTCCCAGGAGAGACCATGGCACACAGCAAGTGCTCCATACATAGTCAGCAAACGAACCATCTTGGTCATTGCAAATGCCTTCTAACTGGCCTCCCCTCTTCCTTTGTTACTCCCTACAATCTATTTGCAACACAGTGGCCCTGGGTGTTCCTTTTTAAATGTAAGTCACATCAAGTTACTCTTCTGCCCAAAGCCCCAGTGATTTCCCATCTCACACAGAGCAAAAATCAAAGATCTTATGATGACCTTCAAGACCTCCATCACCTTCTCTGCACCTCTACCTTCTGAAATGCCTGCAACCATCCCCACCTCACAGACTTCCTCACTACGCTCAAGGGGGTCTCCTCAGACCCACCAGGAACAGTCCCAGCTCAGGGCCTTTGCACTTACTGTTCCTTCTGCCTAGAACATTCTTCTCCCATATGATTCACTCCTTCACCAATCTTTGGTTTTTTTTTAGAATGTCACCTTCTCAGGGAGGCATTTTCTGACCATCCTATTTAAAATTGCAACATTCCATCTCTATGCCCAGAAACTTCCCATCCCCAGCCTGCTTTACTTTTCACCATAACACTGGTCAATAGCACATGGCATAATCTACCTTTCATTCGTTCATGTGATATTCCTCCCACTCCAGAAAGTAAACCCTTTTAGGACAGAGATTTTTGCCTGCTGTGCTTCCAGTACCTAAAACAGACCCTGGGAGAGTTTCAATAACTCTTTGTCATTGAACCAATAAAAGAAAACATTGCAAGAAAGGTTCCTGAATACTCTATGCACTGCTCTGATCATTGAAAGATTCATTTCCTTCCTTCATCTTTTATAAATCTTAAGTTCAAAGATAATTTTGATAAACAGAACACAAAGATCAGAAACAAAATCAGCACAAAGCAGGAGTTAAAATCTCAAGCCCTGCAGTCAGAACTATGCAGCTTGAGTCCCTGTTCTGCCACTTGCTGGAGACCTTGGAAAATCCACTTAACTTCCTGAAGACTCAGTTTCCTCCTCTGTAAAACAAAATATCTACCTCCCACCATTGTTTGGGAGATAAGGTAAGACAATATACTCAATGCACAAAGCCTAGCACAAAGTAAGTGTTCAATAAATATAATCCATTGTTCTTATTAAAGCAATCACTATATGGAAGTAATAATGAAAATAATAACAAGCTTTCAAATGACAGTACCTTTGCTTTTTTGTTCTTCTTTGTTCTAGGCAAAAAAGAACATATATACATATGTAGCTCAGGTGAAGTTTTCATGAATGTCATGAAAATAGGAGCCTTGCCTTTTTTTTTTTTTTTTTTTTTTTTTTGAGATGGAGTCTCACTCTGTTGCCGAGGCTGGAGTGCAGTGGTGTGATCTTGGCTCACTGCAACCACTGCCTCCTGGATTCAAGCGATTCTTCTGCCTTAGCCTCCAAGTAGCTGGGTCTACAGGCACACGCCACCATGCCCAGCTAATTTTTGTATTTTTAGTACAGATGGGGTTTCACCATGTTGGCCAGGCTGGTCTCGAACTCCTGACCTCATGATCCACCTGCCTTGGCCTCCCAAAGTGCTAGGATTACAGACGTGAGCCACTGTGCCCAGCCAGCCTTGCCTTTGACAAGGACCAGAAGAGCTGAATTTGTCCTCAACTGTTTTCTCCTACCTTGCCATGTTTGCTTTATGTCCTCTTACCATTATACTCTGGGGACTTAGGCAGACCAGACACCCCATAAAATTTAAATTTCAGATACATAATTTTTTAGTATGAGTCTGTCCCAAATACTATATGAGACAGGCTTATGCTAAAAATTTATTTATTGTTTTTCTGAAATTCAAATTTACCTGGTCTTCCTGGTTTTCTGGTTTTGTTTCAGTTTGGATTTTTGTGGGGAGGGGATTGGTTGTTTTGTTTTATTTTGTTTGTCTGTTCGCTAAATCTGGCAACTCTATACCCAGATTATGAGGAATAGCTATTTTCAACAAACGTTCCACCTTCAAAGTAAATCCAGCCAGTCTGTCGTCATGAACATACTTACTTTCAAACATGCTTTTAAGTTCCCCTACCCCACAAGAAAATCAAGGGCTGGGAAAATGAACCTCATTGTTTTATTTGCTTTCTATAGGTAACCTCCCTTTTCATAACACAGTCAAGACATGAATGAAAGTGGCTAAGATTAGGGAGAATCTTGTTCTTTAATGGTTTTGTTCCTGACCTCCTATGGGTGACCATGCTCTGATTAAAGACATTCATCAGTTTTTAAAAAGAAGAGAAGATGGGCTGGATTGAGGGGAAGCAGGAGTTTGAGGATTTGGCACAGAGAGGGCTTCAAATAGTTCAGATACTAGATGCAAACAGGGAGAGGCCCTGCCAGGCCAATCCCTGAACAGGAGGAGGCGCCAAGTGCCCCAAGTGCGTTTGCTGCCAACTGATAGGCAAAGTCTACTTAGCAAAACCCGATTTTCCTGTGGCTAGAAGGGCTCAAGCCCCTGAATGAGGCAAAAAGAAAACACTTTGATGGAGCAGTTTCATTCGATTTGGAGATTTCATCTCTTTAACCCAATTCCATTCACAGGGCCGTAACTGTACCTAAGCAAGAGCAAGTTGCCCTCTGGGTCCCTGAAGGGAAAGCTGTTTTTCCCAATGGCAGTGTCCTCACAGAGCACCGGTGCTTCCAAGTGGCCTTCCATTCAGCTAGAGGATCTACAGCTCCAGGGAGAGGTCTATCCCATTCAACCAACACATATGTATTGAATGCCTTATTCATACGCGACACTTTGACAAAAACTGTGAAGTTTATAAGAATGAACCTCTGTCCTCAAAAACTTTAAAACACGTGTGTGGTAGGGGAGGATGTAAGACCAAAAAATAGAGCATAGTCAAGGGCTTACCTGCGAGTCAAAAAAGGCCCAGAAAGGGAGCTGGCACTGCAGATGGGCATCAGGAATAAATACGGTAATGGCAGATGGGACGTAGAAGGGATATGAGGAAAGGACCAAAATGAGATCCATGAGGGCTATTGAATAAAACCTTTGAAAGTCACTTACCAAGGCCAGAGCTAAGAAAATGTGTCGTCTCTGGGAAAGCAGGCAGACGCCGTATCGCTGAGGACTTTGAAAGGTGGTTATTAAATCTGCAGTAGTGTGTGGACATTCAAGGTTTTTAGGCCAGTGAGTGACAAGATCAGAGCTAGCATTTCATCAGTTACCAAGTGGGTGGGCCTCAGGGGGAAGAGCCAACAGTCACTACGAGATGTGACTTGCTGGGGTGCTGAACAGCTCTCTTCCTCTTCACCACTCACGTAGTTTCTCTTAACCCAATAGGATTTTAACTTTGTTGAGACTGTTAGCCCCACTTTAAATTAAATGTCTCCAAAAAGACTGGGTATAATTGAATATAAAGGAACTTAATGGATCATTCAGCAATAACCCCAGAGGGCCCCCAGGGACTTGAGGAGGAACAGGCTGCAGAAGAGGCGGTGAAGGGGTCTAGGACCAACTCTTACCCTTCAGCTCAGGGCCTCTTTCTTGGAAACTGGCTGATTTATCCAAAATGAGAGAATATAGGGAGGAGTTTAGGTCACAAGCTTGAACCACAGTTTGATTCCCAGCTTTACACTGACGCTCTATGTGACTTTGCAGCGACTCTCCCTCGAATCCCTCCATCTCATCTTAAAATGGACAGAATAGTACATCTTGACCTCCCAGAGATGATTCCCAAATACACAGACACAATGGAAACCAGATTCTATCAATGCTTTGTTAGAGGGGCAACGTCGTGTTTTTCAAATCACTTTTGGAAGATGCCAATCATAGTTTTGTTTTGGTTTTGTATATCCACAGGAAAGGGCAGATGTCCCAGCTCTACCTCGTATCATTTAAAAAGTGAACTCTTAAGAATCAGGCCCAAGCTGTTGGCCCAGAAGACACTGTCATCTGCACATCTCAGCAACTCACCTCCCAGGTCTCACAGCGACCCCAGCAGGCATCCGTGGTGATCCGAAGGCCCTTGCAGCCTGGCTTCTTGGCCAGGAAAGTGAACTCCCTCACGGCACAGCCCACAAAGGTGCGCAGGTTCCCACTGGAGGTGCCGAGGACACAGCCACAGCCAGCCAGAAGGAGGAGGGCCATGGGGCCAAGGAAGAGGATTGCCAGCTTCATGCCGCTCTTCCAAAGAGGGAAAGGAGAGAGTTTAACAGATCCAGCGGCCCTCAGTAGGGCAGCCAACCATGCATTGGTCACTATCAAAGGGACCTTGCTCCTAGCACTTCAGGGAAAATGAGCCCCGAAATTGTAAACGCCCACAAACTGCAACACAGGCATCCAGAGATTCCTGTAACTAGTGCCAGCGTGGATTCCATAGCCCTCTCTGGGTGCCCACCCTCTGAATGCATTCTCAGGCTTTTCCTTATTGTAATTTATCTGCTGCAGTTGACTTGCGTGTTAAAGAAGTTTGCCCCAACGGTCTTTCCAAAATAAACATAGAACAGGAGTAAAACCAAAAGTAATCCACAACCCAATAGAATACGTGAATACGTATAAATTATTTGTATTCAGGTCCAGGGTATTTGGGTGCCGTGTTACATACTTTGCGCAAAACTGTATTTTCAGCATCAGGATGGGGAATGATTTGGGGGAGTGGTTGGTAACTATTAATAATAGTACTCCCTATATGCATTGCTACTAAACCAACTCACCACTAAACATGGATATGCAGAAGATATCATGAAACCTATCACCTAAGGTGGTGGCCATTCATAAATGTATCCTACTCACTATAAATTGCTTCTTCTCTAGGCTTCTATTTGTATTATCTACTTATAATTCAATTTAAATCCAAATGATGGAAAGCATAGGAGTTATTTAATACATAACCTCAACCCACTGTCAAGTTTAACCTCTCTGGGTCTTGGTCATTCTCTGTGCTCTTTCAGAAGCCAAAATCGCACCCCTTCATGCTTAACCCAGTGGACAGAACTCACCTGGATTTTCAAGTTTGAAGGATATGGCATTCATGGACCCTGACCCCCTACTGAACTCATTATTCTCACAGTTCCTACTTCTGACCTTACTGTAGCAAGTTCTCTGGGCTTCCCCTCCTCTGGAATGAGGTTACAGATACAGAGAAGCACTTACCTAATCTTGCAGGAGCCAACTCTTCTTTTAGAGCTGAAACTTGCACTAAGATTTCAGGAAGTCACAATGAATGGTAGAGGTTTGCTCTGGGTAAATGTCTCTACCTTCTGTTACTGGGCTGCTTGATTGCTCAAATATATAGGAACGGTCTTGTCAATCAAAACAAAAGAGAGGCAGATCCTTACAGGAACTACTAAACACATCAAAGCCATGGAATATAAAGCCAGTCTCTATTTTCCAAAACTGATTAACTTAAAGGGTGTTGTTTTGTTTCTCAACATCACCTACTGAAACAGAAAGTTACCTTGGTGGGTGGCATAATCCTAGGGAAACAGAGGTAGTTCCACCTGGTTCTCAGGAGAACAAATGCATTGCGGCAGATGGATTAAATTTTCCTTCATGGTAACCACGACTTTCCTTTGAAACAGGGGTAAGTGACTAGCAGCTCGTGGCAAACTCTTTCCTTTAACCCACAACATGTTTCAATACACCGAAAAATAACAGAACCATAATTCTTGCTGGAAAGAATGCAGAATCACTAACTGAAAAATGGAAATCACAGTGAGAAGAAACATGTTGAAAGTCTTAAAATTAGCTAAGAATTAGATGATATTAATAACACCTTAAAATGAATCATTTAGGAAACAATACCAAGATGTTCCAAGTGATTATCTTCCAGCATGGAAATTAAAGGAAACTTTTCATTTCTTTTATATGGTTTTCAGCATTTTTCACATTTTCTACATTGGGCAGGCTTTTGTAATAGAGAGTCAGTCAATATCAATATTTTTAAAGTAAACCGATAGGTATGCATTTGTATTGAGTATAAGGACATTCAGTGCTGCTCTGATAGAGATGTTTCATCAGATTTTTGGTCTTAAATTATTAAAATAAGAACAAAGGCTAGGTGTGATGTAATCATACCTGTAATCCCAGCACTCTGGGAGGCCAAGGTGGGTGGATTACCTGAGGTCAGGAGTTCGAGATCAGCCTGACAAACATGGAGAAACCCCATCTCTACTAAAAACACAAAATTAGCTGAGCATGGGGGCGCATGCCTGTAATCTCAGCTACTCAGGAGGCTGAGGCAGGAGAATTGCTTGAACCTAGGAGGTGGAGGTTGTGGTGAGCCAAGACTGCACCATTGCACTCCAGCCTGGGCAAGAAGAGCAAAACTCCCTCTCAAATAATAATAATAATAATTAATAAATAAATAAAATAACAAAATATTTTTATGAGTATGGGATGTAGTTTATATTTCAATCTACAATAACAGTATATGAGTGGATTAAAAATGTACTTGTTCATGGCATTTTTCTGGGTGCTCTAAAAAATAAATGAAGCAGACATCATCTTTGCCCTTAGGACTTTTGATATCATAGTAAATAATGACATAGGCAGAGACATTTAAGATGCACACTAACTAGTGAAACTATATAAAGAAGTTAAACCATTTCCATTTCCTGCAAAGAAAGGTATTCTTTAAATAAATGTACTTCTCATTATAGATTTCATTTTCAAAACAGATAACAATGCCCAGTGAGTCCATCAATTTATCATGCCTCTCTTTAGAGCAGAATTATTATATGTGTTTTATAGAAAATTGAACTAGGCTTGGAATAAAGGACTTTCTTCAGCCCTTCAGCCTGTGAGTAGCATAACCAGAAGCAGAGTGTTCTGGGGATGGACGCTCAACGGGCCTGATCTTCCTAACTTGCTGGCCAAGAGCTAGCCAGTCGCGATGAGCTGCCGTCCTGAGCTGTTTCTGAAGATGGCTGCTCAACCCTTTTAGACCTGAAACACATACTTGTGTCTGCAGTGTCACAAAATAAAGACAGACTACGAAGGCCAAGAGCATCTCTCTTTCACAATTTCCAACTTCTTTATAATGCAGAGCTGTGGCATCATGCATTTTACCCCGTCAGCATTAACTTTATAAGAATGGCCATTCATGATCACGTAGCATCTACTGTGTACCAGGCACCATGAAATCTGCTGTGCTCTTAACATATGTTCTCTCTAGACCTCACAACAATCTTTAAGTCAGTTATTCTTTTCTCCGTTTTACATTGGAAGAAATAGAAACTCAATTGTTTTGTAGCCCGTCTAATTCCAAAGCTTTCAACAACCCCGGGAATGGCAAATGGGTCTATTTCATCCCTGTAACCAATTACCATTAACGGGAAGCAGCTACCGGGAATGTTGTTTTAGAGAAGGCAGCTGAAATCCTTCTAAGGACAGAGGGCAGTGGCCCATCAGCTTCATCCTGGGTGTAGGAAAGGAGAATGGTGTATGGATGCCACCTTTTGCAATCTAGGCCATGTCGCACCTCTTTATGGGCAGAGTGAGAGACTGTAGCGTGACTTCAAAAGCTGATTAATGCCCTGCTACCTACGGAATATCTCTGCACCACAGACCATGCGTGTGCCTGCTACCTTCCCTTCAATCTACATTGAAGTTCCCACCATGAAAGTCACTCTCTTTAGGTAGCAAACGAACATATGAGTGATGTCTCCAAGGATAGGCTCTGGAGAATCTTCTCTTTTATTCCATGATCATCTTCACGTGGATTTATTGTCACCTTGGTGGATGAGGCACAAGCTATAGGTTCACTAGGGGTAAAAAGAAAGGAGAAGTGATGAACGTGAGCAATCATCTTGAGTTCTAGGAGGAGCATGAGTCCAGAGGAATGAGCCCAGTGTTAGTGCCTCAAATGCGTGATTGAGAAACTGAGGCTGCCCCAGGGAAGGCAGCACCAGGTGAGGAAATCCTGGGGTGCACACAGTGTGCAGGAGATGGAGACGCTGACAGAGCCTGGAAACACGCCCTTCCCTCCCACAGCCATGTTGATTCTCAGTGGCACAATCTCTTTGGGGGCTACCTTGAGCAATTCACTTCTCTGAGCCTCAGTTTCTTCACCTGTAACACAGTGGGGCTGGACCCTGTGACTCCTAAGGCCCTTCCCAGCTCCAGAATTTAAGATTTATAAACTATTTTCTGAGTACAAGAAGCTGAGGACAAGTCAGAGAGAGAGTGCAGAAGGTTACACAAACATAAAGTTGGCCACGTTGGTGCTGAAATCTTGATGCTGACACTCATCTGCTTATGATCTTGGACAAGTCTAGTAACCCACCTGGATCTCAGCTTCCTACAAAATTGAAAATGTCTCCATCGTAGGGGTCATGTGAGGATACTACAAAATAATGTCTATAAATTACTTATTACAGGGCTTGATACATGATAAGCAGGCAATAATTGTTTTCTCTTTCCTTCCCTGGAAATGCATCATTATCATGTGTACCACTAGGAACTAAAAAGCTGCCAATAAAAAATTATATCACACCAGCAATTATTAGACATATCCTGATTTCAAAAATATTAGATATGAAAAAGCAAAATTTGAGTCTGAGAAGAGAAGAAGCAAAGTCTTTGGGGACTATGAGACCTCACCAGCCTTATGAAACTAGGACATGGGTAAGCCTCAACCTTGCTTTCCCAGCCAACACAGGGTGCTTTAATCTGACACTAAAATTGACAACATGTTTTCAGATCTTAATTTTTAGGCTTCATTTTTAAAGTCCAAATCTCACATTTTGAGGGTAGAAGCTTTATCACCATTGTAAATTTCAATATACTAATAAATCTTCATAAACACTCAATTTCAGTGCTGACCAAATATGGAGTCAAACCAACTAAGCCAAACAGTGCTCACTGAGCCCCCACCGTCTTGCCCAGGTATGAAATCAGGGCCCACAGGAGCTAAGCTGTTGACTGCATCACTTTACACGACTCCTAAGAGTTTAGAAAAGATGTACATGCTCTAATATGTTTTTCACCACTGGATCCTCAAAATACACAAAGCTCTGCCCTAGGGTCAAATTAATTAGCATTATGCTTCCCATGGGTGAAAAAAAAGCCTCAAATGAGGCTATGAGTTTCAAGGAACTAATAGAATTAATGATAAAAGAAAGGTCAGCCTTGAATCTTATAAAGTGGTATGTTGCTTTTAATAGTGCTTATTTTCCACAGGGGAGAGGGGAGGAAATCTGGGCATACAAATGAAGATGAATAGTGAAGACTTGGAAAAAATACATTTTGTTGAAAAGCCATCTCTTCCTTTCAAAGCACTGAGTATTTGTGGGTCAGCTCCTCATGTTATTGACTTAAAGAGATAACATTTGCCCGAGATGATGGTGCAGTTGCTATGGCAACATTTTTTTAACGAGACCAAAAATAATGACTCCTGTGTCTGATTTACTAGGACAAGTCAAGCCTTTCTCCATAACCGTCTGAAAGAAGTATCTGTCAGTTGCCACAGATTTATTTCAAATTAAGGGGCGCATGGTTTAGGCGCTGAAGTGAAATGTTTTTACTTCCACCTGACTCTTCCACTTTTGAATGTCATAGCTTTACAGGGCATGGCAGACACATGCCTAATAGAGAGGAACAGAGCAGAGTTGAATGAGTCACAAAGAAACATTCTTTATTTCAAGTGCATCCTGTTTTCTCATTGGAATGAGTCCACAAAGCTGCTGGGTCCCCAAACCCTTCATTTATAATTCCCAGGCAGTCACACAGGCAAGGCCAAGGTGGTTGTTAGCTAAGCTTTGAAGCAACAGCACCTCATTTGTTAGCATTTCACTTTGCTCCAGAAAAGAGTCCTAGGTTCCTGGCCACTGAGTATGCACACGTGTCTGTGTGTGTCCATCCCTAAGCACCAGTGACGGGAGGATGGAGAAGGGGAGAGGAGAGCTGTTCTACTCGCCACAGGGTTTGTTTTATCATTTAACAAACTTAACAGGTATTAAGCAACTACTGTCTCACACCGGGGTCACTGGGTTCATGATGTTGAGGGGTGGTGGGTGGAAGGTGAGCTAACAACTGACAGTACTGAAAGATTTCTTCCCTTTTTCCTTCCCTTTTCCTACTCCCTCCCTCCTTCCTTCTTTCTGGGATTTTGTATTGTATCAAGAGTATCATCGAGTGTTACCATATGTCAGATGCATACAAAGAACATGTGATGCACATATGAACAAAGCTAACAAGCTGTCCTCAAAGTGTCAATTGTCTAATGATGATGAAAAATTAACTAACATATAGAGGACCTAAAAACTGCATTCTTGGTCATTTACCCCAGATAAATGAAAATTTATGTTCATATAAAAACCTATATATGTTCAAAGCAGCTTTATTCATAATAGCCCCAAACTGGAAATAATTCCAGGGCCCTTCAACAGGTGCATGGTTAAACAGACTGTGGTGCATCTGTAACATGGAGTATTAGTCACCAATAAAAGGGAACAATCACACAAGTTAGATGAATCTCCAGAGAATTATGCTGAGTGGAAAAAAGTCAATCCTGAAAGGGTACATACTGTATGATTCCATTTATGTAGCATTATTGAAATAACAAAGCTATAGAAATGGAAAATAGATTACAGGTTGCTGGGGTTCAGAAGGGTCGGGGTGGGGAGGAAGTGTTATGGTAAAGGAAGACATGAAGGATTTTTATGCTGATGGAAATGTACTGTCTTTTTTTTTTTTTTTTTTTCTTTGAGACAGAGTCTCACTCTGTCACCCAGGCTGGAGTGCAGTGGCAGGATCTCGGCTCACTGCAACCTCCGCCTCTGGGATTCAAGCAATTCTCCTGTCTCAGCCTCCTGAGTAGCTGGGATTACAGGCGCATCCCACCATGCCTGGCTAATTTTTTCTATTTTTAGTAGAGACAGGGTTTTACCATGTCAGCCAGGCTGGTCTCAAACTCCTGACCTCAGGTGATCCACCCACCTCGGCCTCCTAAAGTGCTGGGATTACAGGTGTGAGCCACTGTGCACAGTGGGAAATGTTCTGTCTCTTGACAGTAGTGGTGGATACACAAAAGAAAGATAAAATTGCATGGAACTAAACACACAGGTGCACACAAATACAAGTAAAATGAGAAATCTGAACGAGATCAATCATTGTATCAATCCCAATACCCTCATTGTGATATTAGATAATAGTTTTTCAAGATGTTGTTGAGGGATACTGGGAAAGAGGTATAAGGGGTCTCTCTATATTCTTATAACCACATATGAATCTATGATTTTCTCAAAATAAAAAATTTAACTTTTGAAAGTTGATATAACAGTAAATGTGATAAGTGCTATGATAAAAATAAAAGGCTATGGGAACTTAGACTAAGGTGTGGGGGCTGAGCATGGTGGCTCACGCCCTTAATCCCAGTACTTTGGGAGTCCCAGGTGGGCAAATCACCTGAGGTCAGGAGTTCAAGACCAGCCTGGCCAACGTGGTAAACTCTGTCTCTACTAAAAATACAAAAATTAGCCAGGCATGGTGGTGGGTACCTATAATCCCAGCTACTAGGGAGGCTGAGGCAGGAGAATTGCTTGAACCCAGGAAGCAGAGGTTGCAGTGAGCCAAGATCACACTACTGCACTCCAGCCTGGGCGACAGAGCAAGAATTTGTCTCCAAAAAAAAAAAAAGAAGAAGAAAAGAAAAAGAGGTGTGGGGATCAGTGTTGTCAGGAGAGACTTCCTTGAGAAGTGATTCCAGTTAGTTATTGTGGGGCTAGCAGGAGAGAGAGAGAGTGTGAAAGAAAATGTATTCCAGGCAGAAGAGACCACATAGACAGCAAGAGCTTTGTCAGTCTTGTTCACTGCTATTTCTCCAATGCCTGCTATTTCTCAACTGCCTGGCTCACAGTTAATTATCAAAAACTGTTGAGTGAACAACTGAAGACATGAATGAGGGTGTGATGACTTTTTCTTTCATCATGATTGAGCACAGAGTATGTTCAGGAAGGGACAGGGCTGAGAATGGTAGCAGCAGGTCAGATGCAGATTGGGTACTCTGAAAGGTCCCGTGGGCACAGTGGGCAGACACTATGGGGCAAACGGACTGATTGAGGAAGTTGCTATGGTGACCTAAGAGAGTACTTTGCCTACAACTTCAGATATTGAAAGCCCTTCATGGTAAGTTTTATATCTAAAGGAGAGGTATCCAATAAAGATAGAATTCAAGTCACATATGCAATGTTAAATTTTCTAGTAGTCACAATTAAAAAGTTTAAAAAACAGATAAATTAATTTAAATAATCCTAGTATGATAAGTGCTAGAAATAAAATAGATTTTATTTAACCCAACACTACCTAAAATGTCCATTTTTCAACATGTAATCAACATAAAAAGTTATCGATCAAATATTTTATACTTTTTTGACTTTTTTTTTTATATTAAATCTTTAGAATCTGGTTGGCATTCGCTGGGTGCAGTGGCTTACATCTGTAATCCTAGCACTTTGGGAGGCCAACGTGGGAGGATCGCTTGAGCTCAGGAGTTTGAGACCAGCCTGGGCAACATGACAAAACCCTATCTCTACAAAAAAAAATACAAAAATTAGCTGGGCGTGGTGGCCCACACTTGTAGTCCCAGCTATTTGGGAGGCTGAGGTGGGAGGATCCCTTGAACCCAGGAGATCGTGGCTGTAGTAAGCTGTGATCACACTACTGTACTCCTCTAGCCTGGGTAAAAGAATCCAGTCGGCATTGATAGCACACATAATTTGCCACATATCTCTTTCAAAATAGCCACATTTCAAGAGCTACATGTGGTGGCTACCATATTGCACAGTGCTGATGCTCCCCAGTGGCAAGAAGTAATTATTTGAGCTCCTTCTAGACCCTGTTCAAGTAGCACATCTATTAATTCTTAAAACAATAACCACCACAAATTTATGAAGTGTTTATTATCTACCCCTCCTGACAAGTTAAACACATTAACTATGGCCTTCCAGCTAATCAGCGATGGAGCTGGGATTCAAATATCGCTCTGGCTGACTGATTTGTACTGTATCAGGCTGCTTTAGTCACTATGTTATACTGCTTCAGTGAGAAACCTTGGCCTAAAGTGAGGGGATCATTTGATCAACCTTATAGAAATATGAGTCCTCGCCGGCTGAGACCATGCAGCTGATGCCTGTGAAATTTCAAAGCTTAAAGCAGCAAGTCCATAAAGGAGAATTTTTTTTCTAAACTTATCAAAATGCTCATTTACCCAGAACCATGATTTCTGATCTGCTGAACCAAATTACTTGATTTGAGAGTCTCAATCTTTAGAAATATGCCTGTTTGCCTCACTCAATCACTGCTTCTTACCTTAACAACACTGAAGAGCCTGCATCGGAGTGATTTACAGATAGAAATTTCTCCGACGCAGAGATGACCCTGACATTTCATGAACAATGAAACCAGAATGGTAATCAGGTCCAGAAAAAAAAAAACACTAATATAATCAAGAAGATAGAGGACTTTTATAATGAAGAGTAGGATTGAAAAAAATTGCAACCCAGGCTAGACATGCAAAGGCTGAGGGGAAGGAAAATACAACATAAGATCTTGACGCCATCACAGCTGTGAGGGTACCAAACAGAAGCATTTTAACAACTGATATAAAACCCATTTCTGTCTGTGGCTCGTGGGTCCTGAGTGTCTCTTGGAGTCAGTGGCCCACCTTTGCAAAATGCTGGTGAAAGATTAGAGATATAGTTTGAGACTTAAGAGCTTGGTAATGTATAAGCCTTAAACCCAAGATTCTGGGTTAACAAGCCATGGATAGGAAACAAACTAGACCCAGGACAGAAAGCTGAAACAGCCTGAATATTTTTTTTTTTTAAAGAAAAAAGGAAAAAAAAGAATGAAGAAGAGGAAGAAAAAGAAAGAGAAAGAGAGAGAGAGAATGGGAGTATTGCTTTCTTGCCCAGGCTAGAATGCAGTTTAGTAATGGGTATTGAAAACCTCTTTTATACCAATAATTATACTTAATGATGTAGACAGGAAGGAATAAGGGAAGAAAATAACAAACAAGCAGCCAACCAATATTTCATTTAAACCTATGAAATGCTATGTGATTACTGAGGAGTGATTTACTTCCAATTATGTAGTCACTTTTGGAATAGGTGTGAGGTGGTAATGTGTGTTTTGTGTATTTGAAGTGGAGAGTTCTATAAATGTTTATTAAGTTTACTTGTTCTGGGTCTGAGTTCAAGTCCTGGATGTCCTTGTTAATTTTCTGTCTCATTGATATATAGAATCGTTAGTTCTTCTTGTTACATTGATCCTTTTGCCATTATGTAATGTCCTTCTTTGCCTCTTTTGATCTTTGTTGCTTTAAAGTCTACTTTATCAGAGGCGAGAACTGCATCTCCTGCTTTTTATTTATTTGTTTATTTTTACTCTCTGTTTGGTTGGTAAATCTTCCTGCTTCTCTTTGTTTTGAGTCTTTGTGTATCGTTGCATGTGAGATGGGTTTGGATGCAGCATACCGATGGGTTTTGACTTTTTATCCAATTAGAATATATATAAGTTTGATACTGCCATTTGATGCTAGCTGGCTGTTTTGCCCATTAGTTGGTGTAAATTTTTCATTGTGTTAATGTTCTTTGCTTTTTGATATATTTTTGGAAAGGCTGATATTGGTTGTTCCTTTATATGTATAGTGCTTCTTTCAGAAGCTCTTGTAAAGCAGGCCTGGTGGTGGTGAAGTCTCTAAGTACTTGTTTGTTTGCAAAAGATTTAATTTTTCCTTTGCTTGTGAAGCTTAGCGTGGCTGGATAGGAAATTCTGGGTTGAAAGTTCTTTTCTTTAAGGATGTTAAATATTGGTCCCCACTCTTTTCTGGCTTGTAGGGTTTCTACTGAGAGATCTGCTGTAAGTCTGATAGGTTTCCCTTTATGGGTAACCTGACCTTTCTCTCTGGCTGCCCTTAGTATTTTCTCCTTCATTTCAACCCTAATAAATCTGGCGATTATGTGCCTTGGGGTTGGTCTTCTTGAAGAATATCTTTGTGGTGTTCTCTGTATTATCTGGAGTTGAATATTACCCTGCCTTGCTAGGTTGGGAAAGTTTTCCTGAATGATATCCTGAAGAGTATTTTCCAACTTGGATTCATTCTCTTCGTCACATTCAGGTACACCTATCAAACGTAAATTAGGTCTTTTCACATAGTCCCATATTTCCTGGAGACTTTGCTCATTCCTTTTTATCCTTTTTTCTCCAATCTTGTCTTCTCGTTTCATTTCACTGAGCTGGTTCTCGACTTCTGATATCCTTTCTTCTGCATGATCAATTCGACTGTTTAAACTTGTGCATGCTTCGCGAAGTTCTCGTGTTGTGTTTTTCAGCTCCATCACTTCACTTATATTCCTCTCCAAATTGTCCATTCTCGTTAACATTTCGTCAAACCTTTTCTCAAGGTTCTTAGTTTCTTTGCATTGGGTTAGAACAAGTTCTTTTAATTCACAGAAGTTTCTTACCACCCACCTTTTGAAACCTGCTTCTGTTATTGGAACACACTCGTTCTCCATTAAGCCTTGTTCCGTTACTGATGAGGAATTGCGATCCCCTGTAGAGGGAGAGGCATTCTGATTTTGAGTATTCTCTGCCTTTTTAGGCTGGTTTCTTCCCTTCATTATATATTTATCCCTCTGTCGTCTTTGTAATTACCGACTTTCTAACTAGGTCTCTGAGCAGACGTCCAACTTGTTGATTCCCAGGGCCGAAATCTGAGCAATCCACTGCGCTGGCCAAAACAGCGATGTTAAGATTGATGGTGCTTTTCTGCCCGGGAATCTCCGGACTCTGCACCAAGAACTGCCGCGCTGAGGCACCAGCAAAACCACCTCGCCAGCCACAAGAGTCGCTCTGGTGACCCGTGGGGCTCCTCCGCTGGGAATCTCTTGGTCCATAAGCAACAAAAATTCGTCTGAAAGTGTGGTGTCCTCTCATTCTCTGCGCTTTCACTGGGAGATACGAGCCGGAGCTGCTAGTGATCAGCCATCTTGGATCTCTCTCCCAGCCTGAATATTAAGCACATTAACATCTAACACCATTCATTGATTTCCTCACTATTTACCTGATCTCCTTATTTGGATGTCACAGAAACAGTGCAGCCTCATTATATCCCAAACAACGTTCATTATCTTTCTCCCCAGGCTCTTTTCTACCCTATTCATCCTATGTTTTTCATCTCGGTAAACAATAGCACCTGATTCATTCTAGACACCTCCCTGTCCCATATTCCACCTCCACCACACACACACACACACACACACACACACACACACACACACACACAATCCTATGGTTCTATCTCCCACATGCCTTGTGACTGACCCAGCCTTTCTAATTCAGAGCCCTGGAAGACACTTTTACTGATGCCTCTCCTCTGCCTTCACACTTGCCCTTTCATCTCCCCAACTCCTGCTTCTGCTTTGCCCCTGCTCATCATCTAGGACTTGGTTTAGCTGCTGCTTCTTTCGAGAAGCCTGCCATGATCCTGATCCTCCAAGTCTGAGGTGGGCACCCATGCCATGTGCTCTCATCATGCCAAGTACCTCCCCTCCTGCAGTTCCTGTCACATTGCATTATCAGTGACAGTTCATTTGTCTCTAGCCCCTATTAGACCATTAGCTCCAAGTAGCCATGCCCGCCATGACTCTCCTGCCCACTCTTACATCCCCTATGCCTGCATGTAGTAGCCAATAAACACTTAAGGAAATGACTGACTAAATGATTGTGGAGAACACTAAATACCACATATACTCATTTTCTCCTGACTCATATATTTGTCAGTCTCCATTAAAGTTTGGCAGATATTTCCAGAACAGCACATGATCAATCCAAAAAGACTTGCCTTCCCATATCTAAATGAGAACTCAGTGGGCCACTGCAGGTGCCATCATGAAATGCCAAGAGCTTTGTGTTGGTGCAGTGTGGGACCCACACATGGGGGTATGAGGTTACCCAGGCAATAAGGGATCCTGGAAGCCTTAGGCTTAGGCAGCAGGGTCAGCACCCGCTTCCCTATTATCTTCTTTCCCATCACAGGACATTAAACCTGATCACTTTCACCCCACCACCAATTTGAACCAATTCCTCCTTGAGAATGGTCATCTGCTTCTTGGCATTTTGCTCTGTTTGGTTGGGTGTTATGACACTAACTTCAGGAGGAAAAAAAACAAACAGTTTCCCTCTTTGCAGTTTGAAATAGCTCATCAAAGAAATGTGGAGAGTATGGAAATTAGATTTGATTGACAGCCAGCTATTTGCTTCCATCACTTCTGCCATTCTGTAGCTTTCTTTGGATAAAGGAGTTTGGGCTCTTCTGACAGCCCAATGGGCAATGATCTAATTTTAATAATCCTCTCCCCTCAGGGGCAAAAGTAAAGAAGGAAACTTCATAATGAAATTACTGTGCCTCAAAGAGGTAGTAACTAGATTCTTCCTTTTTGCATTGTTCATGTCCGGGGCTCTGGAAACAAGATACACATTTCAGGCATGCCTAACACTTATTAATGCTCTATTTTCTGAACTGCCTTAAAGATAGATAAGGCCTTCAGCAGACTGGGTCAAGAGCATGAATAGAAATACTATTGGAACACATACACACACACACACACACACACACACTCAGTTCAACTCCGTTCATCACATAAAATCATAGATCTAATTTCTCAGTTCAAAAAATTACAAGACCCTTTTATTTTTAGACTCCCATCTAATTTTTTTCCCAATATTTTGATTAGGATTGGCTGGGATCGGGGTGTTTACCTCCCATTCTCACTTCTCCATGGCAGGCAAGAGGGCAAGGTCTGGGCAGGACACATGTGGCCTCTCTCTCTACTCTACACTTCCACCCTGAGTCTCTTATCTGAGTGGTGAGATTGGAAAATAAACATGGTGACTTAACATCTTGGAGATTTTAGAATTCAGGAAGATTTATCCGTGAGGACTGTTTTGGGTGCAAGTTACAGGTGCAAGCCACTGAGGGGGCATAAACTTACTTTAGTTTAAGTAACAAGAAGCCCAGAGTCAGCGGGATCTGGCATTGGTGTTGCTGCTCCACAATGTCATCAAGGACCCAAATGCTTTCCTTTTGTCTCTTCTGCCATCCTCAGCATGTTGACATGCCTCCCCACCTCCAACCTTAGTGTCCCGAAACAGCAATGGCTAAAGCAAAAAAGAAAGGGAATCAGAGAGGAAGGTATCTTGTTCCAAGCATTTCTCTTTCAACAGATGAAAAGTCTTACAGAAGTTTCCTGCAGATTTCCTCTTTAATCACATGATCTAGATATCAAGGAAGGCTGAGAATGACAGTACCAGGCATTTTCAGCCTCTATAGTTGGAGACCAGCGCTGCTGGCGAGGGATAAAAGCAGGGAATAGCCATAGGGTAGATAACCACCAGTGTCTGTCAAATATGTAGCTTCAATTCAGGGCAAAGGCCATTTGACTACATATCAAGTTACACTCTCTCACTTAACTTTATTCAATAAGAAAGCCAGTATGTTTATCTCCTCCTGTCAGATTCTTGCATCTTATTTTTCTATTAGTTCCAAGCTCAGTGCAAAGAAAGGAACATGATTACTTATTATCTCTGAACACTAACAATTACTGCCAGGTGGATTGTTGACTGTAGGAAAATCAACCACCACCCATCTTTGGGCCACGATGTCTTTATCTGAAAAGCAAGGGGGCTGGATGAAAGCATCTTCAATGCCCTTTCCAGCCCTGACAGTTTATGATCCCATGACTGTGCATTCAAATGCCTCCATGCAGTGAATCAAATCATAAGCAGCCTAAAAAAATATTATGAAAGGAAGAAATTTGACTCACATTGACTCACATTGGCCTTAGGGAATCAAAAATAGTAAATAAAAATGAACTTTGAAGCCAATGTCAGTTTAATAAGAATAAGAACTTATGAATGTGCCCCAGGCATGTTATTGAAGATAGCCATGTAATAGGCTTACAAGTCTTTAGGAAAATTGCTGCTACCTTGAAAATCAATGTTATAAGGCAAGCAGAATGACAAGGCACTAAAATGGATCTCTCCTTCATCAATTTCATTAAACAATCATTAAGAGACCAAAGACCTGGCCTAGCACGGTGGCTCACTCCTGTAATCCCAGCACTTTGGGAGGCCAAGGTGGGTAGATCACGAGGTCAAGAGATCAAGACCATCCTGGTCAACATGGTGAAACCCCGTCTCTACTAAAAATACAAAAATTAGCTAGGCATGATGGTAAGCGCCTGTAGTCCTAGCTACTCAGGAGGCTGAGACAGGAGAATTGCTTGAACCCAGGAAGCAGAGGTTGCAGTGAGGCGAGATCAGGCCACTGCACTCCTGACTGGTGAAAGAGTGAGTCTCCATCTCAAAAAAAAAAAAGAGAGAGACAGGGGACCTGTCTTATAGTGCTACCATCTTCAAGCTATGACCTAGAAAACCACCATGGAAGGGAAAGAGAGTGAAGAATTGCATAAACCTGAAAATGGGTACATCACTTTCACCCATATAACATTGGCCATAACTAAGTCTTATGGCCCTGACCTCACTGCAAATAAGGCTAGGGAATAAAGTTGCCCTGCTTATCCACGAAGATGAAATAAATTGGTGAACGCATAATTTTTGTGCCCATCATAGCTTCTTCATATTATTATGGAGCAATGCCTTCAGATTCTAATGACAGTGATTTTTATCTCCAAATTCTATACCCAACCAAACTTTCAATCAAGTATGAAAGTAGAATTTAAAAAAATACAGACATGCGAGATCTCAAAAACTGTGTACTCCATACACCCTTTCTCAGGAAGCTACCACATAATGTAAACAACGAAATATATAAAGGAAGAAGAAACTATCTAATAGAAGTACCAGGGCTCCAGTGCAGGAAAGTCCAGAAATAATAGCTGTATTGTAGGCCTAAAGAGCAGCAAATCTAAACTGGAGCATCAGGGTAACTGCATTTGAAGGATGGGGAAAGGGAAAATGGGCTGGTGACTTATTCTATCACCAGGCCTTAGGCTATACTGCTCCCTCGTCTTTCATAATAGGACATCAACAAATAAAGCCTAAAATTTACAAATTGATAAATAGTAGTATAGGCATATAACTTGGGAATGGAAAAGTAAATTCCAAAAGAAACAGCCAAAAAGAATTGAAAATGGTTACCTCAGGATAGCTGTACCTGGAGGAGAGGGGAGGGTTGAGCAAGAGAATGCCATTTTTTATTGTAACTCTTGATATAGTATTTGACTTTTTAACCATGTAATATATTTTGTGCTAAAAATATACATGTTTTTAAATAACGATGAGAGAGATAGACATTTTTATAATCTTGAGAATAGGGAGGATCATGAAGGACAGGAGGCAGGACTAGATTGCAGTTCCCACTCAGACAGACAGAGGAGCATGTGGGGTCTCGTGTCATAAACTTTTGCTCCAGAACTACTGCAGGAATATGTCAGGAAAGCCGAGGGAGCCCACAGGCCCTGTGGAGGAAGTGTATTGCTCCCACAGGACCCAAGAGACACACCAAATACTGTGAGTGCCCAAACTGTGGAAGTGGAAAAGGGGGATCATCTACCCCCAAACACACACCCTTACTGGGGAACCTGAAGGTCTAGATTATGGGAGAAGATACCGACCGTACCTGGAGCTAAGTCCATTTAGAAAGCAGAGCAAAATACAGGGGTAGAGGAAGCAACGGGAAAAGGACTGTAAGTTTTCTGGTTCCCCTAGGAAGCAATTTCTGCCTTGCCTCATAGGGGTACTTGGGGAGGGCTGCCAGAGGCACTAGGAAAAGGCCACAGGGAGAAGGAAACCCCAAGTTGAACTTTGTAACAATTCCAACCAAACGAGAAGTCTCCTGGCTAGAATTCGGGGTGGGCATGAATCCTATGTGTGGACTCCACAGGCAGGGAAGTATGAAAGTCCTACTTGCTTTTGCAGCTGGGAGGCTGGTAGCCTGGGGCAAGTTCTCAGCCCTGCTTACCCACTGCCTAGAAACAGACTCAGTGCTGTTGCAAGGAGCACGGTGGAAGTGAGATCAACCTTTTGGATTGTGTGAGAGCTGGGTGAGGGCTGTGGTTGCCAGCTTTCCCCTACCTCCCTGACGACCTGCATGACACAGCAGAGGGAGCCATAATCCTCCTGGGAACATAACTCCACTGAACTGGGAACCACACCAGTCTCAGGAAGACTTACCCAAGGAGAGACTGAGCTCAGACACGCCTGGCCCTGCCCCCACCTGATGGTCCTTCCCTACCCACCCTGGAAGCTGAAGACAAAAGGCATATACTCTTGGGAGTTTTAGGGCCCTGCCCACCATCTGATCCTCCCCATATTACCACACCTGATACTCTCTTGAAAGCACCACCTTCTGGTGGGAGGCTGACCAGCACAAAAACAGTATATAATCAACCAAAGCTAAGGACCCTCGCAGAGTCCATTTCATCCCTCTGCCACCTCCACAAGAGCAGGTGCTGGTATCCACAGCTGGGAGACCCACAGATAGGACGCCACAGCTGAGAGACCCACAAAACTCTGTGCAGACAACCCCCAGTACCAACCCAGAGCCTGGTAGACATGCTGGTGGCTAGATCCAGAAGCGAGACAGCAATCACTACAGCTTGGCCCTCAGGAAGACACACCCCTAGGAAAAGTGAGAGAATACTACATCAAGGGAACACCTCGTAGGACAGAAGAATCTGAACAACAACCTTCGGTGCTAGACCTTCCCTCTGACAGAGCCTACCCAAATGAGAAGGAACCAGAAAACCAACCCTGATGACATGACAAAACAAGGCTCTTTCACTCCCCTCGAAAATCACACTAACTCACCAGCAATGGATCCAAACCAAGAAGAAATCTCTGATTTATCTGAAAAAGAATTCAGAAGATCAGTTGTTAAGCTAATCAAGGAGGCACTAGAGAAAAGTGAAGCCCAATTCAAGGAAATCAAAAACATGATACAAGAAATGAGGAGAGAGATCTTCAGTGAAATAGATAGCATAAGTTTTTTTAAAAAATCAAAACTTCAAGAGACAATGGATGCACATATAGAAATGCAAAAAAAAAAAAATGCTTTGGAAAGTCTCAGCAATAGAATTGAACAAGCAGAAGAAAACCACAGAGCTTGAAGACAAGGTTTTTGAATTAACCCAATCCAACAAAGACAAAGAAAAAATAATACAAAAATAAGAACAAAGCCTCCAGGAAGTCTGAGATTATGTAAAATGACCAAACCTAAGAATAATTGGCATTCCTGAGGAAGAAGAGAAATCTAAAATTTTGGAAAACTTATTTGAGAAAATAATGGAGGAAAACTTCCCCAGTCTTGCTACAGACCCAGACATCCAAATACAAGAAGCTCAATGAACACCTGGGAAATTCATCACAAAAAGATCATCACCTATGCACATACTCATCAGTTTATCTAAAGTCAAAACAAAGAATGTTAAGAGCTGTGAGGCAAAAGCATCAGGTAACCTGTAAAGGAAAACCTGTCAGATGAACAGCAGATTTCTCAGCAGAAACCCTACAAGCTAGAAGGGATCGGGGCCCTATCTTCAGCCTCCTTAAACAAAGCAATTATCAGCCAAGAATTTTGTATCTAGCAAAACTAAGCTTCATAAATGAAGGAAAGATAGTCTTTTTTAGCTAAACAAATGCTGAGAGAATTCCCCACTACCAAGCCAGCACTACAAGAACTGCTAAAAGGAGCTCTAAATCTTTAAACGAATCTGGAAACACATCAGAACAGAACCTCTTTAAAGCATAAATCACATAGGACCTATAAAACAAAAATACAATTAAAGAATAAAAAGGCATACGGGCAACAAATAGCATGATGAATGGAATAGTACCTCACATCACGATACTAACGTTGAATGTAAATGGCCTAAATGCTCCACTTAAAAGATACAGGATGGCAGAATGGATAAGGATTCACCAACCAACTATCTACTGCTTTCAAGAGACTCACCTAACACATAAGAACTCACATAAACTTAAGATAAAGGAGTGGAAAAATACATTCCATGCAAATGGACACCAAAAGCGAGCAGGAGTAGCTATTTTTACAACAGACGAAACTTTAAAGCAACAGCAGTTAAAAGAGACAAAGAGGAACATTATCTAACGATAAAAGGCCTTGTCCAACAGGAAAATATCACAATCCTAAGTATATATGTACCTAACACTGGAGCTCCCAAATTTATAAAACAATTATTAATAGACCTAAGAAATGAGGTAACAGCAACACAATAATAGTGAGGGACTTCAATACTCCACTGACAGCACTAGACAGGCCATCAAGACAGAAAGCCAGCAAAGAAACAATGGATTTCAACTCCACCCTAAAACAAAATGATTTAACAGATATTCACAGAGTATTCTACCCAACAACTATAGAATATACATTCTATTCATCAGTTCATGGAACATTCTCCAAGATAGAGCGAATAATAGGCAACAAACAAGCCTCAAAAAATTTAAGAAAATTGAAATCATATAAAGCACTTTTTCAGACCACAGCGGAATAAAACTGGAAATCAATTCCAAAAGGAACCTTCAAAACCATGCAAATACATGGAAATTAAATAACCTGCTCCTGAATGATCATTGGGTGAACAATGAAATCAAGCTGGAAATTTAAAAATTCTTCAAACTGAACAGCAATAGTGACACAACCTATCAAAACCTCTGGGATACAGCAAAGGCAGTGCTAAGAGGAAAGTTCATAGCCCCAAATCAAAAAGTCCGAAAGGGTATAAACAGACAATCTAAGGTCACAATCGAAGGAACTAGAGAAGCAAGAACAAACCAGAGCCAAACCCAGCAGAAGAAAGGAAATAACCAAGAGCAGAGCAGAACTAAATGAAATTGAAATATATATATGTATATCTACATAAATTATATTAAATTATATATAAATTAAATATAAATTAAACAAAAAGTTGTTTCTTTGAAAAGAGAAGTAAAACTGATAGGCCATTAGCAAGATTAACCAAGGCAAGAAGAGAGAAAATCCAAATAAGTTCGGTAAGAAATGAAATGGGAGATATTGCAACTGATACCACAGAAATACGAAAGATCATTCAGCGCTACTATGAACACCTTTACTCACACAAAACTAGATAACCTAGAGAAGATGGATAAATTCTGAGAAAGACACAACCCTCCTAGCTTAAACCAGAAAGAATTAGATACCCTGAACAGACCAGTAACAAGCAGCAAGATTGAAATGGTAATTTAAAAATGACCAAAAAAAAAAAAGTCCAGGACCATACAGATTCACAGTAAAATCCTACCAGACATTCAAAGAAGAATTGGTACCAATCCTACTAACACTATTCCCTAAGACAGAGAAGGAAGGAATCCTCCCTAAATCATTCTATGAAGCCAGTATCACCCTAATGCCAAAACCAGGAAAGTACATAACCAAAAAAGAAAACTATAGACCAATATCTCTGATGAACACAGATGCAAAAATCCCTGACAAAATACTAGCTAACTGAATCCAACAACATATCAAAAACATAATCTACCATGAGCAAGCAGGTTTTATACCAGGGATGCAGGGATGGTTTAACATACATACGCAAGTCAATAAATGTGACACACCACACAAACATAATTAAAAACAAAAATCACATGATTATTTCAATAGATGCAGAAAAATCATTCGACAAAATCCAGCATTGCTTTGTGATTAAACCTCTCAGCAAAATCGGCATACAAGAGACATACCTCAATGTAATGAAAGCCATCTATGACAAAGCCACGGCCAACATAACACTGAATAAAGTTGAAAGCATTCCCTCAGAGAAATGGAACAAGACAAGCATACCCATTCTCACCACTTCTCTTTCAACATAGTACTAGAAGTCCTAGCCAAAGCAGTCAAAAGTAAATGCAGAAAAAAAAAAAAAAAAAATATATATATATATATATATATATATATATATATATATATATATCTGGCACTTAATTAAACTAAAGAGGTTTTGCACAGCAAAAGGAACAGTCAGCAGAGTAAACAGACGACCCACAGAGGAGGAGAAAATCTTTGCAATCTATATAGCTGACAAAGGACTAATCTTCAGAATCTGCAACAAACTCAAACAAATTAGCAAGAAAAAAAACAAACAATCCCATCAAAAAGTGGACTACGAACATGAACAGACAATTCTCAAAATAAGATATACAAACGGACGACAAACATATGAAAAAATGCTCAACATCACTAATGATCAGGGAAATGCAAATCAAAACCACAGTGCAATATCGACTTACTCCTGCAAGAATGGCCATCAACAAAAAGTTTACAAAAATAGATGTTGGCATGGATGCAGTGAACAGGGAACACTTTTCAATGCTGGTGGGAATGTAAACTAGTACAATCACTATGGAAAACAGTGTGGAGATTCCTTAAAGATCTAAAAGTAGAACTACCATTGGATCCAGCGATCCCATTACTGGGTATCTACCCAGAGGAAAAGAAGTCATTCTGCAATAAAGATGCTTGCACACACATGTTTATAGCAGCACAATTCGCAATTGAAAAAATGTGGAACCAACCCAAATGCCCATCAGTCAACAAGTGGATAAAGAAACTGTGATTATATGTGTGTGAGTATATACATATACATATATATGTGTGTGTATATATGATTATATGTATATATATATAAAATATCTGAGAAATGGAAAACCAAATATTGTATATTCTCACTCATAAGTGGGTGCAAAGCTATAAGGATGCGAGGGTATAAAAATGACACAATGGACTTTGGGGACTTATGGGGAAAGGACGGGAAGGGGGTGAGGGATAAAAGACTACAAATTGGGTGGTGTGTGAACCAAAATCTCACAAAACACCACTAAAGAACTTATGTAACCAAATGCCACCTGTTCCCCTATAACCTATGGAAATAAAAACATTAAAAAAAAATTTTTTTAAGTTTGTATAATCTTTTCCTTTGTTCTGCCCAGAAGTCTTACCCAGGCCCTTATCATGACCTCAAAAGGTCAAGGAGAAAAAAAGGAAACAAGGCAGATATGCAAATTCATAACACATAACACCTTTTTTTTTTCTTTTGAGATGAAGTTTTGCTCTTGTTGCCCAGGCTGGAGTGCAATGTGTGATCTTGGCTCACCACAACCTCTGCCTCCCAGATCAAGTGATTCTCCTGCCTCAGCTTCCTGAGTAGGTGGGATTACAGGCATGCGTCACCGGGCCCAGCTAATTTTTTGCATTTTTAGTAGAGTTGGGTTTCTCCCTGTTGGTCAGGCTGGTCTTGAACTCCCAACCTCAGGTGATCCACCTGTCTCTCCCAAGGTGCTGGGATTACAGGCATGAGCCACTGCGCCCAACCTATGTAACACCTTTTTTGAATCCCAAGCAGAGTATTTTCTCCTTTATCCAATAAAAAATAAAAATTAAAATAAAATTTAAAAACTTGCCAATGGCCCAACAGATCTGGCCTGTGTTCGTCTGTTCTCATACTGCTCTAAAGAAATATATATGTCTCAGTAATTCATAAAGAAAAGAGGTTTAATTGGCTCAGGGTTCCACAGGCTGTACAGGAAGTGTGGCTGGGGATGCCTTAGGAAACTTACCATCATGGTAGAAGGTGAAGGGGAAGTAGGCACATCTTACATGACTGGAGCAGGAGAAAGAGAGAGAGGAGGGACGCATCACACACTTTTAAACAACCAGATCTCATGAGAACTCTGTCACAAGAATAGCACCTGGGGAAAAATCCACCCTGATGATCCAATCACCTCCCACCGGGCCTCACTTCCAACATAGGGGATCACAATTTGATGTGAGATTTGGGTGGGAACACAAATCCATATTAGGGCCACAGACAGAGCCCCTGAAATATTAGTAGTGACCCCACATACGCTGGCCCTCTCCTCCATTGTGCCAAAAAACGTATAAGATGTTTTACACATTTTTCTGAAATCAAGAGGCGCTATATCCTTCTTTTCTAATGGCTTCGTAAGCCTCTCAAAGAAATTTTTTTGGTCCAGCACAGTGGCTAATACCTGTGATCCCAGCCCTTTGGGAAGCCAAGGCGTTAGGATCACTTCAGCCCATGAGTTCAAGACCAGCCTAGGTAACATAGTGAGATCTTATCTCTACAAAAGATTTAAAAATTAGGTAGTGCATGCCTGTGGTTCCAGCCTACTGGGAAGGCTGAGATGGGAGGATCACTTGAGCCTGGGAGGTGGGGGCCACAGTGAGCTGTGATCACAACATTGCACTCCAGCCTGCGTGACAGAGCAAAACTCTTAAAAAAAAAAGAATTTTTTTTTTAATTTGACATGACGCTTTGGTGAGCTCATGTTGATTAAATATTGCCTTCCTAAGTAATATGTACCTTTGAGGTTTACCTTTCTAATTTCAACAACTCATCTTTTGATTTTTTTTTAATATGGGCAACATTTGTTGATCTCTTGGCACTATCACTGCCCTCCATCCTTCTGAAAAGTCACAAAAAATAGTTTTGTTGTCATTTCTATAAGATCTATTAGAATGTAATTTGCTAGGTCCTAGATTCTTGACCATATTCATTGAGTGTGAGGGTTTCATTGCCTCTTTCAACAACATTCACCCTACAGTCATCTGTCAAGCACCAGTCCAGGTAGAGGGATAGGGGTGTAAAACATATTAAAAGTCCCTGCCATTCAGAAGCTCTTAGTCTAAAGAAACAGGCTGAAAAATAAGCCAACAATTACAACAGGTATAAATGCCATGACAGAGATTTGTTTAGGGAGCTACGGGTTAGAAGGGCACTTAAACCAGCCTGGAGGGAGCAGAGGCTTTCCAGGATGAAACATCCTCTGAGCATGTGAAAAGCTGGGAAGTAAATGTGCCAAGAGAAAGGAAAGGGCTTTCTGTGCACATTTAAAGCCTTAGAAGTAAAGAGTAACTCAAAAAGGTCAGGAACTGAAAGTCATTTGGGCACAGGGAGAAGTAATAGGAGAGGAAGGGCATATCAGAGGTGAGCAGGGACCGGGTTCTGCTGGGAAGACACTAGGATCTTATTCAGAGGAGTGAAATGATCAGATAGGAGTTTTAAATAGATCCTTCCATCCCTGAAAACTAAAGTGTGTGTGTGATAGGAATGGGAAGGCGAGATCAAGACTCTGTGACCAGACATGAGACCACTGAGTCAATGAGGGGAGGAATCCTAAGAAGACAATGGAAGTGCGGATGAAAGAGGAGAGAGACCAGACACCGCGACTCAGGCCTGTAATTCCTGAGTCCACTTTGGGAGGCTGAGGCAGGTGGACTGCATGAGCCCAGGAGTTCAAGACCTGACTGGGCAACATAGTGAGACCCCATCACTACAAAAACATACAAAAATTAGTCAGGCATGGTGGCACATGTCTGTAGTCCCAGCTACTTGGAAAGCTGAGACAGTGGTGAGAGGATTATTTGAACCCAGGAGTTTGAGGCTGTGGTGAGTCATGACCATGCCACTGCACTCCGGCCTGGGCAACATAGCAAGACCCTGGCTCAAAAAAAAAAAAAAAAAACAGAGGAGAAAGAGCAATCAAAATCTATCTGGGAGGCTGACACTCGACAGGATCTAGTTACAAAGGATGATGGAGGAGGACACATCTCTGGTGGCTTGCCTGTCTTTGCTGATGGGCTAGATGGTTGTACTACTGGCCAGCAGGGGAGTTTGGGGGAAGAAGTTTGGGAGCAGGTGAGTGCACTCTGTTGACTGAAAGATTTTCCAGACAGTACAGTAGAGATAGCTACTCACAGGCAGAAAAGTAGGTCTGCACTCCAGAAAGAGGCTGAGGCAAGAAAGAAAAGAACTGTTTTGTTTGCACACAGGGGTGGTAGAAACGGTTTGGGATGAACAAGATCTTCCAGGAATGATGTGGAGTAAAGAAACGGGGCAAAAAGTCGAATACGGTGCCCTGTAGCTTAGTAGCTACTAATTTAGACCCAAGTGTTTGTCTCCTCGGGGATCGCACAGCACCTTGACCTAACAATCACCATTTTTAAGTTCATGTAATTTTTTTCACATTAAACACAATTAACTTAAAGCCAGAGACAAAATCTTACTTGATTTAGTATCCGCAGCATTAAATACACAGCTAAGAATATCTACATGTTCAATAAATATTTATGAAACAATGGTGGTATATTCATATACAAGAGGGAGAAAAATAGCAACTCTGACATGCTTCCATTCCAGAAAATTACCAGTTTTTAGCGTGTCACTCGAAACCAATTTTTATCTAAGAACCTACTCCTTCCCCTTTCTGCCCCGTTTCACTTTACTCACTTCAGAGCACAAATATGATTTTTAGACTCTTCCATTTGCTTCCTTTCCTCACTATGAAGAGTATTTTCTCTTTTCTCACTATGAAGAGTATTTCTGAATGTCCCTGGTTCACTTTCAAAACTAAAAACCATAGAAATGGTCTTGACTGATTTCTGCTCTTCAATTACCCCTTCTTCGAGTCCCTGGCAAGGGGGGTGAGATAGCCTCCTCGCTGAAGACGCCACCGGTGTGAGCATCCCGGCTTGAGAAAAAGAGAGCTCAATTGTTGTATGGGAGGCTTTCGCAATCAGAACCTCTCCCTAGGGACAGTTTATTAACACTGGAAATTTGTCATGGTTACAAAGTACTTTGATTTCACAAAAATAAGACTGTCTTCTCTGCTTAAGGTGGCAAGTCATGTTTTGCTTTTCACAAATTAACTAGGCAAGAACCACTAGCGCGGTGTCAAAGAGCCAAGATTTGTCTCTCCTTCCTAAGCCAGCTACCTAAATACTCAGAAGATAGTGATTTGTGTTCATAGTCACAAAATCAGAGAGTCAGTGAGGAAGTAAAGATGGAAAGCATTTGATCTTTAAAAGGCAGCATTAAAATCAGAGCAGGCTCTTGTACCATCTGCCTATAGAATCTCATGTTCCCAGCCATTGTATCTTGCTTGCTAACACACTGAAAGCAAATACAGTTAAGGCATTGCGCTTAGCCTATTATAAGAAGTCAATCAATATTAACTAAAGAGCAAAACAAAAACAAAAGGTGACAAAGTCTGAGTTCTGGGATTTAGCTTCGGTTAGTACGACGCAGCCAATAGTTGGGACTGGGACCCCATTCAGAGCTCAGATCTAACTCACTACACCTGAGAAATGACAGTGACAAAATCAACTCCCAACTCTCGACAGGATGGGCAGCATTTAAAGGAAAGTTCTCCTCTTCCTTTCTCCATCCTTGAGACTTCGGACTAGATGTTTATGGTGCCATTTCATGCCTAACAACAGAAAAATAGATGAAAATAACACCCAATACTGACAATAATGTTATGCAAATAATGTACCCAAATTCTAGAGGCCATGAAAATTGGCATAAATCTTATGGAAAATGATTTGCCCACACGTTTCAAAAGTCATGGAAAGTTTTCTACCTTCCCATTCCTGGCAATTTATCTTAAAGGAAAAGAATTTAAATGAGAATACAATATATGCAAAACATATCTACTACAGCATTATTTTATTAAAATAGCAACAGAAAACATCCTACTCGTGCAAGGATAGGAAAATATTAAATTATGTTCCATCTACACAATGGAATAATATCATTCAATAAAAATTAGTATCAAGATTGCAGCATGTGGAAAAACATTTGACATAAGGTTAAAGAGGAAAATCAGAAGACAGAACTATACATAATAAATGTTAGCACTACATGTGTTTAACAATTATGCAAGCCTAAGAACATAACTGGAAAGTCATATGAAAAAATATAATTAATTTTTTTTTTTTTTGAGATGGAGTCTCACTCTGTCACCCAGGCTGGAGTGCAGTGGCACTATCGTGGCTCACTGTAACCTCCGCCTCCTGGGTTCGAGCGATTCTCCTGCCTCAGCCTCCTGAGTAGCTTGGACCCCAGGCACACGCCACCACACCTGGCTAATTTTTGTATTTTTTTAGTAGAGATGGGGTTTCGCCATGTTGGCCAGGATGGTCTCGATCTCCTGAACTCGTGATCCACCCACCTCAGGCTCCCAAAGTGCTGGGATTACAGACGTGAGCCACCACGCCCGGCCTATAATTAATTGTTTAAAGTGAGTGGATTATGTTAGGCATTAAAACTTAACTATTTCAAACCCTCAAGGAAAGAAAATCATGATGCTGTTTAAATAATCCCAGAGAGGAAAACATCCCAATTCTTTTTACAAAGACACTAATGCCACAACAAAAAGAAATGGGGGCACATTGGAAAAGAAACCTATATTATTTCTCTTATGAGCACCAATGTAAAAATGCTAAAGAAAACATCATCAAGTTGAATTCAGCAACATATTAAACAAATAATATCCATGACCAAGTTGGGCTTATTCCAGAAATGCAAGGATGATTCAGTAACAGGAAATCTGTTCATATAATTCTCCATATTAATAGACCAAAGGAGAAAAAACACATGATGTCATCTCCACAGAGGCTGCAAAGGCATATGATAAAGTAGATGCAACATTTATTTTTGACTTAAAACAATACTTCATTTCTTAGTCCAACAGGAAAAATGGGTACTTTCTCAATATCATACGTATATACATACATATATGTATTTGTGTATAGTTATACTAAATTTTGATTATTCAAAACTATAAAAACGCAACAACTGATACTTGGTCTGATGAGTCCCTTGGAGACTAAACGGGCACAATAGCCATTCAAAGGCTCAGAGCAGGCCCTGCTATGAGAGAGAGCCCTGGTCTTCCCAGATTTTATTTTCAGCTCAAGTTACTTTACCTCTGTGCTCATTAGGATGCTTTGTGCTGCAAACAACGTCCATTCTCACTTCCAACAGTAGTTACACAGGCAATTCCTAGTCCCTACCCTGGCCTCCAGGGACTCAGATGTTCCCAGTACTCCCGCCCTCTTATCACCAATCCCCACCCGACTCAGCTCTATCAGCCTCCTGGTTTTTCCTAAAATGTACCAAGCACACGCCTGCCTGGGGACTTCTGAACTTGTTTCCCCTGCCTGGAAAGATCTTTCCTCAGATGTTTTAATGGCTCACTCTCTCACTTTATTCACTTTCCTTACCACACTGCCTCACACACAGGACCCCCGGCAACACTCCCTATCCCCTTACCTGCTTTATTCCCTGACGCCATAGTGTAGATTTATCTGTCTGTTGTTTTCTCGGCTACCAGAAAGCCAGCTTCACGAAGGTAGATACTCCGATCATATTGTTCACTGCTGCAAACCCAGAACCTATGCCAGTGCCTGGCACATAGCAGACATACGCTGAATATGTCGTTGAAGCAAAAGAAAGCCTGACTAATACGGGTTTCAAAATTGGGAAACTTGTTTCACATAGCAAAATTCCAGAGGTTAAAAAAAAGCTCAAGGAAAGAGCAAAGCTTGTTCTCTTTCTCCCTGAGATTCTCTCTGTTCATCCCTTTTTAGCATATTAACTTTGTCCTCACGTGGAGGCTGCCCTCCTCGTGGTCACAAGACGGCTGCAGCAGCAACTGAAGCAAGGTTCTTTCTCTTTCATGTCCACTGAGAGACAGCAAGGTGCTCCTAAGTCTTCCCTTCAGTTGATTGGTCCCCTTTAGTTCATGCGTCCACCTCTGAACCAATCACCGACAAGCAGGTGCGAATTCCGTGAATGGTTCACATGAATCAGGACCCACCTGTAGAGAAGGCTGGTGTCAGCCTCCGCAGCTTTAAATAGTTGCATGAGGAAGGGGCGGGAAGATGCCTAAAGAAAATCAAAACTGTATGTGGAAGTGAGAAGTAGAGAAAATGGATCCTGGATAGACAATGAACCATGACCACTAAAATCTCTGACTCCAAAGGAACTCCTCAAGCCTAGGGAACTCTTTCTCATGAAGTAACTGGCCTCCTGAGATCTGGGAACACAGTCCTTTACTTGGGATACTTTTTGAGTTAAATACCACTCTTAGATTGGGAGCTGGCTCAACACTTTTCCTCCTGGGAAAGCCTGAGCACTGAGAAAAAGAGATAACTACAACTCTTTCTTGAAAGGGAAAAAGAGATGGAAATAATAATAATTCAGCCAGGCGCGGTGGCTCACGCCTGTAATCCCAGCACTTTGGGAGGCCGAGGCGGGTGGATCACGAGGTCAAGAGATCGAGACCATCCTGGTCAACATGGTAAAACCCCGTCTCTACTAAAAATACAAAAAATTAGCTGGGCATGGTGGTGCGTGCCTGTAATCCCAGCTACTCAGGAGGCTGAGGCAGGAGAATTGCCTGAACCCAGGAGGCGGAGGTTGCGGTGAGCCGAGATCGCACCATTGCACTCCAGCCTGGGTAACAAGAGCGAAACTCCGTCTCACAAAAAAAAAAAAAAAAAAAAAAAAAAAAAAAAAAAAAAGAGAGAGAAACAATAATAATTCAAAATATATTTCACATACAGCAGTTTTTCCAAATTGATATCAAAACACAAAGCATCCACAAAGTACAATATGCCTTCACAGAAATTAAAAGTCATTTACACATTCAGGCAATGTGAATAAAGGCAGCAATCCAGAACAAGAGAAAATATAAGCAATAAGCAAGGCTGTAAATTACTGAAAACATCACCAGCCAGGCATTTGAAAGTGTTAAACAAATCCTTTGACTAAGAAGTTGCTCTGGGCACATCTCTTGCATTAGGGTGATTTATTAGAGAACAGAGGATGAGGAGGCATTCATTGAAAAGCATCTGCAGTCTTGCCTGCCCTTTGAACCATGATGCAATATCCTATTTCACCTGCTGCAAAAACACAGACTGACATCTAGTATGTCATTCCTGAAAGAGGTTCAACCGGCTGGGCTCACTTCCAGAGGCCGAGGCAGGCAGATCACCTGAGGTCAGGAGTTCAAGACCAGCCTCACCAACATGGCAAAACTCTTGTCTCTACTAAATATATAAAAATTAGCCAGGCATGGTGGCGGGCGCCCATAATCCGAGCTACTTGGGAGGCTGAGGCAGGAGAATCACTTGAACTTGAACCTGGGAGGTGGAAGTTGCAGTGAGCCAAGATCGAGTCATTGTACTCTAGTCTGTGTAACAAGAGTGAGGCATTTCAGAAAAAAAAAAAAAGAAAGAAAGAAAGAAAAGAAAAGAAAAAGAAAAACAGAGGTTCAATCATATTGTTACATTGTGACTCCTTCCCTGAAATCCATATATGACTCTTTCTTTTTAATTAGCTGCTGAGGCCTCTCTTACTTTACTGAGACAGTTTAGGGTGGATATTTCACATGCCTTGAAAATGCTGCTTTTCTCAATGTTAGATACACCCAAACTGATATATGTTGGCCCCTTCCCCCAGCCCTCGATGCTCGAGGCTGCATACAACATGTAGCAAAGTAAACCTTTGGTTTCCAACACAGAAAATACAACACTTTGAGTATAACTTTCTTGCTTCTTTCTGACTGTCTTCTTCAAAGGGCTTCTGGTTTTCACGTGACATGAGCCCGGGCTTTATCCAGAATTTATAAGAACTTTCATCAAAAATATCTACTGATGGCCGGCACGGTGGCTCATGCCTGTAATCCCAGCACTTTGGGAGGCCTAGGCAGGTGGATCAGAAGGTCAGGAGATTGACCATCCTGGCCTACATGGTGAAACCCCATCTCTACTAAAATACAAAAAACTAGCCAGGCATGGTGGCATGCACTTGTAGTCCCAGCTACTCAGGAAGCTGAGGCAGGGGAATTGCTTGAACCCGGGAGGCGGAGGTTGCAGTGAGCCAGGATCATGCACTGCACTCCAGCCTGGCAACAGAGCAAGACTCTGTCTCAAATTGAAAAAAAAAAAAACAAAAAACTGATTTTGCAATGAACAAGAGGGAATGGTAGAAGACTTGCAGAGGCATGTTATTGTATTACTAACCAAGAAAGTCAATGCAAGTTGCTCCAGAATACACAGCCAGCAAGGAACAGAGCTGGGAGCAGATTCTAGGTGTAAGACCCCCAGCCCAGGGCTCCTTTTTCTACAACAATGCTCTGAGTAGGTGGCCAACTCCCATCCTGGTGAGTCTTGCTATACACACAGTTGGCGCCGCTCTTATGCTGTGTAGTAAAGCACAGATTTAACTCTGAGGTTCCTTTCATCCAAAGGAAAGTTCTGATGAATATTTAAATATCCATAAAGAGATAGAAATTAGAGTAAATAGGCCAGGAGTATGGCTGGCCTATTTACTCTAATTTATATCCCAGCACTTTGGGAGGCTGAGGCACATGGATGACTTAAGCTCACGAGTTAGAGACCAGCCTGGGTGATGTGGCCAAACTCCATCTCTACAAAAAATACAAAAATTTGCCAGGTATGATGGCATGCACCTGTAATCCCAGCTACTCAGGAGGCTGAGATGGGAGGATCGCTTGAGCCTGGGAGGTTGAGGCCACAGTGATCCATGATGGTGCTACTGCACTTGAGCCTGGGTGAGAGAGTAAGACCCTCAAAAGAAAAAGAGAGAGAGAGAGAAAGAGAGAGAGAGCGAGAGAGAGAGAGAGATTGAGAGAGCACACCTTTTATACTACATTAGAAGACCAAGGTCACCATCAGACTGAGTTCACCATTATTGTTAATCCTGTTCATTCTTGTTACCTCATTTGGGTTCTTCATTGCTTCCCTTACTAAACCTATCAAGATCTAAAATTTTGACTCAGGCTCTGCATTTTGGGGAACTCAAGCAAAGACAGGGAAGTCTCCTGGGAGACATCTACAAAAGAATCTCCTTTCCAGAGAAAAAGATCTGTAAGGAGAAATTCTTCTTCCTCCTTCTTGATGTAGTGATATATGAGGGCATGGTGCCTGGAGCTGTGGCAGTCATCTTGCAAGCAGGAGGAACAAGCCTGTGAATGAAAATCAGTATGATGTCCAGGCGTGGTGGCTCATGCCTGTAATCCCAGCACTTTGGGAGGCCTAGATGGGTGGATCACCTGAGGCTGGGAGTTCGAGCCCACCCTGACAAACATGGAGAAACCCCATCTCTACAAAAAATACCAAATTAGCTGAGCATGGTGGCACATGCCTGTAATCTCAGCTACTCAGGAGGCTGAGGCAGGAGAATCTCTTAAACCCGGGAGGCAGAGGTTGCAGTGAGCAGAGATTCCGCCATTGAACTCCAGTCCGGCAACAAGAGCAAAACTCTGTCTCAAAAAAAAAGGAAAAGAAAAGAAAGTAAGAAAATCAGTATGATGAGTACAGCAGGGTGGTGACAGTAAAGTCCCTGGCCCTTTGGGTATAAAAAATTAATCAATCACCAGACTTATTATGTGAGTTTATAAATGTTTTCATTCCATAAGCCATTGTTATTCCTGCTTTATATTAGTGGCAGCTCCATCTCACCTGACACAATAACACCAAAAACTGTGTCCCTTACCTGCAGGTTTTTGTCACACAAGGCTGCTGCAACAGGGGAGATGGCATTGAACTCACTAACCTGAAATATTCATGAATTTAGGTCAGGAAGTCAGAAGCATGATTACTTAGGGTTGATCCATGGCTACATTGCTGATATTTCTGAACAATTAATTCAAGAGAGACTGATGGAAGCAGATAAAACCTAAGCTTCATAACAGCCAAGGAGTTGACCTCCCCCTCCGCTCAATTAACAAAACAAATTCATAGAAAATGGTTTACAATTCGTATTTGTTGATCTTACTATGTACCAGGCCCTATGTTGAGCACTTCATACAAATTATCACTTTGAATCTTTAGGACAAACCTATGAAGTAGAGAATATTATCATTCCCATCTTAGAAATGAGGGACGTCAAGCTGAAAGTAACCATCAGACTCCCATCTTGCTGTAAGTTTCTTCTCTGTTATAATCCTTACCCTTGGGTGTTAATGTTAATAAGTAATGAAATATGCAATTATCAGGAAGTGAGAGAAAGAACACAAAAATGCAAGCGACCCCAGTAATCAAGTGTCACAGTAAACCTAGTCAGTATGTAGGCAAATACAGCCAACTTATTCAGACTTTAGAATCAGATGATTTGGAGAAGTTAACTTTTACATGTCTCTTCCAATTCCATTATCCAATTTCTCTTTAGTGGGCTCTATGTGGATTTCTGCCTTACTCCTTCCATAACCAGATACAGGGAAAGTTTCTTTCAGAAAGGATACCCACATATTAGTGAAACATCCTCCAGTCATTTTCAAAGTTTCTCCTAGATAATTACCTTTCCATGTGCATAAGCCACAAATTAGATGTTACCAATGGTAATGAAAGCCATATCATTAAAATACAAAACTTTTAAAGACACAAAGAAACCACAAGGACAACAAAGAGATACATTTGTTTACTTTAGAGTAACATGGTAACTCTATGCCATTCAGACAACTCTCCAAGCAAACCACAATTTCTATTATTTATAACCATGACATTTGATCAAAGGAGAATACATGTGGCTCCGTGCTTTTTTCCCTAGTAGTTAAGCCAAACATGAATTTCATTATCTGGTTTCTAGTCACAAGAATGACTGTGACCATTCTCAAATCTCAGATATCACAGCCAAAAACTCTTGAGAAGGATTGTAGGTAAATCTGAAGAAACAGAAAACAGTAGTAATGGTAATAGTTTTTAGAAATAGTCTGTCAAATGAAGGAAAAAGGTTGTGAGTAGGTATTTTTGTTTTTAATGCACTAAAGGAATTCTGTAATCTCTTCTCTTAGGAATTTGTTACTCAAATTCATTGAGGTTCCAGGAGAGCTTTAGAATAATGTGTGGTGTCATACTGGGTTTTCTAGCTCTCTGTAAGTATTCTGTAGCAGACTTCAGCTTTTTCTTTGAAGAAAAGCAACAACAATTGTTATTCAGAGGTTACAGCTCACACTCACTCTCCTCATGAAGAAAAATATCTAAACTACTCCTTGTATAGAACTTTCATTTGGTGACGAAGGAGAATCTATAGGAATATATATACCACTCGGAAATGTGCTAGCAAAGCTGCCAGAGAGAAATGTGCCACTCAGGTACGTCCACATATTCAAGCATATTTATAAATCTACTTGAAAAAAAACTGAGAAATCAGTAGAATTGTGCCATGCACTTTACATGTATTATCTAATCCAGCAAGTATTTTATATGTATTATCTAATCCAGCAACCACCCTAAGAGTTTGGTGATATTAACCCCATTTTACAGGAAAAGAGAATAATAAACTATCAAAAGTGATGTTTAAAACTTGTTGACTCAATGATTCACTGTCCTACACATGTATTCGTATATGCTTCACTTCAACTGCAAATTTAGAAATAAAAAACTTTACGCTGAGCGCAGTGGCCCATGCCAGTAATCCTAGCACTTTGGGAAGATGAAGCAGGAGGACTGTTTGAGAACAAGAGTTGAGGTTACATAAACTATAACGCACCACTGGATTCCAGTCTGGGTGACACAGTGAGATGCCATCTCTACTAAAAAATTAAAAAATTAGCCAGCCATGGTGGTGCATACCTGTAGTCCTAGCAATTCAGGAGGCTGAAGCAAGAGGATTGCTTGAGCCCGGGATGTCAAGGCTGTAGTGAGCCGAGACTGCACCACTGCCTTCTGGCCTGGGCGACACAGCAAGACCTGTCTCTTAAAAAGTTGTTTTAAACAAAAAAGACTTAATCACATGAAATCATGGAACACAAGAGTAATACTGGATGTACATGTGAATAGACATAAGCTTTGTCTAGATCACTGGGTCCCAAGCTTGTTGGTCTCAAGATCCCTTTATTCTCGTAAAGATTACTGAAGTCCTCTAAGAGTTCTTGTTCATGTTGGTTCTATCCATCAATATCTACCACAGTATAAACCAAACTCAGGAATTTAAAAAAATCTATCTATTCATTAATTTTAAAATAACAGTAATAAACTCATTGCATTTTAACATAAATGACACATTTTGTGGAAAAATAATCATGTTGTTAAAAAATAGTAAGGAAAACTGCTTTCTTTTACACATTTACAAATCATTTTAACGTCTGACATACAGAAACATCTGGAATCTTGTGGGAATATTTATAATCAATCTTTTGTGGTTTTTTTTAGCCGATTTATATGAAGAAAATCTAACCTCACAATGACACATAGTCAGAAACGAGAGGAATCTTTTAATACTCTTTTCAGATTTATTGTGGATACTCTTTGATAATAAACCAAAACTTACATTTCAATATGCAGCAGAAGTGCATTAAGCATACTTATATCATCTCCCAAAATATTAAACTGACTCAAGTACTGAAATTTAGTAAAATTAACACTTTTTGCTGCTTTATCAAGGACATTTTTTTTTTTTATATGAGTCTTGCTCTGTCATTGTCCAGGCTGAAGTGCAATGGCGCGATCTTGGCTCACTTCAACCTCCACCTCCCAGGTTCAAGCGATTCTGCTGCCTCAGCCTCCCGAGTAGCTAGGACTACAGTGCCTGCCACCACAACTGGCTAATTTTTGTATTTTTAGTAGAGACAGGGTTTCAAAATGTTGGCAAGGCTGGTATTAAACTCCTGACTTCAGGTGATCCACCCACCTCAGCCTCCCAAAGTGCTGGGATTACAGGCATGAGCCACGGCACCCAACCTATCAAGGACATTCTTAAGTAAAACTAGTACTATTTTTTAACTGAGAATCTGTGGCGGTAAAAATGTTAATGACCACTTTTCTCAAGCAGTAGTTTCTTAAAGGTTAGTGGTAATGTGGAATCTGAAACCATATCAATAAACTTTTTATACTGAGTTACCTTAAAATCTATTGGTCTATCTTGCACTTTGAATGGCTCTTTTACCCATTCAGGAGTTTGTAATATCCTGCTTCAATCACTTAGAAAACATTAGTTCACTGACTTGGGCAAACCTTCCAAGTGTTCTTATATTTTATCATACAATATCAAAAAAGTTACACTAATTAATATCACCAGCATTCTCATCAGAAAAGTCTTGAAGTTTTTGGAGGCTGTCAAGCTCACAGTAGCAGAAACAGGTTTTCCAAAATTCTAATTTTTCCTTGAAATCTCAAATTGTATCATTAACAATAAATACTGTCAGTCATTTTCCTTGAAGTGACAGGTCACTTGCTTCATTTTCTAGAAGATATCTTCCAAGTGTCCAGTTCTACATAATCACAGTTTGTCTGTCATTCTTTCAAGTAAAAATGGTGTTCCGGCGGGGTAAAGTCAGCTAATCCAGCTCTCAATCACAAAAGCACTTTTCCTCAAGACAATATAGTTCAATGTGCGGCACACCCACATTATGTGAACCTCTCATATCATCACCACACAAAATATTAAGATGATTCAAGGACAGAAATTTAGTAAAATTAATACTTTTTACTGCTTCATTAAGAATTTTTGTAAGTGAAACTAGCATTTTTTTTCAACTTGAGAATGTGTGGTGGTAATTTTTGGGGTGGGGGAGGGGTACAGAGTCTCCTCTGCTGCCCAGGCTGGAGTGCAGTGGCGGGATTGTGGCTCACTGCAACCTCCGCCTCCTGGGCTCAAGGTGATTCTCCTGCCTCAGCCTCCCGAGTAGCTGGGATTACTGGCGCGCACCATCACACCCAGCTAGTTTTTGTCTTTTTAGTAGGGACAGGGTTTTCACCATGTTGGCCAGGCTGGTCTCAAACTCCTGACCTCAGGTGATCTTCTTGTCTTGGCTTCCCAAAGTGCTGGGATTACAGGCATGAGCCACTGCACCTGACCATGTGGTGGTAAAAATTTTACTAATTACTTTCACTGTTTTGTGTCGCTGCCTTAATTCATGCTAAAGCACCAGCACTTTTGTCTTCCACTGCTTTTATGCCAGCAGTGCAAATGTCAATACATCTAAAAGAATAAATAACATCTTAATATTATTCCTTAAACAGGTTTTACCTTGCGAACTTCCTGAAAATGTCCCAGGGTCTAAAGACCACACTTGGAGAACCACGGCCCTACAGAAGATATAGACTAAAAGTAGAAAGAGGGAAAGGGGAACAGCAGGAGAGTAAGAGAGGGAGAGAGAATTTTTTTTTTTTTGCTCATCTGTTTCTAGAATTCTCTGTGGGTTTTTTTTAATACTTTACTTTTTAGAGCAATTATAAGTCCACAGCAGTATGAAGCAGAAAGAACAGACAGTTCTCAAATTTCTATTCTCCCTTCCCCTCCAGCCTTTCTCACTATCAACATTTATGCCAGAGTGATGCGCTTGTTACAACTGTAACATATACTTGTTAGTTACAAGTGTCTGTTATGTTGTGTATATTACCAAAAAAAATACACAAACAAATCATCACCTGCAGTACATAGTTTATACTATGGTACACTCCTGGTGTTGTGTATTCTATGGGTTATGACAAATGCTTAATGACATGTAACCACCATTATAGCATCATACAGAATATTTCCACAGTGCTAAAATTCCTCTCTGCGTTATTATTATTTTTTTTAACCTAACCTTACTCATGGTAGAACTAAAACAAATAAAATCTCAATACATTTTCCAAAAGGTAATCCCAACTTCGATTAATAGTCAAGAAGTTAGTGACCCCACTGACTCATACTGATCACCTAAGACTTCAAAATCAAATTCCTACAGTTTTTAGGAAAAGCTGCTTTAGCCAAAGAATAGCCTTTATATTAGACGATTAATCCATTAACAAATTTGGATTTCAGATATGGTATTGGGAATTGCAAACAACTTACATTTCCTCTACCAATGAAATGACCAAAAACTTGAGCAGTAACAAGTCAATATATGGAAATCAGACTCAGTTCTTCCCCCTTTTTAAGCCCCTTCAGTAACTTTAGATTGCTCTTGGGATAAAATCCAAACCCTATGACACGACCTTCGAAGCCATGTGCGATCCAGCCCCGGCCTGCTTCACCAGCCTGGCCACTGCTCTCTCCACACTGAAAGTCTATCTTCTCAAGGCCGTTACTCCAAGTAAAAGTCTAAGCATCATGCTGAAATTTTTAAATTCTAGTTAGATAAATGACAGAAAGAAGAAAGAGATAGATTGTACATATAGTATATATCACTTAACATGTTATGTTTAGATAAAGAGAAATGATCTTTCTTGATTGTAGGAGGGGGAAAAAAAGAAGAGAAATGGAATTTTACAAATCCTTTTCTTAAAAAAGATACATTTATATGATTTTTAAAGCCAATATTAGTCTTGTCACCACTCTGTCCCCATTTATCCTGTTCTGCCCTCCGGCAACCATTTATATTAATTTCTGACTTATGCTTCCAGTGTTTCATTAGGCAAATACAAGGAAATAACAAAAAAATCCTTATATTTGCCTTTTTTTTTTTTTTTTTGAGATAGAGTTTTGCTCTTGTTACCCAGGCTGGAGTGCAATGTCATGATCTTGGCTCACCGCAACCTCTGCCTCCTGGGTTCAGGCAATTCTCCTGCCTCAGCCTCCTGAGTAGCTGGTTCTACAGGCTGCGCCACCATGCCCAGCTAATTTTTGTATTTTTAGTAGAGACGGGGTTTCACCATGTTGACCAGGATGGTCTCAATCTCTTGACCTCATGATCCACCCACCTCGGCCTCCCAAAGTGCTGGGATTACAGGCGTGAGCCACCGTGCCTGGCCCATATTTGCCTTTTTTTAACAACAAAAAAAAAGCATACTCTAAACTCTTCAGAAATTGCCTTTTTTTTTTTCCACAAAATGATACCTGTTTGAGAGCTCACTTTATCAGTTCATAGAGAGCTCCTCATTCTTTGTTTTTTGCTGCATGCCATGGCAAAGGATATTCCAGCAGTTCCCTATTGCTTTGTTGCCTCCAGTATATTACCACCATACACCATGCTGCAATGAATAACTGAACACGTTATGATTTTTTTTAAACCTAGTCTCTCCCCTCCTCTTCAGGAGGAAAGTATAAGCATGCTTGTATTCTAACCCCTTAGCCAGCCCCTTCATCCTGTTAGCTTCTAATTTTTCATCCTAGGGCTCCAAGGAGCTTCATTTTAAATAGAATTCCAGAAAGTTTAATTTAAATTACACAACTGTGCAAACAAGAGAAACCAACTCTAGTGAACTTAAAATAAATGAGAAAAGGCTGGGTGCAATGGCTCACACCTGTAATTCCAGCATTTTGGTAGGCTGAGGCAGGCAGATCACTTGAGGTCAGGAATTTAAGACCATCCTGGCCAACATGGTGAAACCCTATCTCTAGTAAAAATACAAAAAATTAGCTGAGTATGGTGGCGCACGCCTGTAATCCCACCTACTCAGGAGGCTGAGGCATGAGAATCACTTGAACCCAGAAGATGGAGGTTGCAGTAAGCTGAGACTGTGCCACTGCACTCCAGCCTGGGTGACAGAGCAAGACTTTGTCTCAAAAAAACAAAAAAACAAAAAGAGGCCAGGGGGTGGTAGCTCACACCTGTAATCCCAGCACTTTGGGGAGGCCGAGGCAGGCAGATTACCTGAGGTCAGGAATTCAAGATCAGCCTGGCCAACATGGTGAAACCCCGTCTCTACTAAAAATGCAAAACTTAGCCGGGCATGATGGCAGGTTCCGGTAATCCCAGCTACTTGGGAGGCTGAGGTGGGAGAATTGCTTGAACCCAGGAGGTGGAGGTTGCAGTGAGCCGAGATTGTGCCACTGAACTCCAGCCTGGGCAACAAAGCGAGACTTCATCTCAAAAAAAAAAAAAAGAGAGAGAGAAATGAGGACAAAAAAAGTCTAGAGAACAGGCTCAGACCAGGCAGGACTGCCCTGGTCAGGCTGACATGGGGTGGCCCTGGACAGTACAAGCCACTACTGGTACCCCCACCCTCTGGCTCCGAACAGCTCTGCTATGCCTCCCCTACCAGACATCAGAGGCTTCCAGTGGAACTCCGCTTATGACACAAAGAAATGCTGCCTCGTCTAGAGGCATTACTCTAGATTCTACATCTCTAAAAAGGGGTGGGAGATAATCTCTGGATTTTCTCAAGGGTAGGAAAGAGATTCCGGTGTTTGGCAGTTGAAAACCCAAGAAATGTGTACCAAATTAAGTAGCACAGCTGCAATTGGAATCCAGGTCTCATGATCATGAGTCTGGGCTCTCTCCCCTCTGCTTTAGTTAAGTTGTTCTATCTCAATGAAAACACGGCTAGAACTGGCTAGAACTCAGATCCTCTGGCTCCTCCAGCGGCTGCAATGTTGTCATTCACGAAAGTCCATAGATTTGCCATTATGGCCAACCAAGAATGGAGAGCAGCCAATTATTTCCAATTATTGTTACCCTGTAGGGATCTAGATGTGCCAGGATTTGTAGAGATGCCTGGTTGATAAAATGTCAAATACACCAGCTTTCAACTTCTATCCATAAAGTTGTAGCAGCTCAGGGCTAGAAAGCACTCTGCCAAGGCATCAGGCCAATGTTTCTTAATCCAATATACTCAGAATGGGCCTGGGTACCTCTTTTGTGACCCTTGGTAGTACTGGCCTACAGGGGCCAATCTGCAGACATCTCCTTATGCTTGAGGAGTGCTAGGCTGACGTGCAGCCCTCTCAACATGTCAGACCACAAAGGGCAAACCCTCGCTTGGGAAGTGGGTGATGTCCCTCTTCCCTGCACACACACACACACACACACACACATCCTCTCATTCCCAACTGGTGTCCCCTCACCCTCCAGGAAACTCCACTCCTCACCACATGAAAAATGAGGCTCCAGCTTCTGCCCTTATTCATATCTGGCAACATCTAGCATCTGCATAAGCCAGATGTGAATGAACATTTTCCTATGCACAGATTTTTTTTATGGCTCCAAAGGGAGAAGGGTGTTCCGCTGAGTGAGAGGAAAATGAGTTTCCAATTCCAATTCAGTCTCTCCACTGGCAACGGCTGTGGTCACTTTCTTCTCAAATTCTTTACATGTAAACAAATCCTGTCCCAGCAAGTGTTCATTTTCCAGCCAGAAAGCACGGGCTGGTCTCATATGAGAGAAGTACACTCTTCTGAGCTACTCCTTCAGCCAAATACCTGGTGTCATTGAGCCAAAGCAGCCTCTACCCCCTGTCTTGGCCTCCTTTGGTTTTGAAGACCTTGCAGTAGCCATCTTAGACCCATGACACCAGCTCCAAGCAACTTCCTTTGACGCTTAGCTCTTTCTCTGGAAGAGCACCCAGATTATCCCCCATACCAGATAATGCTGCAAGCAGTAATGTCTCATATCTCTGCCACATACCTTATTCATTAGCATCCTAGGTGCTGTAATAAATCACCACCAAGTGGTAACTTACTCTCTCACCCTTCTCATGGCCAGAAGTCCAAAAGTAAGGAGTGGGCAGGGTTGGCTCCTTCTGAAAGCCCTGAGAGAGAGAGCCCATTCCATCCCTCTCTCCTAGCTTCCAAGGGCTGCCAGCAATCCTTGGCTTGGGGCTACATAACTCCAATCTTTGCCTCTGTCTTTAAATCATCTTCTCCTCTATGTGTCTGTGTTTGTGTTTCTCTCTCTTTCTTTTATAAGGGCACCTGTCGTTGGGTTTAGGGTCCACCCTAAATCCAGAATGATCACATCTCAAGATCATTAACTTGATTCTATTTTCAAAGATGCCATTCCAAATAAGGGTACATTCACAGTTCCTGGTGGATGTATCTTCTGGAGAGGAACCATTCAACTCACTACACTCAAGAGAAGAAAATACACCAGCACTGTTGCTCACGCCTGTAATCTCAGCACTTTGGGAGGCCGAGGCAGGCAGATCACGAGCTCAAGAGACCCAGACCATCCTGGCCAACATGGTGAAACCCCGTCTCTACTAAAAGAAAATACAAAAATTAGCTGGGTGTGGTGGCATGCACCTGTAGTCCCAGCAACTCGGGAGGCTGAGGCAGGAGAATTGCTTGAACCCAGGAGGCGGAGATAGTTACGAGCCGAGGTTGTGCCACTGCACTCCAGCCTGGTGCCTGGTGACAGAGCAAGACTCTGTCTCAAAAAAAAAGAGAGAAGAGAATATAGGAAAGCCCAGCTGCTCTTGAGACAGGCAGGGGTGGAGAAATGGTAAGGAGCTCTGCTCAGCCAGCCTGTGCACTCTCTCTGGACAGGCTATACTCTAGGCTTAATGGCGAGACATAATGTGACACAATTTGATGTGAATTGGAAACTACTTTTTAAGAGTTAATTAGAATTATCTTTCTTTAAAGAATTAGCATTTTCTACTTAGCAAGAGACTCTAAAACTGCCTATTTCTCACATCAGCTCAAATGATCATTACCCATAGGACCTGTCCTTGACAGCCTTGTCTCCATTCAAAAAGGGAAACAGATTGTGAGTTGTTTTTGTTTGGTTTGGTTTTGGGTTTTTTTCTTTTTTTTTTTTTTTTTTTTTGAGATGGAGTCTCCAGGCTGGAGTGCATGGTGTGATCTTGGCTCACTGCAACTTCCACCTCCCAGGATCAAGCAATTCTCCTGCCTCAGCCTCCCAAGTAGCTGGGACTACAGGCACGTGCCACCACAGCAGGCTAATTTTTTGTATTTTTTTAGTAGAGGTGGTAATTTCACCATGTTGGCCAGGATGGTCGCAGTCTCCTGACTCCATGATCTGCCCGCCTCAGCCTCCCAAAGTGCTGGGATTACAGGTGTGAGCCACCACACCCGGCCCAGATTGTGAGTTTTAATTGAAGTTGGTTGGGAAGCTGGACAAAGACTCTCAGGGGTAAATACAGGGTAGTGGGGCCACCCACCATTGAAGGAACCTTCCTAATAGATGAGGAGTAAAAATGAATCTTCCAAAAGAGAAAGATAATATATTTACATAACAGTAGAGAATAGGATCCTCCCTAGGACTAAGGATTATATCAACGTGGATGAAACGGAAATGTCTGTCAGGATGCTACCACATGAGCATGCAGAAGAATGAGGCACTTGGTCAACCGTGATGTAAGGACACCAAGATGAAAGGACATGCCCATGACATTCATGACATCATGCTGAATTAAGCTCATGATATACATACCAAGTTGGACAGGCATGATCCGCAGGGCACTCAAATGTCTGGAGATTTGTCACTTTGGTATCTGCTACAGAGAAACATTCCAGATTAGTCGGGACCAACCATGAATGCCAAGCAGCACTCCTGAGCTGCAGGAGGCCCCCAGCTGGGATGCCAATGCTCACCTTCAGGGTCTATCCCCAGGAGTGGACATCGGCCACATCATGCCATGACAACGTGGCTTGTTAGAAGCAGAATACAGTTTCTCCAGCCTGAAGCCTTCTTATCATGTGTCAGGATGCTTGGGGTGCCCTGGCTGCCACTCCAGGGGACAGTTATCACAGGAGTTGCTCATCCTACTGGAAGGTCAGTCTGCCGGAGGAAATATGTGGGCAGTGATCCAAGGGCCTGCTGGGTAGTCCATGTCTTTTCAGATGGATTAAGAATCACAAGGCATAAACCCATCTCCAAATGTCCCATCCCTAATTCCCCTTTAAGCCACTCTTACTCAATTGTGTCTTCCTTGATGCTAATATTTCCCAGGAACCCCAGAATTTATACCAATAACTTAGCTTCAGGAGAATTTGTACTACTCATGAAGCACAGAGTTAGTGAACCCTAAAGGCATATAAATGTACAGAGAAAATAAATCTGCCCATGATGATGAAATAGCAGGGCCAGGACAACAGTATCATCCTTGCCCAAAAGAGCTAACTGTTCATCAAATAGCTTTTCTTACATCTATGACCCTGCTGGAAGAATGGTAAACCTTCGCACAGCACTTCTGGAATGTAATGAATCAACTGTCAACTTCTTTTAACTCTGCTCGATGAGAGGCTTACACAAAGTCTATCAATAGAAATGTTGACACGTGGAAGTGGGATGCTACTGTGACAAATACCTAAAAATGTAAGAGTGGCTTTGGGATTGGGCAGTGGCTTTGGGATTGGGCAGGGATTGGACGAATTTTAGAGTATTGCACAAGGATACAGATAAATTGAAGGAAAACTGGTAAATAACAAAGAACCAGGACTTAATTATTTAGAGAAGTATTATATTTCCTAAATAGCAAAATATGTTAAAATTAAGAAGTGGCTTCTTAGCTCCGTCAGGAAAATATAGCATGGAGAAAAGGCCAAGAGTGTGACTGACTATCCAACCTTTTATTAGAATCTAAGACAGATCAGAGGATGAGAGTAGTTTTCAGTTACTCAAAGGGCCCTTTCAAGACATTAAAGGTATCCCTAACAGATGCTTTAATCGAATCAGAGGGACCTGATTTGATTAAAACACTTCTCCCTCAGCCTTTTCAGCAAGAGGCCAAGGTAGAGAAGGGCTATCTCAAAAAGGTCCATAGGTGTGGCTTTTGTTGAATGACATGAACCCCAACGAAATCCGTGGAAAACCCACGAAGTTTTCAAGGAAGTTATTTCAGCAAACCCACTGCCAAACTGGACTGAAAGGAATAGAGATGGTACAAAATGCAGGAAGGCATTTGGACTCCCAAATCCTACTTGTAGCAAACAAGCTGATACAACTAAGCTGCAAAGGCATGCTATTTTCTTCTTTAAAAAAGGATGGATGATTCAGAGCGTGGAACCAAGAACTCAGAGGACAAAGTCAAGAGCCAAAGAGGATTATTCCCAGGACTCCTTCGTACCTCGCATTTTCCCCTTTTAGACAGAAATATCTATAGCTATTATCCTATGCCTATTCCAAATTGTTTGTTGTTGGCAGGGGGCAACTTGTTTCTGTAGTTTTAAAAACTAATAGATCTAGGGGAAATTCACCCAGAAAGCAAAGTTTCTGACTTAGATGGTGAGATTCTAGATTTTGAACAGATGCCATAATGGGATGAGACTCTAAGATGAATGTATTTCGCATGTGAAGGGATATGTGGGAGGGGGAAAATCATTGAGAATTATAGAGCAAACTGTAGTGGACAGATTCAGAGATGATGGAATTATTAATCCCCGCTTCTTGGTATTGGCATTCACACTCTTTTTTAGATGGAGTCTGCTCTGTCACCCAGGCTGGAGTATGGTGGTGCAATCTTGGCTCACTGCAACCTCTCCCTCTCAGGTTCAAGCAATTCTCCTGCCTCAGCCTCCCAAGTAGCTAGGATTAGGATTGCAGGTGCCTGCCATTCACACCTGGCTAATTTTTGTATTTTTAGTAGATATGGGGTTTCACCATGATAGTCGGGCTGGTCTCGACCTCCTGACTTCGTAATCCACCCGCCTCAGCCTCCCAAAGTGCTGGGATTACAGGCGTGAGCCACCGTGCCTGGCCGGCATTCACACTCTAGTGTAATCCTCTCTCCTGAGTGTGGCCTGGGCTCATGACTTCTCCCTCAGCCAATTCTATTTAGCCAATAGAATATGGCAAAGGTGATGACACGCCACTTCTGTGATCACGTTACATAAGACTGTAATGCCCATTTTGCTAGCAGACTCCTTGCTGCCTTTGTGTAGCCAGCAGCCATGGTGGGGAGGCACATGGGGCAAGGAATTGAGCATAGTCTCTTGTTAACAGCCAGCTAGAAACTGAGGGTAGCACCCAGCCAAAGGCCAGGCAGAGACAGGTTCTCAGTTTTATAATTGCAAGGAATTCATTCTGCCAACAATCATGTGAGCTTGGAAGCAGATCCTTCCCCAGTCAGTCCTTAATAATAGACCACAATTCTTGCCAGGCACAGTGGCTCACGCCTGTCATCCCAGTACTTTGGGAGGCGGAGGCGAGTGGATCACCTGAGGTCAGGAGTTTGAGACCAGCCTGGCCAGGTTGGCGAAACCCTGTTTCTACTAAAAATAAAAAAATTAGCCAGGCGTGGTGGTGCATGCCTGTAATCCCAGCTACTCGGGAGGCAGAGGAAGGTGAAGGTTGAAGGAAGGTGAAGGTTGAAGGAAGGTGAAGGGTGAACCCAGGAGGTGAAGGTTGCAGTGAGTCAAGATCACGCCACTGCACTCCAGCCTGGGCGACAGGGGCAAGACTCCATCTTAAATAAATAAATAAATAAATAACCATAATTCTGGACTATACCTCAACTACAGCCTCATGAGAGACTTCAGCAGAAGACCCAGCTACGCCACACCCAGATATCTAATCCCCAGAAACTCTGAGGTAATACACGTGTGTTGTTTTACGTTGCTAAGTTTGTAGTAAATTGTTATGCAGCGACTGATAATAAAAATTTTAGCAAACTAGCCTGGGCTTTCCAGGAGTCTCTCTGTGGAGCACAGCACTCAGACTTCTATGCTCAAGGCCCTGTGGGGGCTTCTCAGGGAGAATAAAAATGGGCTCACTCTCTACATACTTAACCTAGTGGGTATGTTTACTATGCATATTATTCATTCACTTATTTATCCAACACATGCTTACTGAGTGCCAACAATGTGCAAGGCACTTTTATTTTAGGAGCTGGGCAACTGCTGAGACAGACAAAGCCTTTGCCATGATAGAGCTGACATTCTAGAAAGGGAGTAGTCAACAGGTAAGTAAACAAATTAAGTAAAAGCTAATTTCAAATGGAGGTCAGCTAGTCAGTAAATATGTAAGACGATGAGATGGGATTGATTTGGGTGAAGGGACCCTGTTTTAGGTAGACCAGTCAAAAGAGTCCACTGATGAGTTGATATCTAAGCAAAGAGGGAGAAAAGTAGCCAACCATACAAAGTGCTGGGGGCAGAGGAAACAGCAAATGCAAAGGCTCTGAGGCACGGCCAAGGACAGGATGGTGGCCAAAGGGGTTAGGATGGGTGAGAAAAGGAGAGGAGTGGCAGGAGAGAGGACAAGAATTAGGTAGCGACACCTTGAAGGCTGTGGTCAGGAATCTAGTTTTTGTTCCTTGTGTATCAGGTAGTTTTGGAAAGGTTCCAGAAAGGGGAGTGACATCAATCCATTACCCTTTCTTTGGGCTTTTGGTCATTTATCTTAATCAGTGATGAATCGGGGGGATGGAAACAAACCATGAGTTTCCTGGGAAAAAACACAGCAAGATCTTTGTATTTATTCCCTTGGGTGCGCACAGTCCTTTTTATAACCTAAACTTAGAGACTTACTGCCATCCATGTGTTGCTGAGAACAGTCACGCAGTTTGCCAGGAAGTCACGCCCGAGGAAACCATGACTGGTACTTCTAGAGGTAGAGACACAGCCACACCTGGTCACCAGGTATACACTGGAGCACCACAGCCTCTTGTCACTAGATGGTGATAGAGCAGAATAGTCTCTCCCAACCTGTCTTCTGTCTTCTGTTTCTCACTTCAGTTTCTGGTTTTTGTCTTTAAAAGAAATCAGTAAAAATTCAGCAAGCCACTCATGTGTGACACATGCCCTTTTCTGCAAGGACGTTACACTTTGATAAACAGTAAAAATGAAAGGATGCATGTGATTTCTTAATGAAAAGAAAGCCTCCCATTGATGTGCTTTTTATTCATAAGCTTTTAAAATGATTCTCCCCAGCACTTCCCTTCTCTCCCCCACCTGCTGTAATTTAGTTAAATTGTCCTTGCAGCCAGCATTTATGGATCTTCAGAGGTTTCTCTCTGTGATAATTCCTCATCAAATTACCAATAAGAAGGATATGAAACTACAGCCCCCACAAGGATGCCTGGTGACCTTCGGCTCTGAGAGTTACAGTCTGCAGAAGCAATAAAATTCCTCTCCCTCTCCTGACAATGGCCCCTTCCCAGCCAGCCAGACCTCCTGTAGCCAGCACTGGGCTTTCTAAAGAGACAATGTTGTTCCGGAGTTCTCACAAAGAAATTGGCCGTCCTTTGCAAATCCACAAGCTTGATTTGTTCAATCATCATCACTTGACACTTCAGATTGCTCATTATGTGAATTCGCTATTGTCTGAGACACTCCAGGTGCTGAAGTGCAATGGGGAACAGTGATAATATCCTTTTTGTGTCAGTGAAATAGCCTGTAAACGCCTAACTCATTAACACCATCTGATGTTCACATTTCCTCATTGAAGCAAACTAGGAGACTATTTGTGCCAGGTTTCTTTCTAATCTGGGATACAATAAACAGTGGCACAGGTCAGTTCCTGACCCCTGCATTCTCAAAAGCTAAAAAAAAAAAGGTATCTGGGGAGATATCAGGCAACCTGTTGCTTCCTAAAGCCTGATGTGGATCTGCTTTATCTTTATATATGTAATCACGTTGGCCTCAAAGAAAGTCCCTTTATACTAATAGGCATGTCTCAATCTGCTGAGGCTGTCTCAGATCCGTGACACTGAGCTTTTGAAAAAAGAACGGACTATTTATCTGACCCGTTTTTCAGGCATTGAGACTTTAGCAAAACATAGATATGCCTCCTGCATGAACACTCACTACTCTCCTTTTTTGACTACTTTTAACTAATTTTAGCTTCTTAAACTGTAATTGCTTCCACATTTCCAATTTGCTTAGACTGCTCTTTCTTGTTTTAGCAACTCTACAGACATTAAGGATTCGGCTCTCTTGCACCACCTCTACCTCTTCTCCCACTCTAATAGAGTTATATAGCACTGTTATTAATTAAATCAATAATCAAAGCTTGTGACTAACATGACTGTAAATATTCTCTGCCAAGCCAGTAATACACTATGATTACTTTTTCTCTCTTACAAAGCTTTTTCCCCTGGAATCTCTAATTGCCTATCTTATTCTCTCTTACCCTGTCTGTCATTTACATTTCATTGATCCTTTCTGATTGTTCTATCAGTTTTTCTATCACATCCTTCCTTCAACCCTCCCCTGCCCTTTTTTGTTGCTTGCAGAGTCTTTTAACCCCATGCTTCAATCTGCAATGGTTGCCTCTAGTCCTGCTATATAATTATTTCCCACTGGTGGCCCCCAAGGAGGGATCTACTGTTTCCTGGATCCTATGTCTTCTGCTTTCTTGTTTTATTCTCTTTGTTTTTCTGGAATACACCCTCAAGTAGGTCTGAACCTAAACAAAATGCATGAGAAGTACATTTTCTGAATACAGCAGGTCTGAAACTCAACCCTCACAATTGATTGGGTGCATATGGAAGTCTAGGTTGAAAATCACTTTTCCTTAAAAATTTAAAAGCACTGTCCCATTGTCTTTTTCACGTAGTGATACTTTTGAGGAGTTCCATCATTCTGAATCTTGATTCTCTAAATGTTTTCCCCTGACTGGGAGACTTTAGAATCTGTCTACTCTTTATTCTTCATATGTTGTGAAAATTTCAGAAGTATGTACCTTGATGAGAGTCTTTTTCACTCATTTTGATGGGCACCCAGTGGACCCTATAAATCTGAATCTGGGTAATCCTGGGTAATACCAAAGAGAAATGAAAAATTGTTATCAAAGACCTGCACACAAATGATTATAGTAGCTTTATTCAAAATTATTTACCAAAAATTGGAAACAACCCAGATGTTCTTTAACTGGCAAGTAGACAAGGAACAATGGAACATATTCAGCAATAAAGGAATGAACTACTGATTCACACAACATGGATGAATCTTAAATGCATTTTGCTAAGTGAAATCAGATAGGTTCATTTGTATGGCTACATGTTACATGATCCCATTTATACCGCACTCTGGAAAGGCAAAACTATAGGAAGGAAAATAGATTACGGGTCCTATGGCTTGGGCTGACAAGAGAAACGGTCTAAAGAGGAGGAGCAGGAGGAAGTTTTGAAGGGCAATGGAACTCTTCCACATCGAACTGTGGTGGAAGATACCAGGTTCTACACATTTGTCCAAACCAAAGGACTGTACAAAACAAAGAAATGAATGGTGTTGTATTTAAATTTTAAAAAATCAACCAAGATGTGGAGGAAAAAATGAAAAGGAGACTATGACAAATATTTAACAACTTTATTACAAATTAATTCTATAACCACACTGAAGTGGATGGGGAAGAAAGAAGTTGACCTAAATTGCTGTGGAAAGCAGTGCTTTAAATGAATACTGTGAAGCTAAAGACAAAAAGAAGTGTATACAAAAGCTGTAATATAGTTGGTAAATTTGTTTCTTATATAGGTATTGGTTAAGAACTCTGAAACTACCTTACCTGTGTATTAAAGTTGAACAAATAAGTAAATGAATTACAGATAATATTACCAGTTTTATCACTGTTGGAGAAAGGAGTTACAAATAAGGAAAAGGAGAAGCTAGCATGAACTCCAGGGTGCTGGATTAGAGCTGGAGGTTTTAGTAATGTATTCATGTTTTTAAAAATATATGTAGATAAACATGGAAACACAGATGTGTGTGCACTAGTGTACATACACATATATCCTAGAAATATCTACTGGGAGGGGCTGGAAACAGCAGCAATGAATAAACCTAGCACCCAGATCTTGGTTTCTAAATACCATTCTGTAATAAAAGAAAGCAGAATTCATTAGAGAACTTGTTGTTCCTGGGGCCAGGCCAGGGAAAACACAAAATAAGCCTGAAGCATGTAGCGGTGCCACAAAGAAAGAAAGTGCTTTAGAAGGGAGGGGTATGGCCGGGTACAGTGGCTCACGCCTGTAGTCCCAGCACTGTGGGAGGCCGAGGCGGGTGGATCACGAGGTCAGGAGTTGAAGACCATCTTGGCCAACATGGTGAAACCCCATCTCCACTAAAAATACAAAAATTAGCTGGGCGTGGTGGTACGTGCCTGTAGTCCCAGCTACTCGAGAGGCTGAGGCAAGAGAATCATTTGAACTGGGCAGGCAGAGGTTGCATCTACTCTTCCTTACAGAAGAATTTCAATTCATAAGTTTATTAGGAATGAGGTAAAACAGAAAACTGCCATTAGAACACTGTACTAAAAATTAGCAAACAAGCGTTTAAGCAGAAATAGATATCTGCATAGTCAAAGCATTTAGCAATTACAAAAAGAAAAATAGTAATTTTATGGTGGAAAATCCTTCTAAACAGAACCAAAATCAAATGATCAAGGTTGACATCACCAGTGATACACAGAAAACATGCAACCCCTGATATCATGCACTAAAAGAGGCTTATCCACTCTGAAACGCCTGTCCAAATAATGTATTAACTGCAATCTAATCATGAGAAAATATCAGAAAAACCCAAATTGAGGGACTTTCTGAAAAATGACTAGAAAATAACAAAAGTATCAGTTGTGGCCGGGTGTGGTGGCTCATGCCTATAATCCTAGCACTTTGGGAGACCAAGGCGAGCAGATCACCTGAGGTCAGGCATTTGAGACCAGCCTGGCCAACATGGTGCAACCCCATCTCTACTAAAAATACAAAAAATTAGCTAGGCATGGTGGCATGTGCCTGTAATCCCAGCTACTCAGGAGGCTGAGGCAGGAGAATCACTTGAACCTGGGAGGCAGAGGCTGTAGTGAGCTGAGATCGCACCACGGTACTCTAGCCTGGGTGACAGAGTGAGACGTCACCTCAAAAAAAAAAAAAAAAAAGGTATCAGTTGTGGAATTTAGGGAAAGACTGTGGAACTGTCACAGATTGGAAAAGACCAAGGAGACATAACAATTAAATATAATGTGGAATCTGGATTGAATTCTAAAAGACAAAAAGGAAAGAGTAGTGAAATTGGAATAAGTTCTGTATTTTAGTTAATAGTACTGTGTCTAAGATAATCGTACTAAGGGTAAGTGTTCTATGGTTATAGAAGATGTTAACACAAGGGGAAACAGTGTAGGGCACTCAGGAATTCCTGGTATTATTTTTCAACACTTCCTTAAGTCAAAAATTATCTAAAAATATAATGTTTAAAAAAAACAAATAATTTGAATTAAAATGAGTCTTTTTTTTGAAAAATGAGTCATTTTTAAAATAAACTAAGTTACAAGTATAACACAGTACAGATCACCCTTGAACAACATGGGTTTGAATAGCACTTATACAGGGATTTTTTTCTGCCCCTGCCATCCCTGAGACAAAACCTAATCCCTCCTCCCCCTCCTCCTCCTCCTCAGCCTACTAAAAGTGAAGATGATAAGGATGAAGGCCTTTATGCTGATCAATTTCCACTTAATGAACAGTAAACAAATTCTCCTTATGATTTTCTTAGTAACATTTTCTTTTCTATAGCTTACTTTATTGTAAGAGTATAGTATATAATACATATAACATATAAAATGTACAAACATATAACATACAACATATGTTAGATGACTTTTTTATGTTACTGGTAAGGTCAGTAGGCTACTGGTAGTTAAGCTCTTGAGGGGGTCAAAAGATTTTCAACTGTGAGGCGCGTCAGTGCCCCTAACACCCATGTTGTTGAAGAGTCAACTATATGCGGCAAAATTCTTGACAGTGATGTGTAAACAGCCGATGTGTGGGAAATTATAATAATCTTGACTTAGCACAATGCCTGATATGCAGAAATACATGTGGGGAGGGGAGGGGTGAACTACGGTTCTCCACAATATAACCTTTGAGGGAAGATCTGCTTTCAGAATATCTGACTGAAATCCTACTAAACCTCCTCTTGAAGATAAAAATGATAAAAATCTAGACAAAATACAAAGGGCAGAGTGCAAAATACAAAGGAAGAAAGGCAACTAGAAAGCCCTGAAAGGCATATTCTGGAGGGAAGTCAACTTGGGAAGAAAAGGACGATACTGGGTAAGGTTTCCATGTTTATGAGTTTTAGGCTGAGCATCAACACTACATGAGGCAGAATACCAACAGAAAAACTGTCTTTCTGGCCTGAAGAACCAGAGGGGAGAGTTCAGGGCATCCACAGACATTGGGAGTGAGGGTATACTCCACAAAAGAGAGACTCAGAAAAGAGCACACAAAATCCTGCATGTAACTCAGCCCAAATCTATGGCTAACCCAAGCCTTAGATTTATGGAACAAACTCAAGGGAAGGATAAAATAATTAAACTGAGATTTGAACTTCAGCTGCTGCCCCAGAGGAGTAGCAGTTTGAGTACTTCCAAGTTAATTGTTTGCTAAAACAAAATAATCAAAACTCTTCAGAGGAATACTACACAATCCAAAGTTCCCATAACGTAATATTCAAAATAGCCAGGACAGGATCCAAAATTGCTTGACCCAAGAAAAACCAGGAAAATGTGACAAATTCCCAAGAAAAAGGCTTAAAACAGATCCTGAGATGACCCAGATGTTGGAATTTGCAAACAGGAAGTTTATGACAAATATTCCAATTATGCTCAGTGATGTTAAGAAATACCTCTGGCTGGGCATGGTGGCTCACGCCTGTAATCCCAACACTTTGGGAGGCTGAGGTGGGTGGATCACCTGAGGCTAGGAGTTTAAGACCAGTCTGGCCAACATGGTAAAATCCCATCTCTACTAAAAGTACAAAAATTAGCCAGGCGTGGTGGCATATGCCTATAATCCCAGCTAGCCAGGAGGCTGAGACAGGAGAATCACCGGAACCCAGGAGGCAGAGGCTGCAGTAAGCTGAGATCGTGCCACTGCACTCCAGCCTGGGCAAGAGAGCAAGACTCCATCTCAAAAAAAGAAAAGAAAAAGAAATATGGTGAATAAAGGGATAGGCAATCTCAACAGAGAAAGAGAAACTATAAAAATGAAACAAGTGAGCCGGGAACAGTGGCTCACACCTGTAACCCCAGCACTTTGGGAGGCTGAGGCGGGCGGATCACGAGGTCAAGAGTTCAAGACCATCGTGGCCAACATGGTGAAAACCTGTCTCTACTAAAAATAACAAAAATTAGCCGGGCATGGTAGGATGTACCTGTAGTCCCAGCTACTCGGGAGGCTGAGGTGGAAGAATCACTTGAACCCAGGAGGTGGAGACTACAGTGAGCAGAGACCGCACCACTGCATTCCAGCCTGGCAACAGAGCAAGACTCCATTACACACACACACCCCCACACACACACACCCACACACACACCAAGTAGAAATTCTAAGGTAAAAAATGCAATATCTAAAAGAAAAAAAGTACTGTATGGATTTAACAGCAAATAAAGACGACAGGAAACAACCAGTGAACTTAAAGACAAATCAGTAAGTTTTCCAATTTAAAGAACACTGAAAAGAAAGATATTCTTTAAAAAAGAACGTGGCACATCCAGTAAGGTGACAAAAACAACAATAATAATAATGAGAAAGTAAGTCCTGGCATGGATGTGGAGCAATGAGAACCCTCTGCCAGCAAGGATGTAAAATAGTGCAGCTGCTGTGAAAAAGTTTGACAGTTTCTCAAAAAGTCAAACAGCAATTCTATTCTTACCACTATATCCAAAAAAATTAAAAATAGGTATTCAACAAAAACTTAAAGTGAATATTCCTAGAAGCACGATTTACAAGAGCCATACAGTAAAAATAACCGAAATGTCCATAAACTGATAAATGAATAAACAGATGTGGTATATCCATATGACAGAATATTATTCAGCCATTAAAAAGAATGAAGAACTGATACATGCTACAACATAAATGAACCTCAAAAACATTATGCTAAATGAAAGAAGTCAGACACAAAAAGTCACATATTGTATGATTCCACTGATATGAAATATCCAGAATAGGTAAATCCATACAGGCAGAAAGCAGATTAGTGGTTGCCGGGGGCTGAGGAAGGAATAGGAAGTGACTGCTTCATGGGTGCTGTGTTTCCTTTTAGGGGAGGAAAATATTTTCAACTAGATAGAAATGATGGCTGCACAATATTGTGAATACATCAAATGCCAATAAATCATACACTTTAAAATGGCAATTTTTATGTGAATTTCATCTCAATAAAAAAAGAATCAAAAACCAACAGTACCTCTGTGACCTATAGTCAATACCAAAAAATTAATACATAATTAGCATCACAGAAGATGACAAAAGAAAGAACAGGGCAGAGACAATACTTGAAAAAATAATTCTTTCAAGTATTTGACTAGAAACTTACCACAAGCACCATGAAAGGTTATAAATTTAGATATTTAAGAAGCTGAGTGATACACAGAGAGAGATCTAGATTCTTTTTTTTTCCTTTTTTTTATTTCCAGACATCCTCTGAAAAGATCTAGATTCTTACCTTACAACCTACACATAGATGTTTATCCCAGAAATTAATGTAACCAACTACAATTAAAAAAATCATATCATCATTTTAATATATATAGAAAAAGTATTTAACAAATAACATTCTTCATAATAAAAACTCTCAGCAACTAGAAAGAAAAAGGATCCTTCTCAATCTGATAAAAGGCATCTAGGAAAAACCTACAGCTAACAACACATTTAATTACGATTAAATAAATGAAGAGTAATGCCATGTTTATGGATTATGTCTTAGTCTATTTTGTGCTGTTATAACAGAATACCAGAAACTGCATAACTTATAAAGAAAAGAAATTTATTTCTCACAGTTCTGGAGGCTGCGAAGTCCAATATCAAGGTGCTGGCATCTGGCAAGAACTTTCCTGCTTGTCATCCCAAGATGGAAGGGAAAAGGGGGAGGTATATTGGGGAGGAAAGGAGAGGGACGGAGGGAGGGAAAGACAGGGAGAAAGAGAGAGAGAGAGAGAGAGAACAAAACTCACCCTTTTATTAAATACAACTCCCTTAACAACAAACCCACCCCCCAGTCTCCCAGTAATGGCATCAATCCATTCATGAGAGCAGAGCCCTCATGTAACCCAAATCAGGCTTTTTCTTTCCCTTTGGTAGACATGCTGCTTCTAAATTTTTTGAAGAAATGCAAAAGACTTAGAATACTGAGAGTAATTTTGAAAAATACAAAACTGAAAGACAACTTGATTCAAGATAATTATAAAGCTACAGCAATCAGGACAGTGTGGTTCTGGCATAAGAATAAAAAAATCAACCATTAGAACACAAGAGAGAACCCAGATTAGACATACAATTTTAAGGTAGCTTTTTGACAAGAAAGCATTTGTTTGGGGAGACTTTTCAACAATTGCTCCCACAATAACTGGATATCCACATGGAAAAACTGGATCTAGATTCCTATTTTATAACATAAGAAAATAATCCAAGATAAACCACAGATCTCAGCATAAAAGCTAAAATTAGAAAGCTCTTACAGAAAACATAAGGGAATATTTTTTGGCCTGGAATAGGAAAATGGGGTAGGAAAGGTTTCTTAGGTTACAAAAAAAAAAATCATAAAAGCAAGTAATTCTGCCTTTCTGAGAATGTGTATTATGTGTATAATGAACATGTATGATGAACATGCATTACAGATGAATCATTCATGTACATGTCTTAGACCCATTATTTAATCTGTAAGTCTCAATTCCTCATGTGTTTAATAAGGCCAATAATCTTATCAATTTTTTTTTTGTAATAATAAAATTAAGAACCTATCCAGAGGTTCTCTCACTTGGCTGATAGGCAATAAATGTCTGTCTACTCATGTTCCCAGTCGTCTACAAAAAGTATGTGCCTAATAATAAAAAAGCAATACTTTCTTCAAAAAAAAAAAATCATTTTTAAAAAGTCAAACTGGGCCGGGTGCGGTGGCTCACACCTGTAATCCTAGCACTTTGGGAGGCCGAGGTGGGTGGATCACCTGAGGTCGGGAGTTCAAGACCAGCCTGGTCATCATGGTGAAACCCCATCTTAAAAAAAACAAAAAAGTCAAATTAATTACCCTTTAGCTATCACATACTTAGTTTCAGTTTAAAAAAATTAAAGTCTAATGTAAACTTAATCTAATAGAAACATTACTTAATAGACATATTACTTATACAAAAATCCATATATTTACAGTACATTTACCTTGCCTCCATTCTTGTAAATATTTATAGACAGGAAGCAACAATATGCAAAGAATTAAATATTTTCTTAAAATCATCTCTTAAGTCTCTCGAACCCTAAAATTTTTTGTTACAAATTTCTTCTTTCTAACTTACCAGAAGGTTGATCTTCAGATGCTACAAGTGGTTATGCTTTGAAATACAAAATGTCAGACATTTACAAGGGCTTTTCCCTTCCAAACTCAGATTAATTTTAATATGAAACATTAATTGAATAATTCCACATGGTTCCAAATTTGATGTAATTGAATTTGCCAAGGGAGTAGATCACCCCTAAATCAAATACTTTACCAAAAAAAAAAACTATCCCAGGGTAGCTTAAAGATAACTGCAAATTACTGAAAACACTTCTCATTAATTTGCTGTAAGGACTATGTCCCCTCCACTTGAATCTGAGCAGGCTCTGTGACCGCCTGACCAATACAATATGATGCAGGTGATGCCATGACAGTATCTGGGCCCAGGCCTCAAAGAACAGGCAGTTTCTACTTTGTGCCTCCTAGAACCCACCTGCCATGCTGTAAGGAAGCCCAAGAAGAAAGTACTGTGAGGAAGAACTGAGACCCCTGACTGAACTCCAAGCCAACTGTCAGCACTAACTTGTCAACCATGTAAGTGAGCCATGTTGGAAGTGAAGTTTCCTGTCCCACCTGTGACACCCCAGTTAATACTCGAGAATCAGAAACAAGATGTTATTGCTAAGCCTTTCCCAAACTATAGATTTGTGATGAGAATAAATCGTTGTTCTTCTAAGCTGCTACTTTTGGAGTAGTATTTATACAGCAATAGATACTGGACCATTCCCCAATATTAGATAATCATAAACTGACTTCTCAAAATGAAAGCCTAAACATACCAACCCCACTGCCTCAAAGCTAAGTTAATCAAATCTAATATTTGGTTCAAAAGGCCACGGAGTTCAGAAACAAACAAACAAAAACAGCCAGGCACCTGAAAACTCTTCACTGCTTCTTTATTATGATGCACCCACAGTACAGAACCTCTCACACATCTGTGAAAGGGGAAGGTTACATTTCTTTTTGGGGAGCACCTTCATTTTTGTTTCTGTTACCACTTTGAAGAAAGCAAATCATTTCCAAAGAAAAACATTTTAAATTCCAAGTGTTTAAGACTCAGCTTGCATTTTGTTGTGTTTGAAAAGGAAGTAGCATGTTTTAGCTAGAGGTGGAAGATTGTTTTGTGGCATTTTAAGTTTGATGTGGATCAGAAGTCTTCACTGTCTGGTTGAACCAGTCTGTAGTTTTCATATGCAACTTTTCATATCAAAAATGTTTCATTTTTACTTCTACTCACAAAGAGATGCTGTTTAAAAAAACACACACACACAGCTAAATTTAAAACCGATCATGAACCACAGCATTACTAACAGGGAAAATGAACTTTTGCTGCCCTCTCCTGCTAAAACAATGAAATACTAAAATACCAAAAGATTTATGAAGCTAAAGCGAAGTCCTCAAACCAAAAGCAAAGGACATGTCATTCTCATTATACTTCAATCAAAAATCAGACAACAACCAGAAAATGCATTGGTAATATTTATATTTGAAAGTTCCCCATTGATACATGAGGTTTGGATTACAACTTATTTACAATAAGTGATTTCGAAAAAAGTAAAGAAAGAGGAAGGAAGGGAAGGGGGAAGGAGGAAAAGAGAGGCTGAGAGAGAGAAAAGAAAGAGAAAGGTGGGGAAAGAAAGGAGGGAGGGAAGGAAGAAAAGGAAACCTATATTCATAGACATCATAATATGGGATGTTTATTTCCAAGAGAGATACTACTGCTGCTGTCGTGCACAAGAAGCAGCACAAATTAACATTCCGCTAGATCACAATTTGCTCAACTTTCTCTCAAGATGCACAATCCTTCTTTTAGATTTTCAAAATTAAATATAGAGGAATATAAAATGCAATGCCAATATACCTACTACAAAACTCCTTTGTGGCTCATTCCTTAACTCCACTCAGAGAAGCAGCTGAGCCGAAATACAAAAATAAAAATATTGTTGTGCAAATAAAACATCAGTGATCACGTTTGGTGCCACCTTTTTGTTACAGGTGACTGTCACTTTATGATAACATTGGTAATAGCATCAAAAGAGAATCTCTTCATTTCCTGGGCCAGGTCAGTGCATCCAATTAAAAGGAAAAAAGAAAACAAGGAAAAACAAAACAAAACAAAAAACCCACAACCCCAAAAAACTCTAAACACTTAAAAATGCCGATAACATCCATACATCCCTTTCCCATCCCACCCTCATCCCCACAAAAAAATAAAAAAGCTTTTAAAGCTCTAAATATACTTTTTTTGTTTCTTTCCATAGTGTGATTGAGCCTAGGGCTATACATTTAAGTATAGCAGGTGCAATTACAAGCAAGTCCTGGCTCTGCACCCTGGACTATCCCACGCATAGGAGGTACAAAATAAATTAAACCCTTTCATTTAGGCAAACAAGCCCAAGATGAAGGAGCATAACCCTGCTTGTGAGTATCCAGCGGCATCGAGGGTATTATTTATCTCTTATTTTTTTATTTTTTCTTTTCTTTTATAAAAAAGTCAGATGTTAGGGAGAGAAAAATATAATAAAATTTAAAAGGAAAAAACTCAACACTGAAGGAAAACAACTGGGGGTATTTGCACAATGAGAAAAAGGAATGCATGCTTGATTCAAAGTATGAGATGGATGAATTCACTCACATAGTTGTTCTAGGCCCACAGCCTAAGGCCTCAGCATCATTCTAAACCACAGGGCTGTGCGTATTTTTTTTCTTCCAAAGACACTCTTAATCCTATCCCTGAAACCAATATGGTAAGGATAAGGTTGGAGTGAGTATCACTCACTAACTACAATATTTGCTATTTTAAAAATATATTTATATATAGTTCTGGAAATTATGAAGCAAACAAAATATAACACAAAGATGCATTTGTCACAATTAACTCAAGTTGTAGCAACAGCAGAACTGTGGGAAGGGACAGAGAGAGAGGGTTGCTGCAAATGCAGCAAGTACATCCTGAAATATGTCACATAGTGCAACAGTCAGATTACCTCAGTTACTCTGCGTCACCGCACACAACATGACAAATGTCACATTGTCACTTTCCATTAAAAAAGAAAAAGACAGTGTTTCTTCTCAGAAGTTGCCCCATGAATTTTAGACATATAGCTTTAATTTGTTCTTTAAATATGTCTAAAATTTGGCTTTATTCTTGTCAGTTTGGAATGATCAACATACAAAATTGACATCAAGGAGGAGAGCTGTAAGTTTTCACCTTTACTCTTGAAGACAGGGTAAGGTGCAAAAAGGGTCCTGGCCTTTCTCATTTCAAATGACTGCATTTCATTCCAATGGGCAGAGATTCTTCATAAACCTGTGATTTTAATGTCTTCTACCTAAAAAGATGAATTAATGGCAAACAAAAGTTTATACTATCAAAATAAATATAATGCAGAGTTAAAACTAAAGGGCTAAAATCACAAGAGCTAAAAAGGAGAAGATTGTTACAAATTTATTTTTTATCACCTTGTTCCAGCATTTTTAAAGTCAGTTGTTTTGTTTTTAGCAACCTCTGCCAACTTTACAGTGAATCCTTATCAATGTTCTTTTAAAAAAAAAAACTATTAATTCCATTAAATCATGTTGTGTCTGGTGTTGCATATGACTTTTTTTTTTTTTTTTAACTGCTGTTTCTTTTTAGGAATTAACAATGCCAGTTTTGTTTTTGTTTTTTTACAAAGTTACCGAGATGACAATATCCATAATTAGCTGACTCTTACGTACACACTGTGACCTGATAATCCTGAAAACCTTTTTGGGAGAGAGAGGTGGTCAGCAGCTTTTTTTCCTTTTTCTTGAAAATAATAAAACTGCATATTCTACTTTATATTTAAATGTAAAGAAGAAAATATACAAGCCCATATTTGTATTGTATTTCTATTAAGAGCAACAATAGTTCATATGTTCGTGTTTGTTACTACAATTCAACATATGAACACAGAATCAGCTCTATAATACTGCTGGAAGTGATGGTTTAGGATTACCAACTCACTGCTGCCATGTCCATAACAACCAAAAGCATCCTGGAAATAAACCCCCAAACACGTATCTTTCAGTATATAATAATGCTACTGCATTAGGTAAGTACATACTATACACAAGTTTTATCAGTGGTTTACCTACCCAAGATGTCGATTCTTCTTTTAAATACAAAGCAGAGAGCCAATAAGATATATATATATCTATCTATATATATGTATATATAGATATATATATATAATACAGCCCTAGATTTTGTTTTTGTTTTTGTTTTTTCTTAAACAATTTGGTCACGATGCACCTTTGATATAAAAGCATTTTTAAACTTTATTATTAATACTCAGGACATTAGGAATTTCCAGATTTTTTTCAGTAGCATTTGTAGAACCACTTTTGATAACAAATACAGTAGTTAGGAATATGCATCCAATTCAGAATGCATAATAATGTTTATCCTGAATCCTTTCCGGCTAAAAACAGGGCTGGCGCTGTGATGAGATATAGAACGAGAATCTACAAAAAACACTGTAACATGTTTGTTTTTTCCTAGAGGCTACATCCTCTTTTGCTGGAATACTTTATAAATACATATTAAAAAGTAAGGCAACAATTCCAAACAGTCCAAGCTGTTTGCTCAACTCTTTTCCCAATTAGCTTTGCAATCCCGGCGATCAATTTCATGGGTGTATTGTTTAGTGTTTGTCTTTATTTCAAATGGTCCAAAAGGATGTTTTTCTCACATTTCTGAAACATCTCTGGTATGTGTGTTCAATGATATATGCAACTAATACTGGTCAGGTACGGAAGCCTGTGATGTCCCAGTGCCTGTTTTCAAAGGATTCAAGACATTGATTTGGATTCAACATAAACTGATGCGTGAATCCAAAATTCCCTTTCCTACTATGTTTATCACCTCTTCTCTTTTAACTCCTAATTTTAAAACTAAAGGAGTACCAGGACTACCTGGTTACTGGAAAGATGTTCACCCCAGTAAACAGAACTTTTATCAGGGACCTTTATAATTCATGGCCCCATTCCACGTGGACATTCAACTCAGGAAGATGTGCAAAAGAAAAAGATGTCAAATTACAGTCAAGTGATCCAGAGGAGGATGTTATACAAACTTATAAGGAAATGACAGTCTTTTTTTCCTTTACTATAAATACATTTAACAGCTTAGCAGAAAGACAAGCTAAATTTAAGATTGTTCACATTTGAAAATTGTATCATACTCTCTGCTAGTGATAAATAAGGAACTCCCAATAATGGAATTTTAACATAGCAATTTCATCAACAGATCTTTGAAGACCGATTTGTTTTTTAGAGAGGGTTAGAACAATGATTATGTTTGCAAAGTTCTGAGAAGTCCATCTACTGTCCAAACTTTGGATTGAAGTCCTTATTTTTTTTTTCCTTTACTTAGAGACAGGTATATACAGTGCTGTTGTAATAATGAAACAAATGTGAAATCTACTGTAAAGTTGCACAATACAGAAAACTGTTGCTCCATCTTCTACTACATAAATGTGTGACTCCACAGGTTAGTAATGTTGTTGTCATTATTTTTGTTAAGTTGGAATTATTCCATCACGTCTAAGACCTCTCTTTAACTCCAGATCCTCCAATTTTTTCCACAATTCTTCACGCTCCTTTTCTTTCTTTTTCTCACTGAAGAAGAAACAGAATACAATGTAAACAACCGAGGTTTAATGAGATTATCCAACAATAACTGCCCCCTTAATAAATACTTAACATATTTTTCCCTATGTATATTTTAAAAGGTCTTTGAAAAAAAGTGGCTCAAGCCTGTGGGCAGTTTTCGTCTTGATTTTTCTCTCATGCTTTTTTGTTGACATTTACAGACACGTAAAAGTAGTATTAATGAACAGAGTAGGAGATGACAAAAATATTTTACAATTTCACCTTAATACTCCTTTACACTTAGCTTAATTCCAAAAATTAACTTTAAAATTACTAAGAAACAAAAATGGGAATGACTTATAAGTATCAGTTATCATAAAACCAAGGGCACATTAGTGATTTTCACTTGCAGATTAGTAAGAATTGAATTTTTCTTTATCTCCAAATAGTTTCTCAAAAAGGATGCCGGAGATGACACTGATACAGAGAATGTAGTAGGTCAAGAAAATATATCCTCTCCTTTATTCATACCTATTTTTCCTACCTCATGTATATTTAAACTTTTTATCAGTTTAGAAGAAACCAAAAACTTGTGATTTTACTTTTAATGAACTGAAAAGAACTTGGTTGACATTATTATGTATTAAATTTTAATGTATCAAGCCTTCAAATTGGGTTTAATATCAATTTTACTAGTGATTTTCAGACTTTGAGATTTCATTATTTGGTAAAATTTCCCCCAAAACTGGATGTTCAAAATAGAATCAACAAACTTTATTTGGCCAAGGACATTTTAAAATTACCACATTTTTACAAACAAGGATTTTTAACATCAACCAAGTAGGAAGTACATGATACAAGAATACAAGACTATATTGTAGGTTAAATAAATTCACATTTATTAAAAAAATTCACTGCACTGTCTCTGGTTTTTTCAGGTTGCAGTGAACCAATAAAAAGCAGACCTAGGCTGGGCTTGGTGGCTCACGCTTGTAATCCAAGCACTTTGGGAGGCCAAAGAGGGCAGATCACCTGAGGTCAGGATTTCAAGACCAGCCTGGTCAGCATGGTGAAGCCCCATCTCTAGTAAAAATACAAAAATTAGCTGGGCATGGTGGTGCATGCCTATAGTCCCAGCTACTCAGGAGGCTGAGGCAGGAGAATCACTTGAACCCTAGAGGCAGAGGTTGCAGTGAGCTGAGATCGCACCATTGCATACCATCCTGAGCAACAGAGCAAGACTCCATCTCAAAAAACAAACAAACAAACAAACAAACAAACCCAGATTAACATTCATAAATCCAGGAATTCAGAAAATTTCTGAAAATGGGGGCTCTGCTCTACCATCTCAGGCATGAGGATATAATCCGTGCACTACCTCACTTAGCAAGGATTAAACTTCAGCCACAATACAATTTTTACTCAGGGAAATTCACATGGGTTGAATGAAATTTGTATGTAATACCAATGCCTCATTTTTTAAAAACATTATAACCAACGTTTTTTAAAAGTTCTATTATCTAGAACAACAGAAATTAATCTTGATTCCCTCCAACTCCGAAAACACTCTAGAAAAACCTAAGTAATTTTATACTCCTATTCCACTAGAGACTTGAGGAAATGTTGGATTATATAATATGGTAATTAGTATCATCATTTAATAGGTAATATTTTCATAATTTAGGACTTGTTTACCATAATTAGCTTAGTTATCTCAAATATAAATCTGCACAATATAAATTTCAATGAGCAGAACTGTTTTCATAATTACCTATTTGTTAATTTGACCCTGAAAAATTGCATTTATAGGACAGTAAAGGCAAGATTAGATAATCCTCCAATCTAATCATTCTGGATTCCAGATTGTTCTTCTTTTTTTTTTTTTTTCTGAGAGATAGGTTCTCATTTTGTTCCCCAGGCTGAAGTGCAGTGGCACAATCATAGCTCAATGTAGCCTCAACCTCCTGGGTTCAAGCAATCCTCTTGCTTCAGCCACCTGAGTGGCTGGAACTACAGGTGTGTACCACCATTCCTGGTGCCTTCCAGATTCTAAACATAAGCAAGCTGTTTGGCAAATTATCACTTTTTGTTTCCCAGTACAGTCTGGGGGTAATATGAGGTCTAAATAAATGTTAGCAAAGAACACTAATTGGGGTACATATAAATCAATTCTATAGATCCTGCTTTCGATGAATATGACCTTTTTATTTGGAAAGAGAAGGGGACAGTAAGCAAGGGCTAGAATTTTACTCAAGTAAAAAGCATTTCAATGTATTTCAGGTTCACATTGCCCCAATTTGCAGTTTTAACCCATTTATGCCGGAAGTTGCAAAATATTTTTGTGAAAAATCAGACCTTTGTGATGACCCTCAGCGTAGGATATAACTCCCACAAGCTTAGTGTTCCAATAACGGAACACTAGGCATAAATTAAGTGGTGGCTTCATTAAACCATTCATCACCTTGTTACTAAAGTGTTTCATTCGTTTTTGATCAAGAGATTTATGGCATTCAATGCAATTTATCCTGTGGGGCTTTTCTTTTTTTTTATTTTTAATTTTTTTTTGACATGGGGTTTCACCATATTGGTCAGGCTCCTGACCTCAGGTGATCCACCCACCTAGGCCTCCCAAAGTGCTGAGATTACAGGCGTGAGCCACCACACCCGGCCTCTATCACACAGCTTTCATACTGACAACTTTATCTTTAAAAATTCTAAATATTGCTGATATAGTTACTGTCACCCCCAATCTTTCCCACTTTTCTCTCTCCCTGTGGGTGGAAATTTTAACACTTAACCACACTGTCATGCCAGGGATATTGTCAAATTCTCTTCTAATTTCAATTTTACATAGCACTAATGTTGGCATATGTATCTAACAGTGTTAACTACTTATTCCACCCACCATTTTCAGATTTGTAATACTTAAAAATTTGAGGCTGGGTGCGGTAGCCCATGCCTGTAATCCCAGCACTTTAGGAGGCCAAGGTGGGCGGATCACAAGGTCAGGAGTTCAAGATCAGCCTGGCCAATATGGCAAAACCCCGTCTCTACTAAAAATACAAAAATTAGCAGGGCATGGTGGCACATGCCTGTAGTCCCAGCTACTTGGGAGGCTGAATCAGAAGAATCGCTTGAACCCGGGAGGCAGAAGCTGCCGTGAGCTGAGACTGCCCCCCTGCACTCCAGCCTGGGCGACCGAGCAAGACTCCATCTCAAAAAAAAAATTGATCTGAACTGAAACTATTAACTTCTTGCTATCCTGAAGTAAACTTGTCCATTCAGTTATTCTTCGATAGTACCAAATAAATGTCTTCATTCTCTTATCCTATTCCTACATCCATGGAGAAACCAGTGTTTCCATCTGTCAGTACATCCTTCTACTGCTCATTTGACAAATTATTATCCTTGCTTTTAAAAACCCATTTTCTCATTAAGAAAGTCCACTCATTATAAATCACTGTAATATGCCAGAATATCACAATCAACCTCATAGTTTTATCTACCCCTGATCCCCTTAGTTAATTCTTATCTTTTTCAAGGGTTTGGTCTACTTACTATAGATAATAATCAGAAAATAGTTTTATCATTGAAGTTAATTAAAAACAAATCAGACGATTTGAGTAGAAATAAGTTCTTCAATATATATTTTTTTTGAGACGGAGTCTTGCTCCAAGGCCCAAGCTGGAGTGCAGAGACGTGATCTTAGCTCACTACAACCTCCACCTCCCAGGTTCAAGCGATCTTCCTACCTCAGTCTCCCTAGTAGCTGGGACTATAAGTGCATGTCACCATGCCCAGCTAATTTCTGTATTTTTAATAGAGACAGGGTATCACCATGTTGGCCAGGTTGGTCTCGAACTCCTGACCTGAGATGATACCCCTGCTTTGACTTGGTCACCGTGCCCAGGTAAGTTCTTCAATATTCTTGATGAGCTTCTACAAATTGAATCTTGGTTCAACTAGGATAATAATAAAGTGCTTTCAGTTGCTCTGAAAGAAAAGAGGCTATGTACAATATACCTTTCATGGTGCACCACAGTGTTTAAATGTACCCTTCACCCTTTTTTTTAAGTAACATCCTTTAAAGATTTTAACTTAAGTTTGGGGCAGGGAGGGTTATTATAAATTTAATAATTAGCAACAATTGCTAATATAATTCATCAAAATTCAAAATCAGAAGCTACTTCCATAGAAACAAATGTTTTACATATATATATATATATATATATATATATATATATATATATATATATATATATAAATTATTCGTATCCAAAGAAATGAAACCAAGCTCCGGTGTAGCATGGGTGGTTTAATATGAGTTATTTGTCTAGATGTGATCTGCACCAGTTCTGCTGACCCAAAAGATATGCTGATAAGATAACTGGCAAGCTGGCTGGGCGCAGTGGCTCACGCCTGTAATCCCAGCACTTGGGAAGGCCGAGGGGGGCAGATCACAAGGTCAGGAGTTTGAGATCAATGAATTAAAAGTTGTTTAAAATGTTAAGTGTGGAATAACATATCCCATAATTGATATTAATCCCAATATTCTGGGTACAAAATCTCAGGCTCTTCTGTCTCTAGCTAAATACTTGCCATATTCTGTAATTAAGTTGGTTTTCATAAATCACATCCCTGGTAACTTAAAAAAAAATCATTGCAATGGTCTCTCTGCCATCAAATCTTTCCCCTCATTGCTCTTTTTGTCAATAAAATGGAAGTGACAAACTAAAAATGAGGCAAAGCAAAGCACCAAGGGAACCACAGAAGTTCAGCAAGACCCTGGCTATGAACACTTGCACATACCTCTGGGTCCTCTAAACGTCCAGTTTTATGATATACAAAGTTGACATCTGCTTATGGGTGATCAAAGCCAAACCAGAGGCTCAACTACTAAGAGTTCTCTAGATTTCTATGATCTCCCCAAGTACATCTTTTGAAAAATAGAACACATTGAACAAGATATAACAAAACTGAAGAATCATCAAAATGAAATCAAGAAAGGCTTAAGTAAGCCATAAGCATTCATTGTAAAGAGTTCCACTGGTTTGTGCTCACATTTGGTCTCAAACATTTCTGGTTAGGACTATTGACCTTCATGTTCTTTTCACTGCTCTTTAGATTGTAATAAATTTGTTGAGTTCCAGTAAGTCCTGGGCCCAAGAGCTAGATAAATGGTGCTTCATTCCCACTGCAACTGGAGTGAAGAACAATATCTGCCTAATTATACTTCAAGTAAATTCAGAGTGGGAGTGAATCCAGGTAGCAAACCACCTGATAGTCTCTAATACCAGTTATTTGCCAGGCTCTTAACCTGAGGCAGAACTGAAATATTATTAAAGAAAAGGAGGAAAGCAGACTTTATCAAAATGACAGTGTCACAAAGCTTTGTTACCCAGTGGCACAGTAATATAGGCACAGTTAATAAGCGTTTAACAATGAATATATAAATACAGTTATGTGCTGAATAACAACATTTTGGTCAACACAGACCACATATACCATGGTGGTCCTATAAAATTTTAACAGGCTTGAGGCTGGGTGCGGTGGCTCACACCTGTAATCCCAGCACTTTGGGAGGCAGAAGCGGGTGGATCACAGGTCAGGAGTTCAAGATCAGCCTGGCAAACATGGTGAAATCCTGTCTCTACTAAAAGTACAAAAAATTAGCCGGGCATGGTGCTGCACGTCTGTAATCCCGGTTTCTCAGGAGGTTGAGGCAGAAGAATCGCTTGAACCTGGGAGATGGAGGTTGCAGTGAGCTGAAACTGCACCACTGCACACCAGCCTAGACAATGGAGTGAGACTCTGTCTCAAAAAAAAAAAAAAAAGGCTTGAAAAAGTCCTACTGCCTAGTGACTTGTGTTACAACTGGCTATAATAGTCACCATGGTAACACGCTATACAGGTTTGTAACCCAGGAAGAATAGGCAATACCATATAGCTCAGATGTGTCACAGCAGGCTATATCATCAAGGTTTGTGCAATTACTGTACACTTATGATGTTCACACAACACAACTGCCTAATGATGCATTTCTCAGAACATATACCGGTTGTTAAGCAATGCATGACTGTAAAAAAATTGTGCTGTTTAAGATTTGGGGTACAATTAGGCAACTTCAAAGAGCAAGGAAAAAACTCAATAGTTTATGCACAGCTGACAAAAAAAGCTTTAAAAAGTTACCGCTGACGATCTGACTTGTATGTGGCTGTCAGCTCGTCAAACATGGTGCTGTTCATTTCCATAAATGCCTTCAACACATTGTACACTAACGCCACAATAGCCCTGTAAAGCACAGAAAAAAGGGAACATGTTAGTAAGTCTTATCAAATGGGATACTGAAGGAAGAAAGCAAAAGCACAACTTTTGTCTGAATGAGTTCCTTGTACTGCACATTGTCTGTATCCCTTTTTAGTTGGAACAACTGAACATGACCTATAGTTCATTTCCACATCAAGAGATTTCTATTCTTTGCCATTAAAGGCAAGATAATTTTCTGAGGGGTGGTAGAACTAGAAAAAATATCTCATTTTGCCCTTCTAATTGTTGGCACCCAGAATAGAGCTGCCTGTAGGCACTTGATAATTTCACTTAACAAAAAGGCAAGTATAAAAGTAAAGCAACTTCACCCTAAAATAAGGGCCTATGATGGCACTAACCTTAGACACCTGTATTTGCATTGAATTCTATTTTCTAAATAATATACAGAATTCATCAAAATCAGAAGCTACTTCCACAGAAACAAATGTTTTAAATATATATATATATATACACACATATATATAAATTATTCGTATCCAAAGAAATGAACCCAAGCCCCTGTGTAGGTTGGGTGATTTAATAGGAGTTATTTGTCTAGCTGTGATCTGCACCAGTTCTGCTGACCCAAAAGATATGCTGATAAGATAACTGGCAAGCTGGCTGGGCGCGGTGGCTCACGCTTGTAATCCCAGCACTTGGGAAGGCCCAGGGGAGCGGATCACAAGGTCAGGAGTTTGAGACCAGCCTCGCCAATATGGTGAAACCCCGCTTCTACTAAAAATACAAAAGTTAGCCAGGTGTGGTGGCAGGCGCCTGTAGCCCCAGCTACTCAGGAGGCTAAAGCAGGAGAATTGCTTGAACCCAGGAAGTGGAGGTTGCAGTGAGCCAAGATAATGCCATTGAACTCCAGCCTGGGCAACAGAGCAAGATTCCATCTTAAAATAAATAAATAAATAGAGATAACTGGCAAGCTGGGATGGTTGCTATTAGCTATGGTACACTATACAGCTAAACAGCCAAAATGGTAGCCCATATTTATCAAGAATGAGCTCTTAGGCAATGTGAGGACAAGGTTATGATGGTCTTGATAGCTTCAGACTAGAGTCTAAATAGCTTTTCCCTTTGCAAAAATATCTATGGCTTCCGTTTTGCAACAAACATGCTCCTAATACCACTGAAAAAGGCCTTGGTAAAAATTAGCCATATATTAAATAAACCATAAGTCTGATGTTTCCAAAACATTTATAAGAAAGTACACTTGCTGTGTAGCTTCTGCCTTGTGCCATTAAAAGGAAAGTTTAAGTTCTTTTCTGTTAAGGTTCCAGAATGACCTTCCTCCCAAGGGCAATGATGGGAAAGCACCAAATATAGTATACTGGGTAGTTACAGACACTTGCTAGAACAATTCTCTAGGTTCTCAAGAGACAATCTGTATAAAGGGACTTAACTGTTTATCAGCTCCTTACTTTTACTAGTTCTATTAATAAAATTAGGCAACTTTGAAAAATGAGAAATGTGATATTTTATAATTACGTGCAAAATTTTAAAAGATGAAATATACTGAATTATATCTACTAATTTTTAAATGCCACATTAAATTTTCCTTCTATTCCACAGAGAAACATGTAAATGCATTCAAATTCAGAATGCTTTAACCTTCACAGGGTTGCACGTTAAACTTCTCCTTGATGATTTTAAACTTTTTCTTTTCCGAGAGATACATATAACGACTGAGTTGGCTGTTAAGAAACAGATCACGCTAAAATGCAAACCTAGGCAGACCACTTCCCCACTTACAACCCTTCAGTACTTTCTCATCATCTAACATGGTGAAGGCTCACAGGAGTCCCACAATCTTTTCTAGCCACATCTTCCAGCACTCTTCCTCAAAAGACCTTGTGCCTCAGCCCTCCCAAACTCACAAGTCTCAGAAACTGACAGGTGCTTTTTACATCTTTGTGCCTTTTATCGTGATGGGTGGACCCACTGTCTGAAAGGGTTCTCCCTATGCCATCCACCTACCAAATTCCTTTCAGATTCCCTCTAAGCATGGCCATGCCATCAGTATCTACACACCTCTCCTTGCAGCTGCAGTGCCTCCCCAAAAGATCTACTACCATCACAGATAGATCAAGAACCCTGTCAAGTAAACAGATACTTTAACTGGTCTTTTGTTAAAGAATCTGTCTATTTTCTCCAGTCAGTGAATCCCCAGAGGTAAGGATTTTATCTTTTCACATACCTCTTCAGCAACAAGGACAGTATCTGGCACATAATAAGGCTGAAGGGAAAAAAAAAGAGAGGAAGAGAGGAAGAGAACGGAGGAAATAAACTGAAAACCTACGGATTCCAATGTTCTTTCGAAATCCTATAAAGGCTGGAAAACATGATGGGAAGGATGACGTTAGAGTTTTCTTCTATCAAACTCATGATGTATTCATTATTCCAGTAATAGAGTGCTCTTTCTGCCACCTTTGGGAAAAGGAAAATAAAATGTTAAGAGAGAGAAAAAGACAAAGATAAAACGAAATTATAAATCTTTCCCAACCAAAGTGTTTTAAAAGACTATTTTTAAATCATTCAATTAAAAGTAAAATTAAACATTAATCACATTTTAAATGTTTGCGGATTTTAAATCTCTTGGAAAATTCCAAGGCCAGGCACTGTGACACATTCCTGTAATCCCAGCACTTTGGGAGGTCAAGGCGGGAGGATCATGAGGTCAGGAGGAGACCAGCCTAGCCAACATAGTGAAACCCAGTCTCTACTGAAAATACAAAACTTAGATGGGCATGGTGGCGTGCACCTGTAGTCCCAGCTACTTGGGAGGCTGAGGCAAGAGAATCACTTGAACCCAGGAGGCAGAGGTTGCAGTGAGCCAAGATTGTACCACTGCACTCCAGCTTGGGCGACAGAGTGAGACTTCGTCTCAAAAAAAAAAAGAAAGAAAGAAAATTCCATAGTGGGCTAGGCATGATGGCTCATACTTGTAATCCTAGCACTTTGGGAGGCCAAGGCAGACAGATCACTTGAGCCCAAGAGTCTGAGACCAGGCTAGGCCACAAGAAGAGACCTTGTCTCTACAAAAACACAAAAATTAGCTAGGCTTGGTGGCATGTGCCTATAGTCCCAGCTACCTGGGAGGTTGAGGTGGGAGGATTCTTGAACCTGGGAGGCAGAGGTTGCAGTGAGCCAAGATCATGCCACTGAACTCCAGCTTGGGTGACAGAGCAAGACCCTGTCTCCCTTCCCACCAAAAAAAGAATCCAGAGTGCTTCAAGTGCTTCATCGACTTGAGGAAGGAAAAGAAGTTTTCCTGTTAATTTATATTCTCCTCTAATTCTGCCCATGTCATCTGATTCCACACTTTCCTGACATCACTTTATTTATTTATTTATTTTTGAGACAGAGTCTCACTCCGTCACCAGGCACCAGGCTGGAGTGCAATGGTGCGACCTCGGCTCACTGCAACCTCCGCCTCCAGGTTCAAGCAATTCTCCTGCCTCAGCCTCCTGAGTAGCTGGGACTACAGGCACATGCCACCACGCCCAGCTAATTTTTTTGTATTTTTAGTAGAGACAGGGTTTCACCATGTTGGCCAGGATAGTCTCAATCTCTTGACCTTGTGATCCGCCTGCCTCGGCCTCCCAAAGAGCTGGAATTACAGGTGTGAGTCACCATGCCCAGCCCTGACATCACTTTAACACATCTTACTGGTCCCCTTTCCTGGCTCACCTTTTTCATCACACACACTTAGATCGAAGCCAGTGCCCGGTATATGGTTAGCATTCAGTCACAGCTATTGAGGAACACCCATGGTTGCCCATCCCTGTAAAGTGGTCAGTATTTACTAAACCCCTCCTATGGGCAGGCACTGTGCCTACACAGCAAGTACAATGTATCATCCTTACCACCATCCCAGAAGTAAATACCATTGTGCTCATTTTACAGATGAGGACACAGAGATTCAGAGACTGAGTAATGTAGGTGATGTTACAATGGAGTAAATCATGGTAAAAGCTGGGGCCTTACTTCTAGGTCTTCTTCCAGAGTTTGTTTCTGGTCCCTTCCTGAGCAAGCCAGGAGACATCTGCTCAGTTTCTGGTCTCAGGGATACTGGCTGCACCTACCCCTCTCTGCTCTCTCAGATCCCTTTTCTCTGTCCACCATGAATTCAAAAGAGTATCTCAAAAACAAAACCTAAAATCTCTAAAAAGGCTAGTTGCAGTGGAAAGGGGGGAAAAAGGGTGGCTTCCTTCATTTATACAGATTAAGAAGCTGTGTTTTAGAAGAGAACAAGGCCAGGTGCAGTGGCTCACACCTGTAATCCCAGCACTTTGGGAGGTTGAGGTGGGTGGATCACCTGAGTTCAGTAGTTCCAGATCAGCCTGGCCAACATGGTGAAACCCTATGTCTACAAAAGATAAAAAAATTAGCTGGGCATGGTGGCACTTGCCTGTAATCACAGCTACTTGGAAGGCTGAGGCAGGAGAATCACTTGAACTCAGGAGGTGGAGGTTGCAGTGAGCCAAGGTTGTGCCACTACACTCCAGCCTGGGCAACAGAGTGAGACTCTGTCTCAAAAAGAAAAAGAAAAAAAAAAAGAAGAGAACAAAATGGTATAAGATGTATCCACCAAAAGGCTCTGAGAAATCAGAATTTTTCCATGTGCATTATTCAGCTTGGTTAAAAAAAAAAAATCCTGGGACTCATTAGGCATTAGAACCTGAGAGTACAAAGAAAAACAATCATTACTGCATGTTTACATGCCAGGCACCGTGCTAAGTGTCTCACATATATAATATCTCATTTCCTCACAACCAACAGAGTCTCTCTGAGACTCAGAGAGATAAACTATTGTCTCAAGGTCCCATGGCTAGTAAGTAGCAGATTCCAAAGTCTCTATTCTTAACCTCTTTACTCTGTTATCCCTAAGGAGTTCACATACTGGTGGGAGAAGGGGCATTTATAAGCCTATCCAATGTAAACTGTGACAGACACTATATCAGATACATAAATAAAGTGTCAGGGGAGAGTAGACTCAACAACACAGATGACTTGGGAAACAGAAGGGTGGCAGAAATGTAACATAGGTGGGGCTGCGGCGGTGGCTCATGCCTGTAATCCCAGCAATTTGGGAGGCCAAGGTGGGTGGATCATTTGAGTCTGGAGTTCAAGACCAGTCTGGCCAAGAAGGTGAAACCCCCATCTCTACTAAAAATATAAAAATTAGCTGGGCATGGTGGGGTGCGCCTGTGGTTCCAGCTACTTGAGAGGCTGAGGCACGAGAATCACTTGAACCTGGGAGGCAGGTGCGGTAGTGAACCGAGATTGTATTACTGCACTCCAGCCTGGGTGACTCAGTGAGACTCCATCTCAAAAAGAACAGGAAGAGGAAGAGGAGGAGGAAGAAGAAGTGAAAGAAGAAAGAAAGTAAGAAAAAGAGAGAGAGAGAAAGAGAAAGAGAGAAAGAGAGAGAGGGAGGGAGGAAGGGAGGAAGGGAGGAAGGAAGGAAGGAAGGAAGGAAGGAAGGAAGGAAGGAAGGTAGGTAGGTAGGTAGGTAGGTAGGTAACATAGGCAAGTGGCATTTAAGCTAGGCTTCGAAGGATAAAGGCAAGGGCATTCCAGGTAGAGGGCATTAAGGAAAGGAGGGCAGAGGCACGGAGGAGGACAATGTGTTTGGGAACCATCAAAGCAAATGAGGACACAGATAAAGCAGGAGGCAAGGAGAGGGAGAAAAGAAAGAGTAAGAATGCGGCTGTTCTGAACATATAACTGGTTGGAGGAAAATCCCAGCTGCCTCCTTCTTTACTAGCATCCTTCCATGGTCTCTTTAGACATTCCTCCAGAGTCCAATATTTACCTGCCATTTAACTCTAACAAGTTCCTTAATCTCTTATATATCTATTTTAATACGTAAAACCACTTACAGAAGTATGCATCCAGCCCCTTAAAGAGGAAATGTGTTGCTTATGCAAAGTTAAAAATTACTGTGTCTGACAATAGCACAGAACCACTACTTTCCTGGGATCCATTGTCCTTCTGCACACACAGAGGCAGTGTCACCAGCGTGCAGACCTCAGATCCTAATGCCACACCTGAGGCAAACAATGATAAGCATCTGGCTACATAGGGCAGCCACTCAATAAACGGATGAACCAGCAAATTCATTAATAAATATTTGTGGATAAGCCAGCAGAGATTTATTAATGAACACTTAATAAACAAGGGCCTCTTCCCTTTGTTCTCAATTTTACTTCTGTCAAATAACTTAAAATTCTTTTTTCTTTCTGCTATAAATTGAATTGTGGCCCCTCCACAATTCATATGTTTTAGTCCTAACTCCCAATGTGACTATATTTGGACATAAGACTTTTAGGAGGTAATGAAGGTTACACGAGCTCACAGGGTGGGGTCCTAACCAGATAAGACTGGGGGCCTTATAAGAGGAGAGTGAGATTGCCTCTCTCCGTATGTACATGCCAGGAAAGGCCATATGAGTACACGGCAAGAAGAGGGCCATCTGTGTGCCAGAAAGCAGGATCTCACAGAAACCAACCATGCTGAGACCCTGATCGCAAACTTCTGGCCTCCAGGACTGTGAGAATACAAATGTCGTTTAAATAGCCACTCTATGGTGTTATGTTACAGCAGCCCGAGCTGACCAAGACATGGCTTCTCCCTTCTAAGTTTCTGAGTATCACTTAGGCCTTTCTGGTGATGCTCATTTTTAAAAAGATACTTGTTCCTTGACCTCCAGGAAATGCCAACGCCCTGCTGAAAACTGAAAAATAAGGTAAACAATCCAGATGCGTGAGCAGTAAAGGCCCTGGGTGGTATCAAATACCTATATACTATTCCGTAATTTCTCCATTTTGATACAAGCTTGTCACGGTTTCTACCTTCTTTATTCTTGCTTTATGGTACAACTGCTAGATTGCCATAAGGTCACTGCTTTCACATACATGTCTTTTGGTCAGAAATCAAAACAAGGGCAGCAACCAATGTCTCTAACTATGCAGCATAATGACAGCTTAGGGAAAAAGTCCATCCAATGACACCATTAGATGTATGGTTCTGTGCTAAGAACTACAATCTGAACAATCTCTTCCAATCAATAGGCAGAGTCTAGGTTTATGATAGGGCCCTTAGGTGATGCAGCCCAACAATCAAATCTAACATGTTTGGTAACCCTCAATCTACCCTTCTTCCCTCCTATGTGGGTTCCACAGCACTGCAGCCATGGCCCCAAGAAAGAAAAGCGTTGTTCCTCAGTGGCCACGAGGAGGCAGAGCAGTGCCATGGGAAGGTCACTGGCTTTAGCAGAAGCTACACCAAAGATCAAAATTTGACTCTACCCTCTATTAACTTGGGACCTACAGCAAATTGTTCTCTGAGCCTCTTTTTTTTTTTAATCTAGAAAAACTTCAGAGGATAATGGGACATTTATAAATAATGTACGTAAAGTAACTAGCGTAGTATTAGGTTTTCTCCTTTGCCTCTTAAACATACTTAGCATTCTCTCTTACACACAAGAGACCCCACCAGTCCACTTATTTAGGAATTTACTTGAAATACTTTTGACCACTTTGAACTTCAATGTTCACATCTGTACATCCAGAAAAAACACAATGCCCTCCTTCTAGGGTGTTAGGAGAATTAAAGTTACTGGAGAGAAACAACCATTACCATGGCTGTTTGGTAGCAGGTGCTCAAGGTAAGGTGGCTACTGTTAAAATTATTATCATGAGGGCCAGGCGTGGTGGCTCATGCACAGGCATGAGCACTTTGGGAGGCCAAAGTGAGTGGATCACGAGGTCAGGAGATTGAGACCATCCTGGCTAACACGGGAAACCCCATCTCTACTAAAAATTAAAAAAATTAGCTAGGCGTGGTGGCACGCGCCTGTAGTCCCATCAACTTTGGAGGCTGATCCAGGAGAATCGCTTGAACCTGGGAGATGGAGGTTGAGGTGAACCAAGATCATTCCACTGCACTCCAGCCTGGGCAACAGAGCAAGACTCCATCTCAAAAAAAAAAATTATTATCATGTGAGGAAACAGCAAATAAACAATAGGTAGCTGTTGTCCATTACATTGTTTTCGAAACAAATACAATTTAACCAAAATAACTCATGCTCCCTGGCTCACGTCCTCTTTACTACTAACCTGAAAATGGGGGCTAGATACACACTTGGCAATTTGTTTAAACAAAGGTTCTTGGATTTTAACAAATTGTGAAGGTTCAATCACATCCAATATTTCTTCCAGTTCCCCAAGGAACATGACCTGTAAGTACAAGCAAAACACAAGATGTGAGGCATACCACGAAAAATCCACAAGAACAAGGAGGATTAATGAGTCTGGACTATTCTAAGAAAAATTTACACATAAAACCAAACATATATGCCCTAAGTGCATGCAGGGGAAAAAAAAAACAAAACATAAATGAACCATGCATTATCCCATGTTAGAAGATGTTCGTTCCACAAAGAATTCCCCACAAGGCACTTGTTAAAAGCAAGTTCCCTTCAGCATTGAAAATACGATTAGACATACTTGGAGAAAATACTCTATTTGCTACGTATATTACAAGAACAAGGGACACTCACACACTGCACCGGCCCCTGGGAAGCAAAACTGACCCTGTAGGGCTTTCCACTTTATTACTAGTAACCCAGCTCTCTTTCCACAATACTTTAAAAAAAACACACACACACACAATGAGAAAATGGCCCTCCTCACAGAAGAGCAAAAGTTCAAATGTGGTCATTTGCCAAATACTTATAGCCCCTGCTACATGCTCAATGCTCCTCTAGAATGTACTCGTTAATACAACAAAAAGTTCAAGAAACACAAATGAGCAGACTCACCCACATGCAGATGCTACCTGAAACCCATGAGCATGCACTGACTCATTCTCAATACACACACACACACACATACACATATACACTCTTGCTCTCCATAGAGCATAGTAAATCGTGTGGCCTCAGCATCATGTGCCTCAACAGAGTTTTTAGATCACCATTGGATCACCATATGGAGCAAAATCCGCGGTAGAGTCAATTGTTTTAAATATAATGGGAAAATGGCAGAGAAATAAAAAACCAGCTTACCTATTTAGCTATAAAAAAAACTTTGAAAAAAAATTAAGTGAGCAATCAAAATATGAAAAATGACAATGCCTTCATATTTTGAGATGTATCTGGGTAGCAATGAACAGTTCGATTTTTACCTAACAGATTTTAAGAAATTAAATGACTTTCTGAAATTAAAATAGGGTTTGGAGAATTGAAGCTGATTTGAGAAGGAAGTCGTTTCTGCTAAAAGTAAAATATAGTAAACTCTTGTCATTTGTTAATATGCATACAGAATTTCTCCCAAAATTTTAACCAAATATAAAACTAACAGCTGATCTTTTTTTCCTGAGCCATTTTCCACATGGTTGCTAACCTTCCAGAAGAGTGGCTGCAGATCTGGTGCTCAGTTACGCTCACCTCCAGCTAAGAAATTCACTCACTATCCTATAACAACCTCACAAAGTAGTACATGCCCGGTGAGTTCTCAGCAAAGGTACAAATGATTGTGGGTCTGAACCCTCCAGGGTCATTTGTGAATGGCTGAAACTAAAGGTCTGTAGTCTATTTTAAGATGACACAAGCCGGGCGAGGTGGCTCACACCTGTAATCCCAGCACTTTGGGAGGCCAAGGCGGGCGGATCACAAGGTCAGGAGTTAAAGACTAGTGTGGGCAACATAGTTAAACCCCATGTCTACTAAAAATACAAAAAAAATTAGCTGGGCATGGTGTCACGTGCCTGTAGTCCCAGCTACTCAGGAGGCTGAGGCAGAAGAATCGCTTGAACCCAGGAGGCAGAAGTTGTGGTGAGCTGAGATTGCACCACTGCACTCCAGCCTGGGCAACAGGGTGAGATTCCACCTTAAAAAATTAAAAAAAAAAAAAAAAAAAAAAAAAAGATGACCAGGCACAGTCGCTCACGCCTATATTCCCAACACTTTGGAAGGCCGAGGTGTGTGGATCAAAAGGTCAAGAGATCAAGACCATCCTAGTCAACATGATGAAACCCCGTCTCTACTTAGAATACAAAAATTAGCTGAGTGTAGTGGTGCACACCTATAATCCCAGCTACTCAGGAGGCTGAGGCAGGAGAATCACTTAAACCCAGGAGGCGGAAGTTGCAGTGAGCCAAGATCAGGCCACTATACTCCAGCCTGGTGACAGAGTAAGACTCTGTCTCCCCAAAAAAAAAAAAAAAGATGACACACAGTAAGATCCACCTATATACTATGCTTTAAAGTGAGTATTTGGGCAGGCTGCCCTAGCATCTATCTATAGTGACAGCAAAACCTTCATATTATGAAAGGGGCCACTAGGAAGGGAACATCAACAAAGCTAGACAACTGGACACATGACTGGGGACTGGCCTGGGCTTACCTGAGGCTGAACAGCACAGTGAATAAAAACCCAGGATTTGGGAGTCAGGGAGGCGCGTTCTGGCCTAATCATCTATACTTACTTAGAGTACTGGGGCAGGCTATTTAACCTCTCTACAGTTTCATAACTAGTAAAACAAGAGTTTTGACAGCCTTGCCTTATAGAGTTACAGTGAGGTTTAAATGAGACGATGCTGTTTTATACATGCTTAGCCCAGTGCTTGACACTCAGCAAAATACTTAGTAAGCTATGAACACTCTCTGACAGTAAGCACTTACCTCTTTTTGACTACATGTTTTAGGCCAAAATTTCATTAACCCCCTAATAACCTAAAACGAAAAGGAGAAAAACAAATGGCATTTAATTTTTCACATATACTTCTGGGAAAGGTAATTTTTCTGAAGTTTCTGAAATCATGGAAAAAAGACTTACTGGTTCTGTGAGTGAAGGATCTTTCTCCAGAAACTGTACTATACAATATGCCAGCTGAGTAAACAATAAAATAAAAGGCAAAATTTTAAATTCTATATAGTAAGTGCTCAAAAGATATACCATTAAAACTTCCTAAAAGGTTTCCAGATTGGTTTTAATAACTTCACATTTGATCCATTTTGATTATCATAAAAATAAAATCTATATAAAGCAAAACAAGAAGCTACTTTTTCAAGCCAAAGACTAATATTAATATGGCTCCAGGAGAACTTTTTTTAAAAAAGAGTATTAGGGCTGGGAGTGGTGGCTCATGCCTGTAATCCCAGTACTTTGGGAGGATGAGGCAGGCAGATCGCCTGAGGTCAGGAGTTTGAGACCAGCCTGGCCAACATGAAGAAACCCGTCTCTACTAAAAATACAAAATTAGCTGGGCGTGGTAGTGCATGCCTGTCATCCCAGCTACTTGGAAGGCTGAGGAAGGAGAATCGCTTGAACCCAGGAGGCGGAGGTTGCAGTGAGCCAAGATCATACCATTGCACTCCAGCCTGGGCAACAAGAGCAAAACCTAGTCTCAAAAGAGTATTAGGACATGAAGTATTCAGCAAATGAAAAGCAGAGGTGAGACACCACACTCAGCATATTGTGGAATTATCTCACCTCATATACTTTGAGCTACAATCTCAGGGGCTTCCTTTCTGTCTTTGCTAATTTCAACAGTACTGAGTTTTACCGTAGTTCCACAATAGTCCTCTACGGGAATTAAGCACTTAAGAAAAACTTTGCCAATTGCCTGAAATGGCACATGCAAACTAAAGCAGTTTCAAGAGGAGATAAAAGGTTGCACCTGACAGTTAGAACCTGGAGAAATGTAAGAAGAGTTGTACTAACATATCTAAGTAAGATTTTTTAAAATAATAATTATGAAATGTGATACCCTATTTCAAAAACCAAAGGCAAGATTTATAAAAGGGCTTGTAAAGATTCTTGGACAAGAAAACCACCCTTGCAAAAGAACATTTTGATGGTGTTCTAAATTAGAAACATATGGACTAATTTTTCCTCGAAATACAGATTTCACATTTAAAGAGGAACACGCCTTAGAAAAACGTGTTACATTTTTATGCAAACTCAAACATTCCCAATGAGGGGAAGAGGGAGTAAGAATCTAGTAGTATTTAAAATTTTCCTATCCAAAATTTAAAATACTACCCAATAATTTATCTACCCTCAATGACATGGTGACAATGCAAGGCACTCTTATCACAAAAATCAGAATGGGGGCAAGGCAGAGTACGCTTTTTATAGTGATGAAGGCTTGAAAAAAAAGAAAAAGATGTGAAATTACTGATTAATTTGTTTATTTGTTAGAGTGTTTGTGTGTAGAAAGTGATAAAGATATGGTGAGTGACCTAGAAGAGGAGGCAAAAAGAGCAACTGATAGGCTAATTCAAAGTAGGACAGAACAAAATACTTAAGAACATTAAAAAATGATTATATAGGTCCCAATATCTACATCTGATAAGCTCCTGTGCATTTTATTTTAGGTAATACATTCAATATGTTATTGTGTGCACTTGGCCAAGTCATCTAAGTCATCTGTAAAATGAAATGACCTCCCACTTTAAAAATATTTCCATGATTCTAAGGTGCATAGAAAAAAATTTACACATTTTTATTTCCCTCTGGGAGTATTTTAAACTCTAACAAGTCTCTTTCCTTCAGAAATGAAGGCTATATCAATATCAAAAAGACAATGAGTTTGCAAACTTCATTTTGCTTCTAAAAGTAGTTGTACAAAATCCTCCTACCTGTGCGTGGAAGAGTGATAAGCTCCTGACAGTGTGTAAGGGGATCAACACTTTCACCAGAAACTGTTTGTGTTCTGCCTTAAGAGGTAAAGCAAAGCCATTGATAATACTAGGGAGAAAAAAGAGACGCAAATTAGCAATGTTACCACAACAAGTTAAACTGAGACAAACTGTTCTTATGATATTAATTAAACTTAATCAGTCTGTTTGTACAAAACAACAGAATACCCATCCCGGTGGCATTCAGGGTTTCTTTTTTTTTTTTTTTTTCTGAGAGAGAGTCTTGCTCTATCACCCAGGCTGGAAGTGCAGTGGCCCAATGTCAGCTCACTGCAACCTCCACCTCCAGGATTCAATCGACTGCCATGCCTCAGCCCCCCAAGTAGGTGAGATTACAGGCATGCGCCACCATGCCTGGTTAATTTTTTTGTATTTTTATTAGAGATGGGTGGGGTTTGACCATGTTGTCCAGACTGGTCTGGAACTCCTGACCTCAAGTGATCTGCCCACCTCGGCCTCCCAAAGTGCTGAGATAATAGGTGTGAGCCACCTTGCCCAGCCAGGATTTCTTAATGACTTCACAGAATACAATAAGTTGGAATAAAATTTAAGAGAAGAAAATCTGCTTCTGATCATCCAACAAGGGCTGTGCTCCTAAAATTAGTCAGATAGTTTCCGAAAGCTCTTTATCAAGACCCTTTATTTTCCCTCCATTTTCCTTCTCTAAATAATGGCTGCCTTGCTTGCTTCCTCCTTAAATATGACCTTTTCCATTTCCAATCATCATTCCTTCTCATTCCTGAAACCTCTGCCCAGCCTAGGGAAGTCACCAAGAGAAAGCCATGTGACTCTACCTTCCCTTTCTCCTCATATTAGGAGAAAAGATTAAGTAATCGCATCATTCAGCTACATTCGCCTCCCTTGTGTGTGGAAACTTACACCACAGCTCTTTCCAATTCATTCCACTACTCCAGGCAGCAGCTGTTCAAGGACTATACCTGGATACACAACTCCTTTGAAAATGGCAATCTTTCCAATTTATTATATACTTGCTTTCAACAGACAAGGCAAAGGACCAGATGGCCTAGAGACTAATGAGAATGAGATGTTTTGGAGTAACTGGCCTGATCTCAGTTAGATATATCATCTTTGTAGTAATGAATGAACTGTCCGCTCTTTCAGTCATTTCAGTGGAACTAGCAATGCATAATTGTGGAACAAAAGGAACATGAAATCATGTTTTGTAGAGTCAGTTGGAAAACAGGCTAACAGGCACAAATGAGAGAGACCTAATGTACATACAGCAAGAGAGCTAGGTGAGCATCTCGGTGCTACCTGAATCTACTTTTTAAAGTAATATTCACCTGAGATTAGCAATTAGAAACACGTGCTCACCTTCCTAATATTTCCAGCAGTTCAGCTACACCATTGAAGTGTTCTGTTTCATAAACAAACCTGAAAAAAGAGAAAAGGAGGAGAAAGGGGAGGAGAAAAAGAGAGGGGAGGAGAGGAGGAGCAGAAGCGGGGAAGGAGGAGGGGGGAAGAGAGGAGAGGGAGGAGGGTAGGGAGAAAAGAGGAGAAGGAGAGAGAAGAAAGCAAGAAAGAAGAGCGAGGAGGAGAAGGAGGTGGAGAGGAGAAAAAGAGGAAGAGAAGAGGGGGAAGACAGGAGGAGAGGGAGGAGGAGGGGGAAGACAGTAGGAGGAGGCAGGGAAGAGAATAGGAGGAGAGGGAAGAGGAGAGGAGGAGGGGGGAAAGAAAGGAGGAGGAGAGGGGAGAAGAAAGGAAAAGAGGAGAAGGAGGAGAGGGGAGAAGAGAGGAGGAGGGGGGGAGAAGAGAGGAGATGGGGGAGGAGGAGAAGGGGGAAGAGGCGAGCAGGGGAGAGGGAGGAGGAGGAGAGGAGGGGAAGAGAAAAAGGAGTGGGAGGGGAGGAGGGGGAGGAGGAAGAGGAAAAGAGGAAGAGGAGGAAATGAGAGGTAGGAGAAGAGGAGGGGGAGAAGAGAGGAGGGAGAGAGAACAGGAGAAGGAAGGCAGGCAGAAAGGGAGAAAGATAAGTCAGTATACTGTTTTCAGATATTTTTGATTTACTTAATACTTCCATAAAAACATCAACTTTGCGTCTCCTTCTTCCTCCATCACCCTCCACTTACCTTAGAAAAATATTGTTAATCTGTTTTCGGATAAATGCTCTAAGACCAAGAAACTTGCCATAAATTCTGTGTAAAACTGTTTTTAAGTAATCCCGTTCCCGAGGGTCTTCGCTGTCAAATAGCTCCAGAAGCTGTTGTAAATTAAAGACAGTATAGCTGTCAAAGGCAGTTTTGGAAAAGGATTTAGGAATTCTATCTATTATTTAAAATCCCCTCCTTCCTTTCTCAAAAATGTGTTGAGTATCTATTACGTGCCAGGCACAGTGCTAGTCTTTGGGCTTACCATAATAAACAAGTCAGACAAGGGGCTTATATTCTAATAAAGAAATACAAATACAAAACAACAATAAAAGTGGTAATATGAATAATAGCTAATACACATATGGCACTTACTGCGATCATCAGGCAATTTTCCAAGCAATCTACTTATTAATCCTCCTGATGAGGTAGTTTTGTCTCCATTTTACAGATGAGGTAACTGGAGCACATAAGGGTTAAGGAATGTGCCCACGGTCTCACACCTAATAGGTGGTAAAGCTAGAATTTAAACCGCAGCAGCTGAGGCCCAAAGTCCATGATCTCAACCATGCACTATGCTACCTACTGATGTTCCAAATATACGGGTAAAATAAGCCAACTGGGCGTGGTGGCTCACACCTGTAATCCCAGCACTTGGGGAAGCTGAGGCAGGCGGAACACCCGAGTTCAGGAGTTTAAGACCAGCCTGACCAACATGGTGAAAACCTGTCTATACTAAAAATACAAAAATGAGCCAGGTGTAGTGGTGGGCACCTGTAATCCCAGCTACTCAGGAGGCTGAGGCAGGAGAATCACCTGAACCCAGGAGGTGGAGGCTAAAGTGAGCCAAGATTGCACCATTGCACTCCAGCCTGGTGACAGAGCAAGACTCTTTCTTAAAAAAAAAAAAAAAAAAAAAAAAGAGTAAAAAATAACAAGCCTTCAACTCTACTAGAACATACAGGAAAATGAAACAATCTGAATGAATCAATGCAAACATCAAAAAGTCCTCAGTGATACTGGCAATGTTCCTTTTTAGATCTGGACTCCTGTTACATAGGTGTGTTCACTCTGCAAATGGTCATTGAAGTGAATACTGATTACTTCTGTATGTATGTTATAGGTGAATAAAATTTTATTCTTTTTGTGTGTGTGTGTGTGAGATGGAGTCTTGCTCTGTCGCCCAGCTGGAGTGCAGTCGCACAATCTCAGCCAACTGCAACCTCCACCTCCCAGGTTCAAGCAAGCAATTCTCCTGTCTCAATCTCCCGAGTAGCTGGACTACAGGCACCTGCCACCACGCCCAGTTAATTCTGTGTATTTTTAGTAGAGACGGGTTTCATCATACTGCTCAGGCTGGTCTCAAACTCCTGACTTCAGGTGATCCACCCACCTCAGTCTCCTAAAGTGCTGGGATTATAGGCGTGAACCACTGCACCCGGCTGTGAATAACATTTTTAAGTTCCCAAACATTTGTAATCTAAAGTTAATAACCAAACCCTGATAACATCACATCTGTGTGCTAAAATGAGGTCCATGCAACTAGTCCAAAAGAGGTAACAAGCTGAAGTCTCGGCCAAATGCCAGCGGGCACAACAGATTCAACTCAATTTCTATCAAAAATTCCAGCTGCTTGGTTTTTTTATCATAGACAAGTTGATCCTAAAATTTATATGGAAACAAAAGAGACCCAGAAGAGCCAAAATACTCTTGAGGGTAACAGAAGTTGGAAGATTCACACTTCTCAATTTCAAAACTTAGTGTAAAATACAGTAATCAAGACAGTGGGGTACTGGCATAAAGACAGACATACAGATTAATGGAATAGAACTGAGAGTCCAAAAATAAGCCTCACATTTATGGTCAACTGATTTTCAACAAGAATGCCAAGTCATTTCAATGGGGAAAGAATAGTATTTTCAACAAATGGTGCTGGAGCAACAGGATATCCACATCCAAAAGAGTAAGTAGAACCTCTAACTCACAACATACATTCAAATTAACTCAAAATGGACAATCAACCTACAGTTAAGAGCTAAATTATAAAACAATGAGAAGAATAAATCTTATAATCCTAGAATAGGTGATACTTCTTATGACCCCAAACCATAAGCAACAAACAAATAAATTAGACTTCACCAAAACTGAAAACATTCATGCTTCAAAGGACACCATCAAGAAAGTAAAAAGAGAACCCATATACTAGGAGAAGATATGGCTGATCCTGAACAACACAGGTTTGAACTGTGCAAGTTCACTTACATGCAAATTTTCTTCCACTCTTGGCCAGGCCTGGTGGCTCACCCCTGTAATCCCAACACTTTGGGAGGCTGAGACGGGCAGTTCACTTGAGGTCAGGAGTTCGAGATCAGCCTGGCCAAAAGAATGAAATTCTCTCTCTACTAAAAATACAAAAATTAGCTGGGTGCAGTGATGGGTCCCTGTAATCCTAGCTACTCGGGAGGCTGAGGCAGGAGAATTGCTTGAACCTAGGAGGCAGAGGTTGCAGTGAGCCGAGATCGCACCACTGCACTCTAGCCTGGGTGACAGAGTGAGACTCCGTCTAAAAAAAAAAACTCTTCCACTCTTGCTCCCCCAAGACAGCAAGACCAACACTTCCTCTTCTTCCCTCCTCCTCAGCCTTCTCAATATGAAGACCACAAGGATGAAGATCTTTATGATAACCTACCTCCAGTTAATAAACAGAAAATGTATTTTCTCTTCTTTATGATTTTCTTAACATTTTCTTTTCTCTAGCTTGCTTTATTGTAAGAACACAGTACATAATACAGATAACATACAAAATATGTGTTAGTCAACTGTTTATGTCATCAGTAAGGCTTCCTGTCAACAGCAAGCTATTTGTAGTTAAGTTTCTGGGGAGTCAAGTTATACATATAATTTTCAACTGCTCAGGGGTTCAGTACCCCTAACTTCTGCACTGTTCAAGGGCCAACTGTATTTATAAACCCTATGTCTGATAACGGACTAGTATCCACACTATATAAATAACTTTTAGGCTGGGCAAGGTAGCTCACACCTACAATCCCAGCACTTTGGGAGACAAGAGGCAGATGGATTGCTTGTGCCCAGGAGTTCAAGAGCAGCCTTGGCAACATGGCAAAATCCTTTCTCTACAAAAATATTCAAAAATTAGCCAGGCTTGGTGACACATGCCTGTAGTCCCAGGTACTTGGGAGGCTCAAGTGGGAGGATCGCCTGAGACCCAGGAGGTCAAGGCTGCATTGAGCAGTGATGGTGCCATTGCACTCCAGCCTGAGCGGCAGAGAAAGACTCTGTCTCAAAAACAAAAACAAACAACAACAAAAAAGAATTTTTAAAGCTCAACAATAAGAAGACAAATAACCCAGTTTAAAAATGGACGAAGGATTTTTATTTAATAGCTAAATTGCAAAAAAAGTATACAAATAGCCAATAAACACATGAAAAGTACTCAATTTTATTGGTCATTACATAAAAGCAAACCCTGGCTGACAACTGCAATCCTACACTTTGGGAGGCCAAAGCAGACGAATCACGAGGTCAGGAGTTCAAAATCAGCCTGGCCAACATAGTGAAACCCAGTCTCCACTAAAAACACAAAAGTTAGCCAGGCATGCTCGTGCGTGCCTGTAATCCCAGGTACTCGGGAGGCTGAGAAAGGAGAATTGCTTGAACCCAAGAAGCAGAGGTTGCAATGAGCCAAGATCGCGCAACTGCACTCTAGCCTGCACAACAGAGCAAGACTCGGTCTCGGGAGGAAAAGAAAAGAAAAGCAAACCCGGCCAATGAGGAGATACCATTCACTGGACAGCTATAATGAAAAAAAGGGATAATAAAAAGTGCTGGTGAGAATGTGGAGAAACTGGAACCCTCATACATTGTTGGTAAGAATGTAAAATGGTGCAGCTATTTTGGAAAACAGCTTGGCAGTTTCTCAAATCTCCCACAGAGTTACTATATTACTAGTTACTATATGACTAAGCAATACACTTTCAGGTATATATCCAATAGAAATGAAAACACATGTCCACACAAAAACTTGTACACAAATGTTCATGGGTGCAATATTCCTAATAGCTAAAAACTGAAACAACCCAAATATCTGTCAACTGATAAACAAAATGTGATGCCATGGAATATTATTCAGCCATAAAAAGGAACGAAGTACTGATCCACGTTACAACATGAATGAATCTTTCAAACATCATGCTAATTAAAGGAAACCAGATACAGAAGGCCATACAATATATGACTATTTACGTGAAATATCAAGAACAGGCAAATCCATAGCAATGGAAAGTAGAATGGGGGTGACTACTAATGGGTCTGGATTTATTTGGGGGATGATAAAAATGTCCTGCAATGACAATGTGGTGATGGCTACATGACTCTGTAAATACACTAAAAACCACTACATTGGAAACTTTAAAATGGTAAATGTTATGGTGTATGAATTACAACATAATAAATCTGCTACCTTTAAAAAAAGTCAGTGGGCACGTTCCTCTGGCTGAAGAACAAACTTGGAAATCAGTTTGAATGTTACTGAGTTGTTGGTTTTTTGTGTTTTTTTTTTTACATTCATCATCATTCCAATAAAGCAAAATTCAGTTCTAGTGTCTTTATAGCAAAACATTTCAAGACCACACAGCACACAAATTAGACTACCATCGTTATCAAAAAAGCTATTGAGACATATGTAAGTTTGACCTCAGGTGATTAAGACATGAAGTTGAAACTGACAGCAGAATAATAACTTCGTGGTCAGTAACTGAATGTGCTTTTGTTTGGTGTTTTACTTTGAATAAGAGTTATGGACAAAAAAATGGACCATCAAACACGGCAAGAAACACAAACTAAAGGTCAGTCTTCAAAAACAGGCAGTGAGACAGGTCGCAATTTTTAGCTACACAATGCCATCAACCATCCATCTATCATTCATTCACTCAATCGTTTTAAGAATGAGTATTTCAAGTAAATATTTATGGTGTGCTTATTAAGAGCCAGCCAGTGGGCGAGCTTTCAGGGATAACAATGATAAGCAAGACAGATACAGTCTTTGCTTTCTCAGAGCCTATTCTAATGCAGAATACAAACAACTAAATAAACAGCATGTTAGGTAGTTCAGGATGCTGTATAAATACACAGTAGACACATTTACTGTATTTGGAAGAAGTGGAGTGATCAGGGAAGGCTTCTAAAGGAAGTGACATCCAGGCTGACCCATGAAGAAATGAGGAGTTAGAAGGGGGATAAGAGTGCTCCTCACAGGTTCATGAGTACATGCTTTTACTAGCAGCCTATCCAAACAGAAGACATTATTAACTACATCTCTCTGCCCATTCAGCAATACAATAAATAGATATGTACTGAGTTCTTTCTATGTGCCAGTGATTGTCCTCATTGCCAGACATACACATTGTTGAACAATTTTGGAGCCCACCAGGGGAGGCAATGGGTAAGTTAATACATTTCCACAGGAAAACATTCTATCTAGGAAAGAAAGGGATATGGCCCCAACTAGCAAAAAAGGCCCCATACAGACTCCCTTTAACTATAACATGTTCCAAATGATAGAAGATCTCAAATCCATCCACCCAATCCACCCATCTACCCATTCCCATTCCAAGGCTAATAGAAATAATTAACCTTGTGAGTTTTATTTTTTAATTTGGTTTCTACTTTTAAGTGTTTCAAACGGGTTAATGAACAACTTGTAACCAATGTAAGACACAGTTTCAGGATATGTAATATCAGCAAAACTTGAATCAACTTTCCTTGTATCCTGTTTATCTTGAGTTTAATGAATACATAATAATTAAGCAAGAAATGTTTCACTAATGTTTTCATTAGGCTCTCAAAGAAAATGCATTACCAGGTCCCTAACTTTAGATATTTACAAAGCCACAAATATTAAATATATCATGTTCTATTAGAAAGAAAGATGAATTGCAGTATTCAACTATTTTTCTGCTTCTCTGTAGAACATGCTTTTGATGATTTTATGATGTATGAGACAGAAATAGAATAGTGCACAGGCCAAAAAAAAGGGGGAGTAGGATGAGCTCTGATTTCCAAAACAAAATAATATGAGTGTGCTTAGTCATATCTACAGTCCTAATCACTCCCACACAAAAAAAAGAAATATAATCCCACACCTGCAAATGCCTAAGTGGACTGTGCCATCTGTAATATAACAGACAGCTTGTGGCCAAAGAAAAGAAGTGAAGAAGCTGGAGCATTTCCAAGGTGATTACAGAGCAAATACAGACCTGTCAACATACTAACCAGGTTTACAAAAACCAGCCTTCTTGAAGCTAACAAATAGGGATAATCCACATAGTGGTTTAGCCAAATAACCTTTCTTTGAACTTTATAAATCTAAAATGAAATGAGAAGAGTGAAATGAAAAAGGGCTTGTAAAGGTCTTCCAGCTAGGAAGGGGGATTGAACCTCTCTCCTCTTGAATCCTCCCTAAAATGACAGTGAAAGAATAAGAGTGGAAGAAAAGTCTCAGCATAGAGAGGACTGGAGAGAAAATGTAGACTTATTTGTAGACTTCTCAAAGATGGAAGTGGATGACAAGACGTAACTATCTTAGGTTTCCTCTTTTTCCAGTCTGCTAAGTGTTTTTCCATTCCGTGAGCAGGGAGGAAAGCCAACAAGAAGCAGGCCAGTTCACACCACAGAACCCTTAAAAGGATTAAAAAACTGAAGGCACCAGATATATTTGATGGTAAGGGTGTGAGAAATAGCTAAAAATGGGATGACTGGTTGAAAGTCTGTAGACGACCCCCCAGATCCCTATCCCATGTAGTGTACTGATGATTTACAATGTAAGTCTGGAGAGAAAGAGTAAGTATCTAGTCTTGGAGACATCATACATGTTAAGTAAAGCACTTATTGGAAATAATGAGATGAAATAAAACTGCATACCTAAAAGTGACATATTTGCCAGGTTTCTTCCCTGACCGGGCGCCCAATTCTGCAAGTCAGAAGATCAAAAAGTCCCTTTTGGAAGAAACTGACAGCCTCAAGAGGAAAGACTTACAGCTATACTAACAGCTGAGGGTTTCCTAACGAAATGACAAGGTCCCTGACCAGATATCCCAATGAAAGTCACCAGTTGCCAAGTGTCACCATGCAAATATGAACACACACATGTGCACATGGTAACATACACAAGTACTAACCAGCTTTTTGGTAGACTAACATGTAATTATGACTATGAAGCCAAAGATTACCAGCTATTTTAACATAAAAGACCACAACAAACAATTTTAAGGAACTCAGAGGAAACAAGAACAATGCTGGGAGTACCAAAAAATTTGCAAAAAGGAAACTATAACATCTTTAAAGATAAACAAATATGCTGGATCCCTGAAATAAAAGAGTGCTATTATTCAGGTGGATAGTCAGTAAATTTTTTTTTTTTTTTTGAGACGGAGTCTTGAACTGTCGCCCAGGCTGTAGTACAGTGGCATGATCTCAGCTCACTGCAATGTCTACCTCCTGGGTTCCAGCAAATTCTCCTGCCTCAGCGTCCAGAGTAGCTGGGATTACAGGCGTGCACCACCATGCCCAGCTAATTTTCTGTATTTTTAGTAGAGATGGGGTTTCACCATGTTGGTCAGGATGGTCTCGATCTCCTGACCTTGTGATCCGCCCGCCTCGGCCCCCCAAAGTGCTGGGATTACAGGCTTGAGCCACTGTGCCCGGCCAGGAAATATTTAAAAAGCTTTTAGAGGTTCAACATATAACAGAAATAAAAATTTTAGCAGAAGCACTAGAACACTAAAATAAGCAAATGAACGTATAACCAAAAAACAGAGATAATATATAGAAGAAGATTTTAAGAACAAGAAGATCCAATATATAATAGCAATCCAGAGAGATATGGAGACAGAAAAATAGAAAAGGAAGAGAAGGAAATTATCTAAGGAATAATTCAATTCAATTTCCAGGGGGAAAAAAAAGTCATGAATGTCAATATAGACATGGCCCATTAAGTGTTCTGCACAATAAACGAACAAAAAACCCACACCAAAGCACATCACTTTCTGGATATGGGGACAAAGAGAAGATCTCAAAGAACATACAAAGAAGACAGGTCATTATAAAGGATAAGGCTGGTGCACAGGTCTTCTTAATTCCAACACTGGAAGCTGGAAAACAATGGATCAATTCCTTAAAACATCTGGTAAAGCATGGGTTCCAAATTTACACCTAGCCAAAATGTCAATCAAGTATGTCAGCAGGCCGGGCTTGGTGTCTGCTGTAATCCCAGCAGCTGGAGGCTGCAGTGAGCCAAGATTGTGCCACTGCACCCCAGCTTGGGAGACAAAGTGAGAGTCCATCTCAAAAAAAGAAAATGTAGACAGAATAAAGACATTTTCAGACAAGTGATCTCAGAACATTTACATCCCATTCATGCTTTCTTAGGAAGAATCTAGAAAATATGTTCCACCAAAATGACAGGGAGGAAATTAAACAAGCAAAGACACAGTCTAGAAGGGCAGCAAAGGGAAGTGCTGGGATGACCATGTGGATGGCCCAGAGCAAGCAACCAGTGCCAATTAGAGCAGGATGACCAGGAAGAAGATCTCCAAGAAAAAAAAGGAACTGATAGACCAGCTGATGTGTGGGCCATACTGAGAAGGGCTATATGGTACTCTCAGAGAATCAAGGGATACACTAGTGATGAATACATAGGAAAGCAAGTAAAAAATAAGGCAACTATACAAGAAAAGAAATGTAATTATATGCCTTGGAATGAACAACATGTATACAATAGTACTAATCTATCATTTGATTCATTCAAATGCTGTGGTATAATACTGGATGTAGACAGGGAGTTATGGTGGGAGATACATAATGGCTTACAGTAGGAAGTCAACAGAGATAATATCTAAAATGACAAGTTAAAACACAGCAGTATAAGCACGCTATTTAGAAATATGGAGATAAATATACAGAAACAACTGGAAGACTTGAGTGTGGTTACCTCCAGAAAACAGGACTCTGGTATGGAGAAAGATGAGGTAAGAGACTGCCATTTTTCACTAAAACCCAGATAAACATATTAGAATTTTAAAAGTAGACATTATCAAAACTATTTCTGAAAGTCATTAAGAAAGAAAGATTTCATGCAAAAAACCCCAGTTATTCTCTGCTACAATAAAGAAGTAATTACCCTGCCCTATTCCATGTAGAGTAAGATTTTAAAGAACATCAGAAGTATTCAAGTAGATAACCGATAAAATTGGTATTCTAAATGTTTTCATCCAAAGTGTCACAGAGCACTAAAATCAGATGTCCACATTTCTGGCTTTGTTTGCAACTTTATCCTACTATCTGAAAACTGTCTTCCTAATACTTTCACCTTGACCAGATACGAAGAAACAGCCCAGAACAAAGAAACCAGCGCCACAGGTGGTCTGATTCCAATAATCAGAACAACTCAAGGGATGCACTATATGAAATGAAGCAACCTATGGGGCAACCACTGAGAAAGGACGATGGGGACAAGGGATCAAAAGGTTGCCATCACAAGCTTCTGGCAATTCTGACTCCAAGACTCCTACAGAAATTCAATATAAAACTTTCGAAAGTGTAAGGCATACAAATATGAACAACTCCACCAAGTCACACACTTTTACTTTCCTCCTAATTTCAGGCATACTTTCTACAAACTAAAGAAGTCCATTTTTCCCCCCTTGGGCATTCTATCTATTTCAAGATAACCCTGTGATTTAAATTTTTAAGACAACCAATTTGGTCAGCAATTCAAGAAAGAGCTATTGTGCTAAATAATGATGCACTCAGTGGGAAGCGGGCAGGGACTAGCTACATAATTTGTGGGGCCTAGTGCAAAATGAACATGCAGTGCTCCTTGCTCCAAAAGTATTAAGAATTTCAAGACAGCAAGAGCAGAGCACTAAACAGAGCACAGGGCCCTTCTAAGCACGGGGCCCAGTGTAACTGCACAAATTACACAACCAGGAAGCTGGCTCTGGATGCAGGAGTCAGAGCAATAAAGCCCTTTTTACAAGATTTTTGAGTTACACACTGGACAGGACAGGATGAGGCGATCTGCTATTAATTGGTAATTGGTAATGGCTATCTGGTAAAATTCCAGGTAGAAATAAATGCTCTAAACTCTTATTGGCTATAGGCTGTGAGAAGGAAATGTAAACATTTTGACATATTCAAGAAACTTGTATGGAAAATAGTTCTTTGTGTTGGAGCTGAGATTCAAGGACTCATGGAATTTATTTCAGTTTAGAACTAACATTTTTTAACAGGTTGGTTTGTGTCATGTCCAATTTGTCTTGAGTTTTTAAAAACACAATAACAAAAGGTCACTTTTAAGGACAGGCTGAATGATTTGCATGATTGCATAATTTACATGATAATTACAGCACCTTTCAGCTAAATATAACAGCAAATGTGAAGTACAAATTACTAAATAGCAATCTCCAGCAGTACATACGTTTATGGGGATACTTGAATAGTATGTCTCTTAGCAACCACTGACTGCTTTTCAGATTTGGAGAGTAGTTGAAAGCAATCTTTAGAAATACGTTGCTAAACTCTTGCCACAATAATCCAACCAATGAAATAATCCAAGGTTTGGCAATTCATTTGGGTCTAAAGAAGGGGTTGAGGGATCATTAAGAAACCATTTTCTCAACCATCCCAATACAGATGAAAATTATCTTTATTAGGAATAGACAAAATTGTTCCATAAGCCTAGGCAACTCTACATACTCATAGCTCTAGAAGGCAGTTTACCAAGTTACTTAAGTCTAAAATCAACATTACCACAGACAAAAGTGCACTATGCAATGAACTGTTTTTGATAAATCTCTAACAGCTTTCTTATGTAAACACTTAAATGAGTATACAAAAAACTGCAAAAGGTTATGTAAATCTAGATTTAATAAAAATCACAATGAAATTCAAGTGAGTCAGTCATACTATTCTTGAATAAAAAACAATAAAACTCTTCAAACAAAAACATTCAAAACTCTTGAATGAAAAATAACAGACTATTTCATCTGGCCCTACCAAAATATGGATTTCCAGCTTCTCTTGAAAAACCAAAAGATCTAGCAATACTTGGCTCACTTACCTAGAGACCAACAGTTAACAGGAGTGGATTGGCAGCAAGATTTAAGCCCTCTAAATCACCACTGGCAGCAGGATCCATCCAAGCTCTCTAAATCACCACAGTTTTCATCACTCCTTTGGTCATACCCACACAACTTCATTATGTACCATTTGTCTGTCCTCTGCAAAGATTTAAATGTGCTACCCCTGGTTTTCATGTATTATTTTGTTCCTGGCACTAATAAACATTTATGTCCAACACTGATTGAAGGAAATCAGCGGCAAAGTGGAACTAAAGGGAATCCGGAGACACAGGAGACACATGTACCATCTTAAGAGAACCCAACAACCTGGGAAGAACCATGTATGTCGAGTCCAAAGGATACCAGTGATTTTTAGAATAAGAGTTGGATTTCAAGTAATACACAACGTGCTAGGTAAGACGTGACAGGCTAACGCTATATAATTTCATGGATTGAAGCTATTAAAGAAAACACAGCTTAAGAAAGTTCTCAAAACAAGAATGAATCCTAATAAAAATATGAGTGACAACACCAGCATAAAGTTTACTGAATACGAACCATGTGTAGGGAATACTTCTGAGAGCCTGTATAGGTATGTAGTTGTTAAATCTCCACAACAACCTTACAATGTGATTATATTATGGATATTTTGCATCTACTTTCTAGATGAGGAAACTGACGCACAGAGTAGTTATGTCACTTGTCCAAGGTCAAACACAAAAAAAATGGCAGAGCCCTAACTCAAATCAGTCTGTACACTTAACCACCAATCTATATGGCTTCCTGATGAGGAAGAAAAACTCAAGGTATTGAAGAAGGCTCTTGAGGCAACACAGGAAGCTTTCTTTTGAGCTTCAGATTTTAAAAAGGCAGATACAAATGCTGAAAGGAAGGAAGCAAAGAATACTGGGCATAAAAGAATGGTGCTATCCTACAAAAATAGTCTTAGGAAGGTTAATGCACAAAATCAGCTGAGGTTTATGAAAAATGCAAGGCAATAAAATGAGAATGTACTTGCAGATGAAATTTTTTATTATTCTTATTGATTATAACATATATGCTCATCATTTTTTAAATGTAAAAAAGAGATATCTAAAAAAATAGGAAGTGAAGATCATCACGTATAATCACCCCCTTCCAGCCAATTAACAATAACTTGGTAGAACTCCTTTCAAAATTGTTGATGCATATTGCTATAGTCTGAATGTGTCCCCTAAAATTCCTATGACAGAAAGTTAATCCCCAATGAAACAGTGTTGGGAAGTAAGGCCTTTTGGTAGGTGTTGATGTCATAAGGGCTCTGCCCTCATAAATTAATGCCACTATAAAAGGGATTTGGGACATGGGTTCACTCTCTCTCGTTCTTCCACCTTCTACCATGTGAGGCGGTACACAGTAAGATGGCACTCACTAGATGCCAGCACCTTGATCTTGGACTTCCCAGCCTCCAGAACTGTAAGAAATAATGTTCTTGATAAATTACCCAGTCTCAGGCATTTTGTTAAAGCAGCACAAAAGAACTAAGACAAAAATACCAACATTACTTTTCCCAAAAATAATAGATACAGGCTCAAAAATTATACTGTACTATAACAATGCATGTTTAACTTAAAAATAGATCATGTTCCTTGACATGTACAGGTAAAAAAAAAAAAGATTATGAGTAGGTCTATCACATTCTTTTGCTAATTGACGAATATTTCACTATACGAATGTCCACAGTTCAATTACCTTCTACTAAGGAACTTTAAAGTTATCTTCTAATTTTCTAATAATTATTAACAACAGTACATTCAGTATCTTTGTACATATATCTTTTGTACATATCTGATTATCTCTCATGGAACTGCTGGGTGTAAATTTAAGTTGACAGAATATTATTGGTTTCCTCTTCAGGACAATTACGCCAATTTAAAGTACGTGTGTACATAGTCATTCATTCATTCACTCATTCATTCATTTGGTACATCTTCTTATGGGTTTTATGGCACACTCAGAAGGGTCATCTCCACCTAAGGCCTTATTACATTCCATTCACCTGTTCCAATGCCATACTGTTTTAATTAATTTACCTTTGTAGTATGTTATATTATTTAATAAGTAAAGTACCATATCATTAGTCATCTTTTTCAAAAATTTATTTCATGAACTCTAAACATTTCAAGTTTTTAAAACAACTGTAATTTTAATTGAACTGCACTAATATACAAATAATTTATAGATTATATAGACATCTTTCTGATGGTGAGTCTTCCCATCTAGGAATATGCTACATTTCTGCATTTTTCAAGCCTTAAGTTTCATATATATTTTAAAAATTCTACTTCAAAAAGTGAAGATTTTAAAATTAATATTGGAAGCCAGGCACAATGACTCATGCCTGTACTGCCAGCACTGTGGGAGGCCAAGGTGGGCGGATCACTTTAGGTCAAGAGTTTAAGAGCAGCCTGGCCAACGTGGCAAAATGACGTCTCTACTAAAAATACAAAAATTAGCTAGATGTGGTGGTGCACATCTGTCATCACAGCTACTCAGGTGGCTGAGGCACAAGAATCACTTGAACCTGGGAGGTGGAGGTTGCAGTGAGCTTAAATCACACCTCTGCACTCCAGCCTGGGCAACAGAGCAAGACTCTGTCTCAAAAAATAAATAAATAAAAATAAAATTAATATTGAAATCAAGAAAAATAATACAATGTATCAAGGTGAGCAGATAATATATGAGGGGGATATGAAAAGAGTGAATTAATATTTAATGAGCAGCTACTATGCCCCATAAGTGGTACCAATAGACATTTTTACAAGTCATCTCATTTTACCTCATAACAAGCCTACTTGCTGTGACTTGTTGTGACAGGTGACTCTTAATGTCACTTAATAGAAAAGATACTGAGGCTCAGAGTAGGCAATAATCTGCCCAAAGTTTTCAGTCACATGTTGAAGACTGAAGGCAGGGATCCTGTCTTTGTATCCACACTGCCAAGTGAACTGAGGAGATTTCACAACTGTCAATTTTGAGGTGTTTCCTATTTTACTTAACTGTATCTCATTTATCCTGTTATCCCATGTCATGAATGAGGAAATCAGGCTTAGACAACAGGTGTACAAACTTGCTGAAAGTTATACTGCAAGTAGGCAGAGAAGCCAGAGTTTGTATGCAGTTTCTTCTGACCGTATAGCTCACATTCTCAGCTCCTGAAATACATAGGGAGTCAGGATTCAAGCCCGAAGCCTCCTAACTTTCCACTACGTCATAGCAAAATAGCTCAATACCTATTTTGCTTTTGTATTCACTGACAGAGGAAAGAGAGTCAGAAGACTGACTGCAAAGAACATATTCAGCTGCTATAGAAAATAAGTTGAAATCTCATGGATACAATAAATTCTGTCTAACTGAAGAAAGAAATTTTAAACTGAGATTACCAAGATTCCTTTTTGAGATCATTGAAAATCCACAGAAAATAGAAATCTGCCCAAAGAAAAGAAACAGGGTAAATGTCATCCTGATTTGTCAAAAGGAAAGGGATGAAGGTTTCCATGTCATGAGAGAAACACACTAGGACCAGGTGGCACCATGGGAGACTGTGGAGTTTAGAAAAATGCTGGAACAAAAAAAAAAAAAAAATGCTGGAACAAGCAGGGGTGTGAAAAAGACCTGACTGCAGAGTGCAGAGGTTGGAAGGACCTGTCAATTCAAGGACAGTTAATTCATAGCGGGAAAAAGGAGGAGGATGGAGTGAGATGGGGAATAATGGGGTAAAATATCAGCATCAATTCCTCAAGCCCCAAAGACCCGCCCACAAGTGCGGTGGTGTTATACAGATATACTGCACTGATATAGTTTGGTTTTTGTTCCTGCCAAATCTCATGTTGAAATGTGATCCCCAATGGTGGAGGTGGGGCCTAGTGCAAGGTATCTGGATCATGGGGGTGATCCCTCATGAATGGCTTGGGGCTGTACTTGATTCATGAATGAGTTCTCGCTCTATTAGTTACTGTGAGATTTGGTTGTTTAAAAAAAGGCCTGGCCACTTCCGCCCCCTCTGGCTTGTTCTTCTCTCACCATGTAACACACACATGCTCCCCCTTTGCCTGCTACCATGATTATAAGCTTCCTGAGGCCCTCACCAGAAGCAGATGCTAGTGCCATGCTTCTTGTACAGTCTGCAGAATCGTGAACCAAATAAACCTCTTTTCTTCAATAAATTACCCAGCCACAAGAATTCCTTTATAACAACACAAAATGGACTAATACATGCATGGTGGTGAAGTCTGGGCTTTCAGTGTACCCATACACAATAGTGTACACTGTACCCAATAGGTAGTATTTTATCCTAGTTAAACAATTTTAATCAGTGACTTAGATAGCATATTTAGGTTACAGATTTTGTCATAAAGACGGAAGACCCAGTGAATAAGGTAGACATGAATCAGGGATAAACGATTCCACAGGAACACATGCCAAGTCCTACATTTAGATTAAAAAGCAAACTGTGAAACAATAGGAAAGCCAGGCATGGTGGTTAGACAACTGTAGTTTCAGCTACTTGGAAGACTGAGGTGGATCACTTGAGCCCAATCCAGGCAACATAGCAAGGCCCTGTTTGTTTAAAAAAGAAAAAAGAAGAGAAACTTGCAGCAATATGCAGAAAGCTCAATTAGAAGCCAGCTATAACCACAAGCTTAACATAAGTTGGCAATGTCATGCTACAGCAAGAGATGCTCATAAGACTTTTCCTTTAAGAAAGAGTCCAGACAAAGGAATGAAAAAGTCAACTCTAAGCTGCACTGGGCTGACCAGGCTCAGGGCATTCTGTTCAGATATAGATATCATATTAGAAGACCAATGGACAAATCCAGAAGACACTGAAGGCTTCAAAACTAACAAATGAAAAAAGCTTGACAGAACTCAGAACTCGGTCTGCAGGAGAAAATGCATAATGACAGCTGGTAGGCTGGATTCAGAAGGCAAATGGGCTAGTTCATTCTGTACAGGATTTTAGTAATACCAGAAAACTTCACATAAGAATCTGGATTTCTGTTTATCTTGGGGGTTGGTGGGGAGAAAAGTCTGGGGATAACTTAATGAAGAGGGGAAGCCAAAGCCCCATTTAATAGGAATCAGTCTACATCCTATTGTCTGACCCCTGGCTTTCAGACCTACTATGAGTGAGGCTATGAGCATTTGAATTGCAACCACTGTTGTAGAGAAAAAGTCAAAGGGTGAACACAAAACCTGAAAGGTTATGTCTGGGCTAGAGATACACTAAGAAATTATTCTGGGGAGAATAAGGACAAAAGGTACAAGGTATAGAGAGGTTCAACATAAAAAACAACTTCCTAACAAAAATGGAACAAGCTGCCTGTACATATGACTTTTCTTCACTGAAAAAGCATCTCAAAGGAGACTAACTCACTAGACTAAAGAACTAGAATACATAACCCAAAACATCCTTTCCAAATCTGGGTTTCTCTGATGTTTTCATATTCTAAGTTTTATTATCTTCAGTACTGTCTACCATGGACAGCACACTGGGCTGAGCCCTGCACGCATTTTGTGTAAGAAAAGCACTGGCTTCATAGTTAGACCATAGGATTTATTGATTTCATGTCAACTAAATATAGGCTCTAACAGAATATTACTATCTGATCCTCTCAGGCACATTAATTCACAAAAAATAAGAGAACCCTATTATTTCATTAGCAGTCAGATGTAAGGGCTACTTCTCCCTTGCAGTCATTCCAAGTTACAGTGAGGGAATCACAAGGAGGCCTCATGGCATGATGGACAGAAAACCTGAATAGGAAATGTGCTTGAGCAAACTTGATAATCTTTCTATACCTCAGTTTATACATCCATAAAAAGTGGTGGGGGGGCAGAGGAGGGCATAAAAATTTAGCCATGTCTATTTTACAAGACTGTTGTAAAAATCAAATTAAATAATGCAAACAAAGGTGCTCTGACAATTAGACGGCACTATATACATGCAAGACTTTTCAATATAAAACAGATCTACTATGTATTACTTCCATTTTTCTGAAATAAGTTCTGCTTCGTTGGCATAACAATCCATATCAGTCTAACTACTCACCCAGTGATTCACATATCCACCTATTTACCTACCTTTCCATCTCTATTTCAGACCTCACTTTTCCAAAGCCTCCCATGTTAAAGTGTAAGCCAGGATTCACCAGAGTGGTACCAAAGTGCTCTAAACGTGAAGTAGAACTCAATGACTGGCCCCACATACCTAGGGGAATAGGGAGTACAGCTACTAATGAGCCCCACAGGCAAGGCACCAAAGCTCCTTTCAGTTCTGAGCTGAAAAGTGAACTTTGGGTTTAATTCCACTCAGCCTTACTTAGGCTGTGGAGGAGCCTCCATGCTCATCAGGTCTCTGGACGCTTACCTGCCCCTATTGGATTGAACCCATGAAACTGCTGTTTTAAGCGTTAAAAACCATCAAAAAACTTAGCTATGGTTCAACCTATATTTTGCAAATTCCAAATGTATTAATTTAATTAAGGAAAGAAATTAGATCACAAAGCTTATCAGCCTCATCCCAGTAAGGCATAGGAGATCAATTTCCTGCCAAATTAATGTTTTACTTTTTTATTTTATTTTTAGACAGGGTCTTGCTCTGTTGCCCAAGCTAGAACAAATTAATGTTTTAAATTTGAAATTCTTCTTACTGGCTCACTAAAGAGATAAACATTTATTCTTTCCTACATTAGGTGCCCCATATGTCACTCAGAAAAGAGCTACACCAGTTTGGCTCAAGTATCTATTTTTATAGACAAATAATATATCAACAACAGGAGCACGGAAGTGTTACCTAAAACTTCAGCACCATGAAAGCACCCAAGTCCTCGATAAAAAGGAAGATCCATGGTTATAACATGTACAATGAGGAGTCAGGAAAAAAGTGTTCCCAGAGATGTTCCAAATGGACAGATGAGAGTTAATTTGCCCTTTAGGCAAATTTTAGAATGTTAAGCTGTGCTATTTCCTAGCAGTGAAAGCTCATCAGTACCCTGAATTTGATTATTTATTGCAGGTTATTTCCACTTTGAAAGTCTGAGCTTGCCTATGCAGTTTGAACAGATCTATACCACAGTTCTTTAAGAATCATTATGCAAATATAAGTTTTTAAGCTATATAAAGATTCACACAAACCAGGGTTATATAAATGAAATTACTTTATAATTAAATTTTAAGGAAGAAAACTGTAGGGCTTTGGGCATTAGCATTCCTGGCTATTTAAATGTAATTGTTCTATCACAAATAAATTTAAATGTACTTACTACTTTTAATAGGCAGTAATGGAAATTAACATATATATATGTGGGTGATATAACTGACATTGCAAAACTTTTTTAACAAATATGAAGAGAAAATGAGATAAAGTGTTAACTGATTGACAAATATATCCACAATAATTTGCTTACCTGTAATACAAATTTCTGATCTATATATTTTTTGGCAATGCTGGGTTGGAATTCTTGGCTTTCCAAAAATCGTATGAAAAATTCATATACAAGCTGCAACAAAGAGATCATAGTTAATTTCAAATTATGATTCACTGAGAATAGTACTAAAAACCACCAAAAGCCTATAACACTAAAAGTGACAGGGCTTAGAAAATTGATTTTAATATCAATCAACAAACCAGGCCAGCCTTTCTTGTGGTTCATGGTTGCTATCACGCTTTCAACTTTTAAAATTTTTAATTAGAAAACACAACCAAACAAAGCAAAGAAATATTTCCCATAATCTTACCATTCAGAGACACCCATGGTTAACATTTTATTGTATATATCTCCTTCAACAACATACTGATGTACTATATAGTCTTACGGTTTTGCAAACTACTTGCACCATTTAAACAATATATTGGGCCGGGTAAGGTGGCTCACGCCTATAATCCCAGCACTTTGGGAGGCCGAGGCGGGTGGATCACGAGGTCAAGAGATCGAGACCATCCTGGTCAACATGGTGAAACCCCGTCTCTACTAAAAATACAAAAAATTAGCTGGGCATGGTGGCGCGTGCCTGTAATCCCAGCTACTCAGGAGGCTGAGGCAGGAGAATTGCCTGAACCCAGGAGGCGGAGGTTGCGGTGAGCAGAGATCGTGCCATTGCACTCCAGCCTGGGTAACAAGAGCGAAACTCCATCTCAAAAAAAAAACAAAACAAAAAAAACAACAATATATTATGTATATACATCATTTAGCATACTATATAAATATACTTTTACAGTTTTACAGACTACCATTTAAACAATGTATTATGAACAATTTACATCAACAATATCTAAACTATCATTCTTAGTAGCTCTAAGAGTCCATTATACATAATTTATAATGAATAATTCCATTATTCATAGTTAATTTCGCCAATCTCCCAAGCTTAGACATCTAAGTAGTTTCTGAATTATTTCCCCATCATTCTGCAACAACATGCATCACATAACACATGTCAACGTGTACTTGTTCAATTATGCCATGAGAAAATATTTCTAAATTGCCAAATCACAAGATATCCAAACATTCAGAATTTTTGATACTCATTAACAAATTTCTTTTCAGAAAGTTTATGGCAATTTCTACTCATCCAATAAGGTGGTGTGGCACAATATACCCATTTGCAAAGAGTCAGCTCAAATAACTGTTCTGATAAACAGTGGGGAATCATTGCTTATTCTCTTTGCATAGTAAGTCCATGTTAAAGGCTACATTAGATCCTGGTGAGGTATGCAACAGTATATCAAAACCAGAACCTTTAGCTGGTACAACTGTTTACGCCTCTAGTCTCAGCTACTCAGAAGGCTGAGCCTGGAAACAGAAGAAGACTACGTTTCTTTAATACACAGACACACACACACAGACACACACACACACACACACACACACCCAGACCATTTTTTTTTTTTGAGATGGAGTCTCCCTCTTTTCACCTAGGCTGGAGTGCAGTGGCGTGATCTCGGCTCACTGCAATCTCTGTAACCCAGGTTCAAGCAATTCTCCTGCCTCAGCCTCCCAAGTAGCTGGGACTACAGGTAGGTACCACCATGCCTGGCTAATTTTTTGTATTTTTAGTAGAGGCGGGGTTTCACCAGGTTAGCCAGGATGATCTTGATCTCCTGACCTCGTGATTTGCTCACTTCAGCATCCCAAAGTGCTGGGATTATAGGCGTGAGCCACCACACCTGGCCAAAATCCAGAAGGTTTTAAGATACGAATACTGGGTTGAACATCTAGCTCTTTCCCTTATTAACTGTGTAACCCTGAGCAAGTTAATTTCGCTGAAACTTTGTCTCTTCAATTTTATAATGGAGATGGATGGTCTCTAAGATTAAATGTGATAATACACACATAAAGCCCTGTGCACAATGACTAACACGTATCAACATCGCTATTCCTAAAATAGCATTTGCTAACTTTGTGGTCTCACTCCTTTACACATAACGAGGACCCCAAAGCTTTTGTTTATATGAGAGAAATACTATATGTGTGTGTGTGTGTGTGTGTGTGTATGTATATATATACATACACACATACATAAATTAGAAATAAAAATTTTTTAAAACTTTAAAATTTTACTATTTCATTTAAAAACAAAATACATTATATGTTAATGTAAGTAATATGTTCCTGTTTAAAGAAAAAAAACTCTTTACTTTCCAAATGAATTCAGAAGGCATTGTTTTATAGTTTTGTCAATCTCTTTAATATATGCCTTAATGTAAGACAGATTCTCATCTGCTTCTATATCCAATCTGTTGTGATATGTCATTTGTTTCAAGTATATAAAGAAAATCAAGCCTGATGGATGGAGATCCAGTAGTTGAAAAAAGGGGGAGTATTTTACTGGTTTTTATTCTCCTACATAATTGTGGATATTCTTCTTTGATGCTACACTAAAACTCAATGAACTGTCATTTCTTAAAGATTAGTTGCAACATAAAATCTGAAATATCAATGAACTTTTCATACTTTGTTACACTAAAATCCAATCATCTGTCTTGCACTTCGAATGAATCTTTATCCATGCATGTCTCCAAACATCATTTGCCAAAAGGAAAATATTCGTTCACTGAGTTATGTAGCTCTTTCAAATGTTGACACCTTTCATTACACAGTATCTAAAAATATCACATTCTTTATTATTTCAATTTTATTTTTAAAAAAGTCTTTAAGCTTTGGGAAGCTGCAAGCTCAAGGTGACAGATGCAAGACAGATATAAGTTTTCTAAAATTCTAATTCTAAATTCATTAACACTCTAATTTTGTCAGTGATAACAAATATATCAAATGGTTTCCTTGTTTGTTTCAGAGAAAATATCTGCCAAATACCCAAGTCTGAATAACCATAGTTTGTCAGTCATTCTTTCAAGTAAAAATGATGTTTCCTAAGGGAAAAAAAAGTAGTTTAGGTTACAGCTCAAAAACTATTATGCAAGGCCAGACGCAGTGGCTCATGCCTGTAATACCAGTACTTTGGGAGGCTGAGGCAGGCGAACTATGAGGTCAAGAGGTCGAGACCATCCTGGCCAACATGGTGAAACCCCATCTCTATTAAAATACAAAAAAATTAGCTGAGTGTGGGCATGCACCTGTAATCCCAGTTACTCAGGAGGATGAGGCAGGAGGATCACCCGAACCCAGGAGGCAGAGGCTGCAGTGAGCTGAGATCGCATCACTGCATTCCAGCCTGGTGGCAGAATGAGATTCCACTCAAAAAAAAAAAAAAAACTATTACACAAATGCTTTTCTATAAGATAACCATTATATTTCAGTATGCAGTGGATGTTAATATCCATACTTCCCATTGTGTTATGTAGGATATTTTTAAATGTGTGCTTGAGGGTCAAAATTTAATAAAATTATTTAATTTTTACTGCTTCTTCAAAGATGTTCTCAAGTGAAATCAGCTTTTTTACATTTTTAATTGCAAGAACACAGCAGTGAAGAATACTTTACCAGTTTGGCACAAGTGCCTTGATTCTCATTAAGGTAGCAGCAATTTTAACCACCATTGCTTTTGCAATGAACAGTACAAACATCAACACGGTGAAAGGACAAATCATATATACAGCACTGTTACAATGGTAGTTCTGACCTTGCAGGACACTGAAAATCAGGTCTAAGAGCCCCTCTAAGGGTCCACAGATACCACTGATTTAAACGTTTCCCATAGCAACGTTGTGACTTCAGACTCTTAAATTAGGGATTCACATTAGCATTTTACGTCCTTATAAAACTATGTTTTTCTCCTTGAAACTCTCTGAATTCAGAAAAATTTCTTTCCTAACGATCCAGACATTGCCAAGTTTCACATCGTTATTCTGCTAGTCAAAATAAGACTAGGACCTAGGTCTTAAGACCTCAGAGAACTGTTCTTTTTCTAATACACTCATCTGTCAACTCTCAGTATTACAAACAGAATTATTTGTAATTAATAATTCATGTCGCCTTATTCAAATGACGACATCAAGTGGGGTTTAGCCCTCTTTTGATCACCACAAAGAGGGGAGATTTCCATCTTCTAGGCTGACCTGTGGACTAGTAAGGCTTTCCAGCAAGACTGGCAAAGTCCTCTCTCTCTGGTCCCTTGAAAGCAGTTACGGTATAAAATGCTTTGATGGAAATACTTCAGATATATTTATTAATAAGCATAAGTGCTCTCTGCACTTAAGACAAAGATTTTACGTCAAAATCAAAAATCTCCCCTAAGTTTCTAAAGAGAAAGACTGGGGGCTGGGGGAGGCCAAACTACTTTTCAAGGTTACATAAGTGAATTCTCCCAGGAACTTTAGTAAAAAGACCTTAAAAATTCCTGTTTCTCAGTCTCAAGTGGAAAGCATTAAAAACAAATCCTTAATTGTAAATAAAAGTCCTATAAAGTTGTATTCTACTGAAGACACACCTAATTTCAGATAATATATAAACAAGATACTAATTCAGATAATTGAAAAGGCTGACTCACATACATAGAATAGACCCCTTTGAGATATTTAAACTAAAAATTTGTGGATTTAATTTTTTTGTCTATTTTTAAAGATCACAAAAGGTCCACAATTTGTTATAATCGGTAATCTTTTTCCTTTTTTTTTTTTTTTTTTCTTGGAGACAAGGTCTCACTCTGTCACCCAGGCCGGAGTGCAGTGGTGCAATCTTGGCTCACTGCCTCCCAGGTTCAAGCAATTCTCAAGCCTCAGCCTCCTGAGTAGCTGGGATTACAGGCATATGCCACCATGCCTAGCTAATTTCTGTATTTTTCCTAGAGATGAAGTTTCACTATGTTGGCCAGGCTGCTCTCAAATTCCTGGCCTCAAGTGATCTGCCCGCCTTGGCCTCCCAAAGTGCTAGGATAACAGGCGTGGGCCATCACACCCAGCCTATCAGTAATTTTGTGTAGGCCACAAATTTAAATCAAAAAGGTATGCAAGAGCAGTCAATTAGCTGGTCAATGAGCCCAGCCAACCACTCAACAACCACGTTTCAATGTAATTTTGTTGTTTTGACCTCCTGTCAGATATTTATAGTTTCTTTGTTGCAAAATGTGTTCCAGAAAAGGAAGCATACTGCTAATTATGAAGTTAATAAAAAGTGAAAAGGTCTAAAACTCTGCTTTGGTTTGGTCAGAAAAACAGACAGATCAACTGAAAAGTAAAATGTTAAACTTCATGATAGGTGACTATGACATGAATGACCTATCATGAGAAGAAAAAGAGATTTCTTATACATTCAATAAGTGCTCTCATTAGTGCTAAAGCCACCTAACACTGAAAATGGAAAGGTGAGTAATTTGTGCTATACAAAGTAAACACAGGATTCTTGCGACCACCTCAGGTGCCTTGGTCCAAAAGCAACAAACAGATGGTGAAGGTAACAGTGTGCCTAGTGACCTGACCTTTACTATGAATGAAAGTTGATTTACAAATTTTAAAAGTTTCCTTCACCTGACCCAGCATTAGTGGGTCATATTTCCCCCTGAGCTAAAGAAAGGACAAAAGGATTACAACCTTGAACAGAATAACAACACAAATGAAATCAGTCCATATTATAATACCGTTTCTGCCTTTATATCCAAAAGGGAACAGGTCTCATCACCATTCTTCATTGTTTTTTTGGTTTTAGGGTTTCAGATGAACTAAATGGTTAATATGCCTGCAGTAATGACAGTGTAAGCTAGAGTGTTTTTTTCTTTTTTTGTGGCAGAACAGTTTCAGGAATTAATTTGGTCCTGTATTTTACAGAGCCATTAAGTATGTAAAGAATTAACTGTAATATTGAGTAAAACTTTATTGTACTTCAGGGGAAATTTATGTCTACGGTTATTATGATTTAGAATATTCAAAAAGCTCTCGCAAATGCCAAGAGTAGTCCACAGTCTCTTCTTTGGAATACAGAGAAGACAATACGCTGAGGCTTTGAAGACATCTCTTTACTTGACTTTTCCATCACAAGATATGAGACTACTGAGGAGATTATCTTTTTGCTGTTAAATTTCTTCCAGACTAAACTGGAATTCAATGAACTGGCACCAAACACTAAGAATAAGACATGATAATTCATCCATTCAAAAGAGTAATTCTTTTTTGGATTGTGTCACAATCTGGGATATATCTATGAAAAGCACAAATAGTTTTACAAATTTCTTAGATTGCAGATAATATGTTTTGAACCTTAAAAAAAATCATAACATCTAAGACAGTAAATCAACTACAGTGTTTTAAGTAATTTACCCAACCTTAACACTGAAGGCAAGAATTCATAGGCATAACATGCCTGAGTAAGAGTTGAGAAAACAGAGCCCCTAAAAGCTCTCTATTCGTAACTAGGGGAAATAGCATATGTGTGTACCTACAGAAACTTCTGAGTTGTCAAAGTAGGGCAGAAAGACTTGCAAATTTGCATCAGAAATTCTGAAGTAGGGGAAAAAAACTCTTAGACTATCTCTCGGCTTTCTCTCTCGGCTGCACAGTTTGTTTGCTTTTCAAAAAGTCAACTTGAACCATGAATACATTTCTACAAAAATGCAGCAGCTTCTGCCTAGGGGTGAAGATGTACAAGGTATTATTCATTTTCTTCCACCCCTTCCCTCCTTGCTATTTGTCAAGCAACCTGAGGATATTCTAACTCAATGAAAGGGTGACTTTGGGGTTCAACATGTACAAATTTCCTTGCTCTATTCTTTTGAGAAATGTTGGCCTTGAGAGGAGGCAGCACAAGGGAGGAAGGAGCTGGAAAACTACCAGTATATATCATACAAGTTAATACAATACACACAGGTCTAGTGCTGGAAACAGATGCAGTGATGCCCCTGGATCCATCCTGGCACAATGAATATGATTGGAAAACATGGCCTTCTCAGTGCAAGAGAACAGAACTGGCCTTCACCCAAGCTTTCTCTCAGCTGTTACTCTTCCTTACAATACTGTGAACAAAATAGCTATTACAGTTTGGTTTGTCCTTCTAACTAAGAAAACACATTTGTAGTTATTGTGACGACAGGCATACAAAGTTCCCAGGACACACACTGCCAAAAATGAGATATATACTCTGTGAGCTAATCACATCCAACTAATATGAAAATAAAATAATTCTGTGCTTTGAGGCTCTGGTGGACAATATCATAAAGAAGCTCTAAGGCCGGGCACAGTGGCTCACGCCTGTAATCCCAGCACTATGCAAAGCAGAGGTGGGCAGATCACAAAGTCGAAAGTTCAAGACCAGCCTGGGCAACATGGTGAAACTCTATTAAAATACAAAAAATTAGCTGGGCGTGGTGATGGGCACCTGTAATCCCAGCTACATGGGAGGCCGAGGCGGGAGAATCACTTGAACCCGGGAGGGAGAGGTTGCAGTGAGCTGAGACTGTACCACTGCACTCCAATCTGGGTGACAGAGCAAGACTCCGTCTCCAAAAAAAAAAAAAGAAGCTCTAATAGAGGAATAAAAATTGCTGACTATACCTGCAATGTGGTGGGGGGACACTAAAACATCACACTGACACTATTTTATTCTTTTGGCATCCTAATTATCAACAGTAAGAAATATAAAAAGCATGCTCTAATTTTCCATTAATGTACTCTAATTTGATTTCTTGGTGAATAAAGGCCTTCAAGGAATTCCCATGCTCAAGAGCTAATGAATTAATGGAGTTTTCTTTTATAACAAATGGTATTTCGAAGTACCTGTAAGTGTGGCCACGATGCCTCAAGGGTAGGTTCATCTTCTTCTGGATCAAATTCATTGCTGTCACTAGGAGGGAGAGTTCTGAATATATTGCAAGATACCTAAAAATAAACAAGCAGCAGAGTTAACGGGAAGCACCTTCTGTGCAGTTTTACACAAGGTCCTTGGAACCAAGCCGAGGGGAACCCAAATAACAGTGCACAAGGAACATCACCAACTAGAATAAACTCTTTCTAGAGGCTCTGAGGCTGGGACCACCTGCAGGCAAGCTGCAAAGCAGCAAAGCAGCAAAGCAGCACCATCGTACCTTCTTGAACACTATTCCTCATCCTTATTTGGCCCTTCCCACCCTAGGTCCTCATTTTATACCTCCCATCAAAGCCTGCTCTTGGTTACTTACCAGTCAAGCATGTTTCTGATTAACTAACTGACACTAAGAAACAAATAACTGCTAATGGGGTTCGTGTGCTTCCCTTATCAGGCTTAGTCACTATTTGCAAACTTATGGTTGAAATAATAATGAAATTTCAGGCTGGGCATGGTGGCTCACGCCTGTAATCCCAACACTTTGGGAGGCCAAAGTGGGTGGATCACAAGGTCAGAAGATCGAGGCCATCCGGCCAAAATGGTGAAACCCCGTCTCTACTAAAAATACAAAAATTAGCCGGGCGTGGTGGCAGGTGCCTGTAATCCCAGCTGTTGGGAGGCTGAGGCAAGAAAATTGCTTGTACATGGGAGGTGGAGGTTGCAGTGAGCTGAGATCGCACCACTGCACTCCAACCTGGCAACGGAGCGAGACTCTTATCTCAAAAAAAAAAAAAAAAAGAAGTGTTAGACTTTTGTAATAACCTTTAAAATATTCCTTATCTGTCCTCAATAAGTTGGTTTACAAAATAATAATGATACTCAGAATAAATATATCTGTGATATAAACCTCTATAAACTAGGTATTCCTTAACCACAGGCAAGACCCAAACTAAATGATGGTTGTTCAAAACATGGCCATGAGTAGATTAACTGTTGAAACTGGGTGATGAAGAGATGAGAGTTCATTATACTATCTATTACTTCTGTATATGTTACAAGATTTTCCTTTTTTTTTGAGACAGAGTCTCGCTCTGTCACCCTGGCTGAAGTGCAGTGATGCAATCTCAGCTCACTGCAACCTCCGCCTCCCAGGTTCAAGTGATTCTCCTGCCTCAGCCTCCTGAGTAGCTGGGATTACAGGCGCATTCCACCACACTTGGCTAATTTTTTATCTTTAAGTAGAGACAAGGTTTCACCATGTTGATCAGGCTAGTCTCAAACTCCTGACATCAAGTGACCTGCCCACTTTAGCCTCCCAAAGTGCTGGGATTACAGGTGTGAGCCACCACACGTGGCCTATTACAAGATTTCTATAGTAAAATGTTTGTTTTAAATGTTGTTGGTACTAGTCTCAGGGTTCCTTTTCAGTTTCTGTTTCTTGCCCCACTCGCCCATTCATCTTTCTCCTAATGACCCAAACATATCCTCAGATCTGAAGAATAAGACAGGGAGGGGCAGGGGAATATGCATAAAAAGCGAGAAGGGAAAAAGAAAAGAGATATTGCATCAGAAGTCTTTGCTGGCCTTCCTATGTAATGCAGAAAATACTGAGCTATAAAATGCTGCTCTGAAAGAGAAAAGAAGAAAGGCTTTAGGGTCCCCATATAATCTGAATGTGTTTATTCATCCAATAAATATTTATTAAGTGCCTATTATGTGCACACACTGTTCTAGGCACTGGGAAAATAGTAGTGAACAAAGCAGAGAAAAATCCATGCCCTCATGGAACTTACATTCTAGTTAAAGTAACAATTATCCCCATTTCCTAGCTATGGAAACAGCTCAGATGTGTAAGCTATGGGAAGGAGATTCAATTTTATTTTACTGCAATGGGAGGCCATTAGTAAATCTTAAAACAGAGAAGTGGCATGATCTGATTTTTGCTTTAAAAAAGTCACTCCAACAGCTATGTATAGAATAGGCAGGAAGAGGACAAGTTAGAAGGCTGTGAATGTGACAAGAGATGATGCTGGCTTGGCAAGGATGGTAGGGAAGACAGACAGAAATAGACTGATTCAAAAAGGTAGTGCTTTGCTGCTGGCTTGGATATATGATGTGAAAGAAAGAATCAAGGACAAGACATAGATCTGAGGCCATTAACTGAAGATAGAGATTACTGGGAAAAGGAAAAGTTTCTTTCTTTGCTTGCTTCTTTTAGCAGAGAGATCCAGGGATCTAGTTAGAAGTGTATTAAAGGAGCAATATCTAGAAGGCAATCAGAAGTTGGACCTCTGAGCTGGACAGGTCAGAACCAGAGACATATAAGACTCAGCAGCATATAGATAATACTTAAAGCCATGGGACCAATGGGATCACCTTTGAAAAGAGTAAACAAAAAGAAGAGAAAGGGTCCCTGGACACTCAATATTTAGAAATTAGGTAGAAGAAGAAGAGCCAAGAAGAGCAAATGAAAAGAAGCAGAGGATAATAGAAAAGAACTAGGGTTTAGGATCTCAGAAGCTAAGAGAGAACAGTGTTTTAAGGAAGAAGTTAAGAGCAGCAAATGCTATTCAGAGGTTGGCTAAGATGACATCTATTGGACTTGGCGGTCCTACGATGTGTATACTATTATGATCCCTAATTTACCATTGAGGAAATAGAAGCCTGGGTGTTAAGCTCTAAGGTTACAGTTAGTACCAACAGAGTTATAACTGGACCCAGGCTGTCAGGATCCTCAGTATTCTTTCTAGAAGAGAAAGTAGACCAACTTTCTTATTTGTTAGCTTAGATGATAGAAAAAATGATCATATTACAATATGCTTTTGTTATGGCTAATGACAGTACCCACGTTTCTATTATTTTGTTTTTGTCCCTTCCAGTGATTACTAGAAATTATTTTTATGAAGAAATAAGTGACTTTTCAGATAACTATCAACCTGTGATTTCCCTTCAACCAGCCAGCCATAATGTAATTGACAGGGCAAAGGTTCTTTAATTACTCAACTTCGAATCTTCATTAAACTATATATGTATTTCAAAAACTGAGTCGTCATCCCAACTAAGTCATTTATATGTACTGCATTCTCTAACACGTGTTTTTCCTCTCCCAAGACATGAAAGTAAACCATGAAAGGAGAAAAAAGGGGGCTTCTCTATAGTAAAAAACCTGAGTAAAGAAACAGAAACTCCTCTTTCTTTGTATTCTTGGACATATAAACTCTCTTACAGTGTCCACTGCACGCTGCAGCAACTATCTGTTTACACATTTGTCTCTCTCTACTAATTAATAGCTAATCAAGAATATATAACACATTTGTCTTCCAAGCATATACTCAGCATTTAATAAATATCCACAAAAGTTTGGATATATTAATAAAGCTGTGTATTGTGGTTTTGCTTTAAACAAATTTCAAAATTTTCCCGATGACTTGAATAAATTTAAGTTATTTCTAAGGATGTTTATACCTCTATAGTGTTCTAATCTTCTGACTTGGTCAAAACTTCATCTCTCAGTTACCACAGCAAAAGAAGGTCAAGTTGGGTAAATGATCCAAAAGGCAAGTAGTTCTACAAGCATGTACTTCTCATTTAGGTACACACTGTCATTTCTTGAGATGGAGTCTCACTCTGTCACCCAGGCTGGAGTGCAGTAGCGCGATCTTGGCTCACTGCAACCTCCACCTCCCAGGTTCAAGCAATTCTCTGCCTCAGCCTCTCGAGTAGCTGGAATTACAGGCACCCGCCACCACGCCCAGCAAATTTGTGTATTTTTAGTAGAGATGAGGTTTTGCCACCTTGGCCAGGCTGCTCTTGAACTTCTGACCACGTGATCCACCTGCCTCGCTCTCCCAAAGTGCTGGGATTACAGGTGTGAGCCACTGCACCCGACCCTGTCATGCTTTATTTAGTTTATGAGGAATGAGGAAGCACATGTCTGCTGGGTTCAACAATTCAATGCTGACTGAATTGGTTAAGTAGTTATCCACCACAATGAGAAAGAATGGCAAAGCATAGCAAGTGTCATGGAAATGGCCAAACCTCTAACCCAGCCTGGAACATACTAAGTACTTAGTAAAAATGTTATAAATGAGCCATTACTCCCATCCTTGAGAATTTGTTTATCCTGAGAAACTAATTGAAGACAAGAGTGAAAAAGCTACTTAAAGCTGTTACTTGCAACTTCTCCAAAAAATGTAAAACTGGAAATAGCCTTATGTCCAGCATCAGAGAGGTATATCAACTCACTGGAATACTGTGCAGCATTAAAAATGATGGCTACGGGCCGGGCGCGGTGGCTCAAGCCTGTAATCCCAGCACTTTGGGAGGCCGAGGCGGGTGGATCACGAGGTCAAGAGATCGAGACCATCCTGGTCAACATGGTGAAACCCCGTCTCTACTAATACAAAAAATTAGCTGGGCACGGTGGTGCGTGCCTGTAATCCCAGCTACTCAGGAGGCTGAGGCAGGAGAATTGCCTGAACTCAGGAGGCGGAGGTTGCGGTGAGCCGAGATCGCGGTGAGCCGAGATCGCGCCATTGCACTCCAGCCTGGGTAACAAGAGTGAAACTCCGTCTCAAAAAAAAAAAAAAAAAAAAAAAGATGGCTACATGGGAGCACCAAAAGAAAAGTTTATAAATAAAGATTTAGGTGGAAAGGCAATTGAAAATTGTGTGATTATAAGGATAAGAATGTAAGTGTTAACATTACATTTTAAATTGAAATTAAAACCTTTTAAATTGAAATTAAAAGCTGTATTCAAGCAAGAGGACTGTGGAATGTTAAACATAGTCCTAAAACTACAAAGAGCATAGGTTAAAGACATATACTATGTGAGTTACACCTTCCATTGCAAGATGAAAATGAGTCTTGTATTTGTTTACTTAAGACTACTGCTGTCAAGGGAGAGTTAAGAATCACAGCCTCCAGGAGTGCCAAAAGGCTTATCAGAAAAAAAAATCACAGCCTCCCACAATACCAGAGAGCTTGGCTCATGAATGAATGATTTAAGATTAAATGAATGGACCAGTTCAACTGTACAGTTGAGCTCCAAAATCATGAATTTAAAATCAGGTCATCCATGGATGGGCTTGCAGCAGGGTGTGGGTGAGGAAGGGGGAGGCATATCTCTAAATCCCCTGATTTATCTGCCACAGTTTGTGTTAGTCCAATTTGGGAAAACGCCAGTTGCCTTAATCAGATTTTCAAGACTTCTAAGATTTAAAAATGGTTAAAAACCACAGTCCTAAATAGTAAATTTGCTTCCATTAAATCTTCCTTTATCACTGGCAGTCACTTTTAATTTACAGTCTACAGTTAAATGGATTATTAAATAGGTAATGGCAGTTGCATGCTTATGCAAATGTATCACAGCCACAAGTAACCACCACCATCACTCCTCACCACACAGCAGTTTTGTGAAGAGCCTATGTGGCTAGATTAAAACACATTCAGTTATTTCCAAAGTCACAAATGGCCCCTATTATATTAAAATATATATATGAGGTTCTAGCCCTATGCCTCCTATTTTATTCATTCAAAAACGGGCAACCAAAAATGAACAAAAGGAAATTTTTAAGTATATTAGATAAATTTATTTTTCAAATATTTTAAACTACATTGGTATCAGTGCAAAGAAAAACAAAGTTTAAGAAATAAATGCCTCTGAGGTAGTCTAATCCCTTTTCGTTCCAATGATATTAGAATACACATTGGATGTTAGGATCAAACTAAAGGCTTGAAGGGGCTGGGAGCAGTGGTTTATGCCTGGGAGGCTGAGGCAAGAGGATCGCTTGAGGCCAGGAGTTTAAGACCAGCGCTGGTGACACAGCAAGACCCCCATCTCACTATTTTTTTTTTTTTTAAAAAGGAGGCTTGAAGGCAATGGCCTGGCCTCCAAAAAGTGGCTCTAAGAACAAAACAAGGCTGAAGGGATGGGAGGAAAGGATGTCAAAACCTGGATAACCCCTCCTCGAAGATAGAAAACCTCTACTAACAAGGTTTCAGAATCAGATCATGTTAGAAACTATCTCATCCAGCCCCTTCATCTTAGAAATAAGGAAACTGCAGTGCAAAGAGCTTGCAAGATTTTCAAGGTAACAAATTACCATGACATGCAGAGAGAGTTCCCAGGGAGAGTTCCAGGGTTCCTTCTTGTACACCACTTCCACCCCAACCCCTGAAGCCCATGGATGGACCTGAATTCTTTATTTCTCTTTTTCCTCTGATCTTCTCTACTCCCATTTCTTTTTACCATTTTTACTACTCTCATTTTCTCATTTCTCCTTTCTCATCATCTCCTTCCGAGTTTTTTTGCCGACCAGTGCCACTCAAAGGATGACTTCACTCAGCATCAACAAAGAACTGTAACAACCTCTTCATCCTCACTGCTGGTTCAGACCTCCAACAGCAAATGTCTTGATTACTGCATTGTTTCCTTTCCCGTGATCTCTTCCTCACATCCCTTCTTTTTGCCTCCCCCAGTTAAGATTTTCAAGCACTCAAGGACTCCTTATTCATCTCGGAATGTCTGGCACCTAACATACAATAAATGAAAATAACTAGCGGCGTTAAATAGAATTCAGGACACTGATGAAATCTGACTTTCAGATAAGCAACAAATAATTTTTTAGTATAAGTTTGTCCCACGAAATATTTGTCTCATACTAAAAAAAAAAATTATTCGCTATTTATCTGAAATTCAAATTTAATTAGATGCCTTGTATTTTTATTTGCTAAATCTGATCTGGAGTGCAATGGTGCAATCTCGGCTCACAGCGACCTCCACCTCCCAGGTTCAAGCAATTCCCCTGCCTCAGTCTCCCAAGTAGCTGAAATTACAGGCATGTACCACCATGCCTGGCTAATTTTTTTGTATTTTTAGAGACAGGGTTTCTCCATGTTGGTCAGGCTGGTCTCACACACCTGACCTCAGTGATCCGCTCACCTCAGCCTACCAAAGTATTGGGATTACAGGCATGAGCCACAGCGCCTGGCCAAAATTTGTGAGTGCCTACTATGTGCCAAGGTATTTTTTTTTTTTTTTTTTTTTTTGAGACGGAGTCTTTTTCCGTCGACCAGGCTGGAATGCAATGGCGCAACCTCGGCTCACTGAGACCTCCGCCTCCCAGATTCAAGAGATTCTCCTGCCTCAGTCTCCTGAGTAGCTGGGATTACAGGCGCACATCACCCCGCCCAGCTAATTTTTGGTATTTTTAGTAGAGACGGGGTTTTACCACGTTGGTCAGGCTGGTCTCGAACTCCTAATCTCGTGATTTGCTTGCCTCAACCTCCCAAAGTGCTGGAATTACAGAGATGAGCCACCACACCCAGCCATTTGCCAATATTAATACAAAAAAAAAACCACACACACAAAAGATAAGGACAATATGATGAGTTTTTTTAAATTCATGAATACTTCGAATTTCCTTTAGTTATATATTTGTTAAGATTTGAGGCTCTGGTATATCGGGCATGTAATGTGATGAGGGGACCACTTGAACCACAGTATAACAAGTCAATTTAAATCATCTTTGTGATTTAGAATATATTTTCTAAATGGCTGAGTATCCTCTTTCTTGAACTAGTTGACCTCAAAGATGTTTTCCCCCCTTCATCTGTGAAAACTGTAAGTTCATACAATTATACAGTATTGCAAGCATATCAACTACAAATACAAAAAGAATGTTATTAAGGGCTATAAAATGAATTTTCTTGAGATTACATCTAAAAGCTAAATTTTCTAACCAAAAAGACTATATAAATGATGCTAAATATTAGAGAACATTCCGGCAAATTTAAAGCTTTAAGATCACATGCAAGTAACAATTTCAATGATATCCCTGAGTTTTCTCATCCAGTTTATGTATTCATTCATTCAATAATTCATCATATATTGAAAAAAAACCAAAATGATTTAATCATTTGCAACCAGAAGGAGGGCCCAGGAAATACAATGTTGACACTTATGTCATCATGCATTAATTTCATAATATTTTATGTTAGCACAAAAGATGAATCTAAGTACATATGGTAAAACTCAACCTTGAAATAAAATAGGCAAACGATCAATATTTACCATGAATGTCATTTTTAAAAAAATTATATTTGAAACAAAAATATAAATATAAGCAAGATATATTCAGATTCTACTTTAAATCTCCAAATCAGACATTTAAACACTAAGATTATTTTCAAACATACTAGAATTTATATTAAATATTCAACCCTAAGGCCAGGCACAGTGACTCATGCCTGTCATCCCAGCACTTTGGGAGGCCAAGGTGGGAGGATCACTTGAGGCCAGGAGTTGGAGACCAGACTGGCCACAATGGAGAAAACCCATCTCTACTAAAAATATAAAAATTAACTGAATGTGATGGTGCATGCCTGTAATCCCAGCTATTCAGGAGGCTGAGGCACAAGAATTGCTTGAACCCAGGAGGCAGACGTTGCAGTGAGCCAGGATTGCACCACTGCACTCCAGCAGAGTGACAGAGCCAGACCTTGTCTCTAAATAAATAAATAAATAAATAAATATTCAACCATAAGAATAAGAACTAAAATTCTAACCAAATTTTCTAACATAAAAATAATAAATAATAAACAACACATATATAATGTCAAGTTACTTTTGCTAACACCAAATTTAAAAGTTGTTAATGGTCTCAATGATAAAGAACCTTTCAAATCTGAACCTCAGTTCCTTTAAATTAATTATAGATAATTATTGATAAATAAACATAGAAAGATGCCAAAGCATTTGTATTGATGCTTGAGGGACTTAAAATTAGAGCAGACAAATATCTTTTAAGCTGATGCTTTGATTAGGAAACAAATGGCAAAATGTGTAAGCTTTTTTAATTTAATTTAATTTAATTCACTGGCAATTTGTTCAATCAAATAATTTGTTTCTAAAGCCAAACTATGTATCTTAATTACCACAATAAATCTATTGTACTTTCCACTTCAGACTAGGTATAAAGTCTTTTTTTAAACCTTGCCACCTATATGAATTAAAACAGCTATTTAAAAGTTACCTGAATTTTAAGAAACCATTAAAACTTGTTCTTATAGTATAAAGGCACGTCCTTAACACCTAATTCTAAGGAGCATAAATTTAAATGTAAGTCCATTTGACAATTTCCTAGAGTAGGTCATTCACTGCAGATCTACCTTTATTGCCTAGCATATTAAATTTTTAACTGTATTTGCTATGTAATACTATCAATATAATCATAATTTTCAGACATTATTATTCCAAACATGTTCATTTGAGTTAAATATGATTCCTTAAGTCAAAACAATCTCCTCAATATCCCTGTTTATCACAAATGTAGATCTCAGTTGCATGATAAGAACTATCCGAAATACTGTAACATGTAGGTGTGATCAAGCCACTCCAGGAAGCCTGCCCATATCTTTATCATAAAATTGCATTTGTGGACAAAGTTCTATACTTTTGAGAAGACGTTCACTGAACCAATGACAGAGTGCACTGTTTACACATGACTAAGAAACATGCACTTGTGACAGCTGTGAGGTTTTACGACATCTAGAAATCTGAAAGAAGATTTAAAAGGAGATTTCTAAAGTGAGTAATTACTTTAGAAATAAGCAGTAACTTTTGTTACACATTTAGAAATAATTAGTAATTACTCAAATATACTTTAGAAATAATTAGTAATTACTGTTATACATTTAATGCCATACTTAAATCTGTATTAGCAGGGCTTTCTAGGACATAACAACTACTCTATTAAACCCGATTCCTGAAATGAGGCAGAAAGAACACATTAAGATGATCAAAAGTTTAACTGGCAATTGAAGAAAGGGAATATCAAAGACAAAGCTTACAATGCCCAATCAGAATTTTTAATACAGCCAATATTAAAGTAATAGAAGTCTTGGCCATGTACTATTTTCATAACACACAAGGAAAGTATCTTTTTTTTTTGGAGACTGAGTCTTGTTCTGTCGCCCAGGCTAGAGTACAATGGCGCAATCTTGGCTCACTGCAACCTCCGCCTCCAGGTTCAAGTGATTCTCCTGCCTCAGTCTCCTTAGTAGCTGGGACTATAGGCATGTGCTACCACACCTGGCTAATTTTTGTATTTTTAGTAGAGATGAGGTTTCACCATGTTAGCCAGGATGGTCTCGAACTCCTGACCTCATGATCCACCCGCCTCGACCTCCCAAAGTGCTGGGATCATTTTTATTTATATTTCCTGTATCAAATATTTATTTTTTACACTACTGGGTATACACACTATACAGATTTACACAGACCAAAAACCAAACTCTGTTTTTGTTATCGCTGCTTACTGCTGTTAGAAACAGTAGGAGTATTTAGCTAATAATTGTTATGATGAATTGGTATAACTAGATTTAACATACACTGATTATTTCTGCAAATAATTTGGTCCCCCCTTAGACATGGAGCTTCTAGAAAATTGGAGCACTGCCAACTGTATGGAAGAAAGCAATCTGTCCATGAGAGATCAAGAATAGAGAAACAATAGAATTTGAATACAGATCAAATGGAAATACAGGCATGGTTTAGAAGACTATGTCAGCACTTCATTAGAAGGGGACAAAAGGGAAAAACTGAGTGAAGGAAAGGATTTTGTCTTTGGTTTCCACTCTCCTTGACCGTGGCATGTTCATCAGATGACAGACATACCACAAAGACAGGAAAAGAGAAGAGACTGGGGGGAAGGGGAGGGAAAAAAGAAAGATTCGAGGGGAAAAGAAAAACATCTGAGCTGGCTCCCTCTATGTAGTGATCATTAATGCCAAACTAGTATAATCAAGTTAACAGAAGCAGAATTTATAATAGCTATAAACTAGAAACAACCTAAATGTTCATCAAACAGCATAAAGGATAAGCAGTCATAACCAAACCCCCCCCAAACACATATATGCTGTTTAAGTCCATTCACATAAAGTTCTAAATTAGGCCCAACAAATTAAGTTTTAATTAAGTATTAATGTCAGAAGAAAGGACCCAAACCTAGAATTTTTTTTTTTTTTGGTCTTGTTTTTTTAGTTTTTTTTGTGGAGAACAAGGTCTCGCTATATTCCCCAGGCAGGTCTCGAACTCCTGGGCTCAAGCTATCCTCCCACCTCTGCCTCCCTAAGAGCTGGGATTACAGGCATGAGCCACTGCGCCCAGCAAAAGTCTGTGCTCTTAACCACAGGGAAACATACAGTTTTGTTTTGTTTTGTTTTGTTTTGAGACAGGGTTGCACTCTGTCACCCAGGCTGGAGTGCAGTGGTGAGTGATTACGGCTCACTGCAGCCTCAACCTCCTGGACACAAGTGATCCTCCCACCTCAGCCCCGCAAGTAGCTGGGACTACAGGCACGTGCAACCACACCCAGCCAATTTTCGTATTTTTAGTAGAGATGGGGTTTCACCAAGTTGCTCAGGCTAACCTCAAATTCCTAAGCGCAGGCAATCCGCCTGCCTCGGTCTCCCCAGCGCTGGGATTACAGGAGTGAGTCATGTTGCCAGTCTACAGTCATATTTAAAATAGGGGCTCTGAGGGTATAACATGGCACCAACTGACTAGTGAGCTTGCCTATAGGGAGACTGGCTGGGCTAATTCCTTACCACCATCACCTGTTCATGTGCCTCCCTCCAGAACTCCCTTTTAACTTGTGTCTTTAGGTATTTTCTCTTGGGCTTGCTTGATTCCCCAGAGAAGAGTCATCTAATCTCCTGGCTACAAGGCATAAGGTATCTGGGAACTGAGCAGATTTAGCCCCAACTCAACACAGTGCCCTACTTTCAGAAAGGTGCACACTGCTGGTCTCAGCTGTGCAGAATGTCCCCAAGTCCAGCTTTCCTCTAGTTTAGCCTCTCCAGAGAGTAAACCTTCAGTCTTCTGCTGGGATTTGAGAGGAGCAGTTACATGGCTACCTGGTTTTAGGAGAATGGGAGATGAGGAATTCTAGCTACTTCCTATACAGACTTTCCAGTGAATCTCCTGTTCCGCCCCCATGCACCCTTACTTTGAGAGGTTATCTTTCTGAAGCTCCTTGGAATTGTGCACATGACTTGGCTATGTCTTGACTTTCCTTGCTGTTGCTTCGGGTTCAGCTTTCTCTGATCAACCAAGGTAGTAACCACTGTTCCTTTGCTTTCTAGCTTCCAAAATGTTAATGTTGAGAACTCTCCATTTTGCTTTGTTCTTGTGGGTTTTATTTCTTTTCAGTAATTGTGGGGAGTTTTTAGGGAATAAAAGTAAATAAATGCATGGGTTCAACAGACCCTATTTACTCAAAGGTTAGTGATTATTTCCTATTAAATTACTTCTTCCATTCTCCAGTAACTTCTGCTAATTCAAGTAATTTAATTTGCTCATGCAAAAAATGTATCAGACTCTTTTTAGTCGGAAAGAGTCCAGTAAAACAGCAAAAAAAAAAAAAAGGCGCGTGCCCTAATCTTAGCCAAAGTAAAGTAAATTGAAAGATTTTCACAAGAATTTTATTTCTCAGAATTAACACCAACTACATTAGTAGGTCTTAGTATGAAATAAAATAGAAAAATAAAGCATGTTCAGGATTTGGGAATACTGAATGCAAAATTCAAATGAACAACTCCAAGTCATGTTTTCGTCCAATGAAAAAGTACATAACTTCCCCAAAAATTAAAAAAAAAAAAAGTCAGCACTAGAATGTAAGGTAGAACGAGTCCCAACCCTTAGCATGCTGCTTTCCTCTCAATACTCAGTCCCCTATCACCTTTTCTACTATGACCTCTGTGTCCAGGGCACATGGATATCCTTAATTTCTTTATTTCCAGTTATACACAGAGCAGCTTTGACATCTCACTAACACCTCAAATTCAGGCCGGTCAAAACCAGTTTCATCCATTTTTCATCCTCACTGAATTCCATTTATCTCTAAAAGAGAATTCTCCTCCCACCTTCCCCATTCTTTCCAGAAGTTCACTATTTTTTTTTAACCCTTTGGTCATCTCCTTTAATTGCAATATACAATTTGTCAACAAGTCATTTTATTTATTACTTCAAAATGTCTTTCTGGTGCTCGTGGTGGTTAATACTTTTAATACTGGAAATTTAGAAACTGTTTAAATATCCCAAATCAGAAAAACAGTTAAGTAAACAGTGGTATATCCACATAATGGACTGTCAGGAGCCATTAGAATTGTGCTTTTAAAAGATTACTTAATTACAGGAAAGCATGTTTACATAATAATGCTAATGAAATAAAAAACAGAATCCAAAACTGTATATATAGTAAGATTAGGAAAAAAGGTATAACAAGGAAAAACAGGAAAGAGGCAAAAGGGGAATATTCTGGGGTGATGGCAATGTTCTAGATCTCACTTGGGTGGTGACTTATACAAGTACATATAATTGTTAAATTCATTGAACATTCATTGCCAAAGATCTGTTCTTCAAATATTATTGCATGTTAACTATACCTAAATTTTTTAAGGGAAAAAAAGTCATATTAAAAAAAAAAAAACAGACTAGGAGCCAATTGGCCAAAATGCGGGTAATGACTGAATTTAAATACTGAAACTATGGGTGATTCTTTACTTTGATGAGCGTGGAGAAAAAAACAGAAGATGGTGAGTTCTTTGCATATTCTTAGTTTCCTCTTCTTCCTCTGCAATCATGTGACAAACCTAAAACAACAGCCCTCTGCCACAGGCCATCCTGGGTTATATCTGCCAGCCTAATCTGCCTTAAAGGACCACAGACTTTCTTCACAAGGGCTGGAGAAAGAAAAGTAAAGAATATCATTTCATTTCACCTACTGCTCAAAAAGCTTTACAACTCCCCGCTTGCCGTCAGCAGATTAAGTCTAACCTCCTCTGCTTAGTTTGTCAAGCCCTCTATAATCTAAACTCATCCCTGCCTCTCTCCACCTTACTGCCCACAAATTCTGACCACGAACCCTCCACTCCCATTCAGCTCCTATTTCAAGATTAAACTTTGTTCAAAATAGGAGGCAACTTTTTACCTGCTGAAATGGTGACAGCAATGTTAAATTAATTAACTCTAGCGTCTGTTATACTCACACAAAACCAACACAGGGAAATGATATTTCACACAGAGACGACTGTATTGCACTCTCTCCAAAATTGGAAATGTAGCAGTGAGTCCAAAAGTGAAGATTGTTGATATTAAATCTTAGAATCCAAAAATAGAGGTGTAAACACTGCAACAGTCATAGTGCTTACTGTGTATAAATCGGCGCAGGCTCTCGTACCGCCTGTGTTGGCCTCAAGCACTCCTGCCCCACACAGGCTAGCCATGTGATACCAAGGCTTTGCTGCATTTCACCATCTGGGGGACTGTGGGTCCTAAGTCCTAAAAGGTTACTAAAACTGGTTAATCAAGTGTTTTCTGTAAAAGCCACAGTGCACAAGTTGATAAAACAATACCAACACAAGGCTTTTTTGAGAACACAAATTCTAAACATCTGCTATGAGGACTTTATGGTTCAAAATCAGCTAATGCTCAAAGAAAAATTAAGCCTCTTGAATTGCGAATTTTTTAAAGAGCATACACAAAACATTTGAGGCTCCTGATGTATGTTTCTGACTACTAGGTATGTGTTATTAATTGAAATCACTAAAAATAAACAAGAAACACTGCCAAAACTAACTGCCACTGTCTCTTATATCTGTGTCTATGTGCGTGTCTCTGTGTGTGTGTGTGACCCTTCATTAGCAAAACAAAGCCCTGAGCAAGTTGGTGAGTAATTAAAACACACCTGACCTACATACACATACAACCATAGGTGCTGTCCATAGATTAACACTGCTCCTTATCCCAGTACTACTGCTTCATAATGAATTCAGTGGGATGGATATGCCACTCCAGGGGAGGACAGGATGCCAGCTCTCCCCATTGACAGTGACACACAGCTGGCCTCATCTTAGTTCTTCTGAAGGAAACCAAGAGAGAGATCTAGGGGCAGAAACTGACCACCAACCTTGTGAGCTTACTTTTTTTTTTTTTTTTTGAGATGGAGTCTCACCCAGGTTGGAGTGCAGTAGTGCAATCTAGGCTCACTGCAACCTCCACCTTCCAGGTTCAAGCGATTCTCCTGCCTCAGCGTCCTGAGTAACTGGGACTACAGGTGCATGCCACCATGCCCCTCTAGTTTTTTGTATTTTTAGTAGAGACGGGGTTTCACTGTCAGCCAGGATGGTCTTGATCTCTTGACCTCATGATCCACCCACCTCGGCCTCCCAAAGTGCTGGGATTACAGGCGTGAGGCTACCACGCCTGGCCTGAGCTTACATTTTAAATGTGCTTTAAACACCACTGCCTTCTGATTATTTTACTGTTCAAACAACTGCCAGAGGCATTTGAACCAGAGCAACTCCATCTTGAACAGGGGCTAGGTAAAATAAGGCTGAGACCTGCTGGGCTGCATTCCCAGTAAGTGAAGGTATTTTTAGTCACAGGATGACATGAGAAGTCAGCACAAGATACAGGTCATAAAGACCTTGCTGATGAAACAGGTTGCATAAAGAAGCAGGCCAAAACCCACCAAAACCAAGATGGCAACGAGAGTGACCTCTGGTCATCCTCACTGCTGCACCATGGTACTACATGGTACCACATACCAGCACCATAGCAGTTTACAAATGCCATGGCAACGTCAGGAAGTTACTCTATATGGTCTAAAAAAAGGAGGAACCCTCAGTTCCGGGAATTGCCCATCCTCAGGGCTGCTCTGCCTATGGAGCAGCCATTCTTTTATTCCTTTGCTTTCTTAATAAACTTGCTTTTATTTTACTCTTAGGATTCACCCCAAATTCTTTCTCTATGGACTCACTCCGAATTCTTTCTTGCACAAGATCCAAGAACCCTCTCTTGGGGTCTGGATTGGGACTCCTTTCTGGTAACACAACTACTCTTACTTTACAGAAGAGGGTACAACAAATTTTCCACTTTAAGGGCAGCACAAATCTAAAACTTAATTTTCCAACAGTTTCTAAAAAATTTTTTCTAACCTAAGAGAAAAAAGTCAGAAATCCCTGAAAAGGAAGTGGCCTGCCTTATTCCAGAGAGTGGTCTATCCTATTCCCATAAAGCCCTTACTTTCTGCAGGAAGGCAAATTCCAGAGGATTTCAAAGCAACCCGTTAAGTACCTAACATCGTATTTTCCTATAGTGCTTGCTTACCCATTTTGTCAAAAAAATACACTTGCTCTCCAACTTAGCAAATAATTATAACCAGTCCTATTATTACTGAGAAACATCTTTCCTGGCACGTGTTATTCCTGACCCTCCTTGCCATGACCCCACCAGCTTTCCCGCTCCACTACTCAGCCTACCCTCACCTCTCTCTATTCATCACCGAAAAGGCACTTCTACCCTACAGTCTTGTGTCTTTGCACCGCTTTTCAGAGGCAACTTGCTCCTGAGAAGTCACTGGATAGCATATTTCTTCTTGTTTTCCTACAGATCAAGTTTGGCTTTAAAAGTTGGTCAGCAGCCAACTGCCTCCTGGAAATGACCTGCTCATTGTCTGCTTGCCAGATTCCTGCCTCAGGCACTCCTGTCTCTGTGAATTCCACATTGAGGACACTCGTTTTCTCAGCTTTTTCCTGCTCATCATGCACCACTGTGGTGTAACCAGCTTTCTCCAAAGAATCAGCCAATAAATCCCTCTCTTTCATTTCTGTGTCTCTTCGGTAGAGAGACAGCCAAATCATACAAACTAACACCCAGAGCTGGGATTATCCAAGACCCACTTGCACACACCACAAGCAAGATTTCTCACTTTGTCATCCATGCGCTTAATAGATTTTCCCAGAAGCATTGCTTAGACCTTTAAACCACATTTTCAGCTCCAAGGTTAAATTAAAAGGTGGGAGAAAAGAGAAACCAAAACTTGAATGCAGTACTGTAACTTATCCTGCAAAATTCTGCTGCCAGCCACTGGGGGGAGGGGGGGGGGAGTATTCTCATTACAGTGAGATGATATTATTGGATATATCAGTGCTAGACAAGTCACAGCTGTCAAACAATTTTAAGTATATTAAAAACTCTGAACAACCTTTAAAGCAGTTAAGCCAGAAGGACTACAGCTTGTAAATGAAGCAAATAGCAATCTCGAGTAGCTCAGTTGCTTCCTGAGTAAAAACCCTCTCTTTAGCACATTTAAATTAAAACTAAACACTCTAAAATCCCTGTCAGATTCCTTAAGAGAGAATGCTTGCAGGAGAGAAATGCTAAATTATTACTAGAGTGGGGACATGAATATGCAAGTATATCAGAAAAAATTCATTTAGATGAACTTAGGGCAGGATACACACAAATGTATATATGTAATTATAAACACATGGGCAACATGCAGATTCACAGGGAGCTCTCCCCTCCCCCCAAAAGAGACTTGAAAATAAAACTTCGTAGAGAGTAAGTCTGAAATCAACAGTCAGACAAAAGATATGGAAAGTCATCTGAAAGAAACAAAAAAAGGCTTTCAGGTTAGCAAGACTTCATTGTAACCAGAAAAATGTATTAACCAATATAAAGAGACAGGTAAGTCTATCAGGGTGCTAGAGGTGGTACCATTAATAATGACAGTAATGATATGGCTACTTTAACAGTGCTTACCATGGTGCTAAGCATTGTTCATGTTTTCGAAACAACCTTATAAAGCTACTGTAGAGTAACAAGCTTAGGGGGATGAGACTTGCCAAGATCACATAGTTCAGCAAGTGGCCAGACTGAGTCCTAGTCTGTTTGTCTATGCCTGTGACCCAGGAAGGACAACAAAACGGGAAAAGCAGGCTGTGCACACATAAGTGCTTCCAAGGATGAGGGTGTCCATCATGGAGATGTAGGGATGTTTGAATCATCTAATTAACTCCCCTTGTTCCAAATCCAGGTTAACCAAGCAACCTAAGGATTCCTTGGCAGCTCGAATAGCTTGCCTGCAGAGAGAGGAGGCACAGTTCAAACATACACAAACAGCTATCCACTGAGCAGTGCCCTTCTCACTATGAATTCATACACTGGCACTTTCAATTTCCATGTAAGTTGTTTGTGAGTCCTACCAATTCTACACAAACAAGGCTGCAAGGTGGGGCCCCTCTATGATGCACAGGTAAGGAGCACCAACAGGCAAAGGAACCTGATTTCTGGAACTTCTAATGGTGGGGCAGAGGGAGAAGTAGAGTGGGGGAGCACATGAACTCAGGGGACTGAGGTTTGGGTGGAAGAGAGAGGGGTGTTCTGAACTACACCACCTTCCTCCTGAGCTCCTCCTCTCCTCTGTTACTATTACTCTTAAAGACTGAAAAGCAGTGGTAGGGTAGAGAGAAGAGTTGAAAAGCAGCATTAATTCATGAATAACACAAAGGCAGTGTAAAGCTATTATATAGGGCAGCAGAAGCAGTAAGGGGAGACGGAGTGAAGAAGAAGCTGTTCTTAAGCAAAAGAAGTGAATATTTAACCCCAGAGCATACTATATGGTCTGGCCTTGTCAGAAGCAGCAAAATACAGGGAAGAGCTTAATCAAAGCCCTTTTTACCTACTTAGAAGAGCTCAAGAAAAAAACATAGTACAGAGGCAAGACTCCCACTTTTAGGGGTTTTAGTCCTCACTCCTATTGGAAAGAATAATTCCAGGAAAGCATTATGGCTTAGCATTTAAGAGTATGGTTCTGGAACGAGATTGCCAAGGTTCAAATCTCCCAGAAATGGGAGGACCCTGCTCTTTCCCAACCTTGTATTTTCCAACTGAGCAGCATCCAGCACAGATATTTACTGCACACAGGATGAAATCGGGCTTAAACCATTTTTGAGTCACATGTACCTTTGAAAATTTAAGCAACAGCAAGTTATTTTCTCCCATAAAAATATACAGAACACACAAAATTGTGCAGTTAACATCAGGGGGTTCAGTGACCTCAAGAAATCCATCTATTGGCACCCCAAGATGCTAAACCAATACTGTTAAATGAGCTTTAACTGGATTAGCACAGAGTGACAGTTTAAGATGGGAACTGAGGAAAGGATATCAAGTACAGACCAGTTTCCCTAGCCTTTGAAAAATTATGAACGCTACCAATCTACTCTGAACCTTGAGCAGTGAATTCCTTCTGATTTCATTCTACAAATGTCTTTGAGGGATCTCATTATCATATCCTTAAATTATTTCCTTTGTACCAAGGAATTCTTTAATTTCTAATCTAATTTTCAGGTCTTATCTTTTATGCTTATCCTGTCCTTCAAATTTCCCACCAGCTTCAGTTATTAAGTGTGCTTCTCATATATCACTCAATTCTCTTCCATTATTTATAATTCTAATATTGTAAGTGGTCCATCCTCACCCCCAATGGCTCTTTCGCTATTAACACACACCTACAAATCTTATCTCCTTTGGAGCTAAAGAGTCACCTGGAAGGCAAATTCTGGCCAGCATGTATACAGTAGTCCCTGTCTTATCCATGGCTTGACTTCCTATGGTTTCAGTCACCCATGGAATAAATACAATAAGATATTTTGAGAGAGAGAGAGAGAGAGAGACAGAGAGAGGGACAAAGAAAGAAAAGAGAGAGACCACATTTACATAACTTTTATTACAGCATATTGTTATAACTACTCTATTTTACTGTCATTGTTAATCTCTCACTGTGACTAATTTCTAAATTAAACTTTATCATAGGTATGTACGTGTAGGGGAAAACATAGGATGTATGTGTAGGATTCAGTGCTATCCACAGTTTCAGGCATCCCTGGGGCCCTGGAACACATCCACATGGATAAGGGGGGGACTATCATGGTTACATTCTTTATCAGATGCAGGAAGATGACAAATGGAAATTTCATATTTCCCCCAGTAGTTATCATTCCAAAGCTACTTTTAGATAGTTGTTATTTTATTAAAAGAAACTCTCTGCCCTTCATCTAATAATGTAGCAAGGTTAACAAAGCAACTAAGAGTACATGTAGGCAGGCTCTAAGATATTTAATTGCAACTTCTTAATTTTCTACAAAATCGTATTATTGTATTAAGAGGCTAACCAGAGCTCTAGTTTCCAGTTAAATCAAAGAATGTATTAAAAAAAAAAAAAAAACACTTAGATAACCAAGTAACAGAATATAATTTGAGAGCAGGGGGGAAAAAAAGCTAATGGTGGCCAAGAAACAATGTAAAGAACTCAAAGACCTCAACAGAAAAGAAGTACAAACCAGTGAATACATTTTATCTTAAAACTGAATTAGCTTTGGGAAATTACATATTCTACCATTTGAGGTAAAACCGGAGATTGAGAACTGAAGCAGACTTTGAAACCAAAAAAAGTCAAGTCACAGAGAAAATATGAAAATAATAACAGCAAATGATCAATGTGACAAGGCTGTATACTGTTTGTAGGAGAGAAGTGACAGGATTTTACTCTAATGAAGACAGTACACCCAAGATGCGAGCAATTATTTTCTACAGTCATCATCTCAACCTCTTTGATTTTTGTATCTACTCTTCTACCCACTAGCTCCCACCTGTACCACTGCAGTGAAATGATGATTCACTGTTATCATCTAGAGTGCCATCATTATTCTTTCCCTCCCCACCTTCCCTACTCCCATTCTGATAACTACCCATTTCCACCTCCAACTTTCCACATCTAGGTCTGCCATAGAAACCTCAACGTTAACTCATCAAAAACCAACTCCTTGGCTTCCATCCAAAGCCTGCTCTCCCTACTACTGTACCTTTCCCAAACAGCAGCAAACACACCACAAACTACCCAACTGCCAAAGCTATCTGAGACTCCTTTTTCTCTAACACTCCAAAAGTTCACATAAATGCTAATGAGCAGCATCAATTTTACCTCCTAGGTGAATCTCAAATGCTTCTTTCCTCTCCTTCCCAACTTCCATGCCTGCAGTTCACTTAGGCCCTCCACAATTTCTCCAATAAAACAGCCTCCTAATTGATTCCTCTCTGGCTTCAATCTCAGCCTCCTCCAATCTCTCTGTCCCACTGCCACTGAAATAAAATCTGACCATGTCACTTTCCCACATGGAACCTTTCAACATTTATCCATCCGTTGTCTATGAGGTTCTTTCAGACTCTGGCCCACTTTCACATCTTCAGCTGCCACCATTCACCTCCTCCCACTCTCTAACACACATACACACATAATACTGGAACAACATAGCACAACTGTATATATATTATATACATATATATATATTCCCTGTATATATCATGTGGTTTGGGAATTTCTTTGCATCACATAATTCTCTTTAAGTTCAGCCACATTCATCTTTTTTTATTTTACTTTTTTTTTTTTTTTTTTTTTTGAGAGGAAGTTTCACTCTTGTCACCCAGCTGGAATGCCACAGCGCAATCTCAGCTGACTGCAACCTCCACCTCCCTGGTTCAAGCAATTCTACTGCCTCAGCCTCCCAAGTAACTGGGATTACAGATGCCCACCACCACGCCCAGCTAATTTTTATATTTTTAGTAGAGATGGGGTTTCACCATGTTGGTCAGGCTGGTCTCGAACTCCAGACCTCAGGTGATCCACCTGCCTCGGCCTCCCAAAGTGCTGGGATTACAGGAGTGAACCACCACACCCGGCCACATTCATCTTTTAATACCCTACTGAGGCTATAATCATTCTGTCAAGGCTTCCTTAACAACCTCTCTACCTTCGTTCATGTCCCTCTACTCCTTCCTTGCCTTGTACAGACTTGATTACTATACATATGACATTATCTTGTTATTGTTCGCATGAGTATTCCCTCTACCAGACTGTGAGCTCATTGGCAAAGTGAAGCCCTGTCTTTTTTATCAGCAAAATGTCAAAGTGTGACACTGAGTCATTTAAATAAACATTAGGAATTAACTAAAACAACATCTTCACCCATGAGATTTCAACTCATATTTGAAGTATCCCCAAAAGAAACATTTTTGAGAAAAAATATGTGCAAATATAAAGAATATAAAACGTACAGCGTTCAAGCTCAGGTAAATAAAAATTTACACAAGGTGATTTGGAAAGCCAGAAATTTTAAGAAATCTTTCAAATAGACACATAACAACAAAACCAAAAAGGCATTAGCATAATGTGGTTTAAAAAAATGCCTCAGGAACAGACACTACCTGACACTTGAGATGATGCAAAGCAGAATGGAGCAACTGAAGGAGCTGGAAGTCCTGATTCTCATTTTTCCATCAGATGTGACTCCAAGAGACCCCATGAGAAATACATGAAACAAACCACTTTCTGAAGCAACTACTTTGCACAATAGTCTGTAAACTTCAATAAAGGCATAATCCATTCAAAATTTCTTAGACTGTGTTGATCAAAACAGTTGTTAGTTTTCAGAACTGGAAAGATGTGAGTGAGGGATCCATCATCAACTCCCTCTATTTATAATAGAAGAAACTGAGGCTTAGAGAGAAAATTACTTACCCAAGTTCTTACCACTAGTTAAGTGAAAGATGAGAAATGAAGACAGTGGCTTCCATGTTCTCTGCCTGGGACTCTTCCACTACCCACTCTACTCTTGTACAGGTAAGTTATGGGCTATTTTGCTTTATAGGCATATCTCAGACACATTATAGGATACGTTCCAGATCACCACAATAAAGCAAATATCTCAATAAAGTAGTCACACACATTTTTTTGTTTCCCTGTGCATGTAAAAGTTGTGTTTACAATACACTGTAGTCTATAAAATGTGCAATAGCTTCATGTCTAAAAAACAAAAATGGACATACCTTAATTTAAAAATACTTTATTGCTAAAAAGTGTTAACAGTCATCTGAGCCTTCAGCAAGTCGCGATCTTTTTTGCTGGTGCAGGGTCTTGCCTTCATGTTAATGGCTGCTGACCGATCATAGTGGTGGCTGCTAAAGGCTGAGATAGCTGTGGCAATTTCTTAAAATAAGATGACAATGAAGTTTGTGGCTTCAATTGACTCTTCCTTTCATGAAAGATTTCTCTGCGGCATGTGATACTGTCTGATAGCATTTGATCCACAATGGAACTTCTTTTCAAATTGGAGTCAATCCTCTCAAACTCTTACATTGCTTGATCAACTAAGTTTATATAATGTTCTAAATCCTTTGTCATCATTCCAACAATGTTCACAGCATTTTCAGGAGTCAATTTCCTCTCAAGAAACCACTTTCTTTGCTCATCCATTTCTCATTTGTTGAAGTTTCATCATGAGATTGCAGCAATTCAGTCAAATCTTCAGGCTACACTTCTAAGTCTAGTTCTCTTGCTATTCCCATCACATCTGCAGCTACTCTCTCTATTGAAGTCTTGAACTCTCAAGATCATCCATGAGGGTTGGAATCAACCCCTTCCAAACTCCTGTTAATGCTGCTATTTTGACTTCCTCCTGTGAATCACAAATGTTCTTAATGGCATCTAGAATGGTGAAACCTTTTCAGAAGGTTTTCGATTTGCTTTGCTCAGATCCATCAGAGGAATCCCTATCTATAGCAGCTACAGCCTTAAGAAATGAATTTCTTAAATACTAAGACTTGAAAATCAAAATTACTCCTTGACTCATGAGCTTAAGATTGGATGGTATGTCAGCAGGCATGAAAAAAACCAACATTCATCTCCTTGTACATCTCTATGAGAGCTCTTGGGTAACCAGGTGCATAGTCAATGAGTAGGAATATTTTGGGGGAAAAGAAAAATGAAACATTTTTCTGAGCAGTGGGCCTCAACAGTGAATACAGAATATCAGGTAGACCATGTGTAAACAGAGGTGTTGTCATCCAGGCTTAGCTGTTCCATTTACGCAGCATAGGCAGGGTGGATTTGCATGGTCTTTAGACGCCCTAAGATTTTCAGAATGGTAAATGAGCACTGCCTTCAACTTAAGCCACCAGCTGCATTAGCCCTTAACAAGAGAGTTAGCCTGGCCTTCAAAGCTTTGAAGCCAGGCACTGATTTCTCCTCTCTAGCTGTAAAAGTCACGGATGGTAACATCTAATAGATGGTTATTTGATCTACATTGAAACTCTATTGTTTAGTGTAACCACCTTCATCAATATCTCAGCTCTATCTTCTGGACAACTTGCTGCAGCTTCCGCTTCTACAACAGCATTTGGTGCTTCACCTTGCACTTTTATGTTAGAGAGATGGCTATTTTCCTTAAACCTCATAAGCCAACCAGCCCAGCTAGTGTTCAACTTTTCTTCTGCAGCTTCCTCAACTCTCTCAGCCTTCATAGAACTGAAGAGAGCCAAGGCCTTGCTCTGGATTAGGCTTTGGCATAAGGAATGTTGTGGCTGCTTTGATATTCTATCCAGACCACTGAAACTTTCTCAATTACCAGTAATAAGGTTGTTTTATTCTTATCATTCATGTGTTCACTGGAGTAGCAGTTTTAATTTCCTTCAAGAACTTTTCCTTTGCATTCACAACTTGGCTAACTGTCTGATGCAAGACGCCCAGCTTTTGGTCTGTTTCAGCTTTTGGCAAGCCCTTCTCAATAAGCTAAATCATTTCTAGCTTTTGATTTAAAATGAGAGACATGTGACTCTTCCTTTCACTGGAACACTTAGAGGCCATTATAGGGTTCTTAATTGGCCTAATTTCAATACTGTTGTATCTGGGGGAATAGGGAGGCCTGAGAAGAGGGACAGAGGCTGAGGAACAGCTGCTCAGCAGAGCAGTCAGAACACATACAACATTTATCGATTAAGTTTGCTGAAGGGGCACATTGCATGGTGCCCCAAAACAATTAAAATAGTAACTTCAAAGATGTCAATGCAAAGGTTTGAAATATTGCAAGAATTACCAATATGCAACTCAGAGATATGAAAGAAGCATATGTTGTCGGGAAAAATGGCACCAATAGTCTTGTTCCACACAAGGTTGCCATAAACCCTCAATTTGTTTAAAAAAAATAGCAACTCCCTAATATCTGTGAAGTGCAATAAAACAAGGTGTGCATGTGATTTGTTTACACCCGTAAGAGTTGCTTTTCTTTCCCAATTCTAGTAGTCTGTAGGTGGTATCCAGACTTAATTTAAATTTTAAAAATAGTTTCCACAACACATAGATTACTTTCATCTCTTACTCTTTTCTTCCCCTAACGAGGATACCAGTTCTCAAAGTACAAGTCCCATAAAAGCTCTCGTTTAGATCAAAAGCTCTCGGTACTAATGCTGATACCATAACATACCATTTTACATCATTACTCATCCTGGTTTGCAAAACCCAGCTATCGCTTCATTAATATTTCATTAAAAAAACACTACCATTTCCCTCACTAATTCTAGTGAAGTGATTTTGTTTTACAGTAACAAGAAAGAGAAATAGGTGGGGACAGTGACATCCAACAGGCAGGATCATCTTGAAAGTAGACAGCTTAAGAACCACTGTGGCAATGGAATAAAACACATCTCACTGACGGAGCACTTTATGTCCACAAAGAGTTAACAATGGGTTCTACCAATCATTGTAAAACCAAGTATCTAATAAAATCATTGAAATGTAAAAATAATATTTATTGAATACTTGCCACGTGTTAAAGACTATTCTAAAAGCTTTACAAATATTGTTGCTAATCCTCACAAAATCCCCCAAAGGCGCGTATTACACAAATTAGGAAAGTGAGTAGCACCAGAACGTATATATACAATGGGTTTAAGGTAGCAAAATAGAAGAGAATGAGGGCACCAAGTGGGACTTGGTTCCAGTTTTCCTTACAGAACAGTAAGCATACGGTCTCTGGACTGTATATGTATGTGATGTGGTGAGAACGCTGATATGCAAACAAAAGCACAAGCATGTTACTTGGGTGGAATATTTACGGAGGGGTTGGGAAAACTATGGCTACCCTCCCCCACCCTACGTACCTCTTAGCACCACAGGAAAATGGAGGACCTCAAAGTTAAAATAACTTGCTCACATTCATGTAGCAAGCATGGCCAGAGCTGGCATTTGAACCCAGGTCTGTATGGTTCCAAAGTCTTGTCTCTGTCTTTTTATTTTATTTATTTTTTGTTTGTTTTGAGATGGAGTCTTGCTCTGTTGCCCAGGCTGGAGTGCAGTGGTGCGATTTCAGCTCACTGCAACCTCCGCATCCCAGGTTCAAACAATTCTCCTGCCTCAGCCTCCCGAGTAGCTGGGATTACAGGCATGTGACATCACGTCTGGCTAATTTTTGTATTTTTAGTACAGACGAGGTTTCACCATGTTGGACAGGCTGGTCTCAAACTCCTGGCCTCAAGTGATTCACGCGTCTTGGCCTCCCAAAGTGCTAAGATTAGAGGTGTGAGCCACTGCGCCCGGTGCCTTGTCTCTTTCTACTCTATCACAGTAACTCCTTTTCTGTAAATGCTCCAGAGTGTCTACGTACCATATACAATTAGTAGCTAACAATTTCACAAATCACCAAATATGAAAAATAAGTTATACTTCTAAGAAGCCCAAACTACCCTCTAGAAAGTTAATTTTCTAATGCCCTAGAACAGCAAGTACACTAACAGATTCAACATCTTCTAAGGTAAAGATCCATTGTATTTTAAAACACATACACATGATAGGAGTCTCTTTTACTGGCTGGAGAATGGGGAGAAAAAGAGGGAGAAAACAGTCTCCCTTAGGAGACCAAACCTGGTTTATGACCAAGCTGGTTTATATGAATGACAGAACTTTTGGATTATGCTAAACACTAGCTTTAAAATCTGGGTATAATCCAATGACATCCAATATCATAATCATAATTTGAGAGACTGAAATGCCTACATTTTAAGGAGGAATTCATTCATTCAACAAATCTTAAGAAGACCTGGGCTAGGTAGGAGGCATTATGGATGCTACAGAGATGTATGTGCAGGACACAGTTCCTTCTCAGGAGTGCTTACATCTGATGAGAAAAATCAGATAAATACGTGAAAAGATAAAAAGTAGCAAATGAACAAATGCCCAAAATGGTGAGTTGCCAAGAAGCAGAGGAACTGAAGGAAGGAAAAAGCACTGTTTTTTTGGTTTTTTTTCAGGAGACAATAGTAGCACTTTAAGTCAGCTCTTGAAGGGAAAATGAGAATTAGAACTAGAGGTGAGGGAGTACGGAATACATGGAAGTCCAGAAACAGGGAAGAAAGGCTATGTAAGTCAAATCAATACCAAATGCTGGTGATGATGTGGAGCAGTAGGAATTCTTATTCACTGCTGGCAGGAATGCAAAATAATACCACTACCCTGGAAGACAGTTTGGTAGTCTCTTATAAAACTAAACATACTCATTACTTATAACAACTAATAAAGGTAAATGCAAATTAAAAAAAAAAAAACGAAATATACTCTTACCATACAATATACACAGCAATCACATTCCTTGGTATTTACCCAAAGGAGTTGAAATCTTATGTTCATTTTAAAAAAAAAAAAAAAAAAAAAAAAGGCCAGGCACAGTGGCTCACGCCTATAATCCCAGCACTCTGGGAGGCCGAGGCAGGTGGATCACGAGGTCAAGAGATCGAGACCATCCTGGCCAACATGGTGAAACCCCGTCTCTACTAAAAATACAAAAAAATTCGCTGGGCATGGTGGCTCACGGCTGTAGTCCCAGCTACTCGGGAGGCTGAGGCAGGAGAATTGCTTGAACCCGGGAGGCGGAGGTTGCAGTGAGCCGAGGTCGCGCCACTGCACTCCAGCCTGGCGCCTGGTGACAGAGTGAGACTCTGTCTCAAAAAAAAAAAAAAACTTGCACACGAATATTTATATCGGCTTTATTCGTAATTGCCAAAACTGGGAAGCAACTAAAATGTCCTTTAGTAGGTGAATGGATAAACTATGGTACATCCAATCAATAAAGTGTTATTCAACACTAAAAGAAATGTGCTATTAAGCCTTGAAAAGACATGAAGGAAACTCAAGTGCATATCACTAAGTAAAAGAAGCCCATCTGAAAACAGTACATGCTGTATGATTCCAACTACATGACAGTCTGGAAAAAGCAAATTTATGGAAACAATAAAAAGATCACTGGTTGCCAGGGAATTGAAGGTGGTGGGTGATAGAGAAACAGAGCACAGAGGATTTTTCAGGGCAGTGAAAACACTATGTATGATACTATAATGCTGGATACATGTCATTACACACATTTGTCTAAACTCAGAGAATGTCCAACACCAAGAATGAACTCTGAGTGATATTGATGTGTCAGTGTAGGATCATCAATTTTAACAAATGTGCCACTCTGGTGGGAGTTGGGGGAGGTGTTCATAATGGGGGAGGCTGTGCTTATGTAGGGAAAGGAACATTTGAGAAATCTCTGTACTTTCCTCTCAATTTTGCTGTGAACCTAAAGCTGCTCTTAAAAAATTAAATCTTCAAAAATAAATAAATACACAGATGTTCTCATACAAAGGCAAACTGATGTGTGTATAAGGATATTCATAGAGTACTGCTTAAATATGGTACATCCACACAATAAATATTATGCAGCTATAAAATGAATAAGGCAACTTTATATGTACTGAAATATATATTGCTAAGTGAAAAAAGCAAGGTATAACAAGTATATAGTGTGCCACCATTTGTGTGCTTAAAAAAAAATTTATACATATATGTTTGTAAATACTTATATATTCATGAACTATCCATGGAAAAATACAGAAGAAAGTTATAAACAATAGATACCACTCTTGGCTGATGATACAGGTAAGCTAAAACCAGGGATTGTGCTCTGCAGAAGGCAGGTAGACTAGAGAAAATCCTCTGCATCACATTAAGAGGTTTAGATAGCATGCAAACTCAAGAGCAGGGTTTCTCAACAGTGGTCCTTGTGACATTTGAGGCCAGATAATTCTTTATTGTGGGGGTCCTGTACACTGTGAAATGTTTAGCAGTAGCTCTGGCCTCTCCCACTAGATGCTGGTAGTACTCTCCTCCCACATCTAGTTGTGACTTACCAAAAATGTCTCTAGACATCACAAATGTCCCCTGTAAGGCAAAATCACACCTGGTTGAGAAGCACTGCTCAAGAGCCACATGGTCATCTTTAACCCACAAAACATTCTAGCGCTACATTCCTGTAAATTAACAACAAATCCAATATACATTCAGATATAGATCTGAGGAATGTATTGGGCATCGTTTTCAAATGGTCTTCATAGATTAGTCACAGTTTCTCACGCTGAGACCATGCCAGTCCCTTTGCAAATCTGAACTATCATTTTTAAACAGATCTACTCCATCACAAAAGTCTCTTTTCTGCACTGGTTGAATACAAATGATAAAGAGCTAAATAGAAAAGCTAGGTAGATGTTCAGCAGCACACAGTGTGCGTGCCAGATCCTGCAACGGGCTTCTCAATGATGCAAGGCCCGTAGGGAACTCTGCGGCTATTTCACTAGTCAGTAGACCAGCCTCCTCACCCTCCAAAGCCCATCCCCAAACAGCATGCACTCTCTAGCTCCAAAATCTTCTAGGATGCCAAGGAAGGCAACTCTCCCATAGAAATCAAACAGAAAATCACATTTTGGCTCAGCTTTTGAAAAACTAGAATTGTTGACACAATAAGAACATAATTACTCATAGTATGTTAATAATGTTTTTTCTCATAATTCCTAATGACCACACAAAATCTCAGACACTATTCAAAAATCATGAAAGCCATCAACCCTGATTTCAAGGAGATTATAAAGAGAAGGGTGAATTATAAAGCCCAAGAGAGGCCTTAACTGGATTCTACAAATCACAATTTTATTAAACATAAAGCTGTTTCTAATATACCACAATGAATAAGATTAAAAACAAAAGACATCCAACAGGCTTGAATATTTTTCAAACATGGATCTAAGACTTTTGTTATTTTCCTGTGTCTTTTCTTTTGCCAAAGCCAGAAATCCAATAATACCTTGGCAATCTTGGCTTCATATTTTGAAGTCATTGATTGCTTTAGCACTGTTACAGTTGAAAGTTCTGGATTTCGTTCTCAGGAAATCATGCTCTTCAAATTCTAGCACTGTGCCGACTACTTTTGCTTAGCTCTCCGAAGGTTGGCTCTCATTTGAGGAGTTGACCTCCAATGACCTCACTCTTGCAATATATACACCTGTGAGTCACTATGGAAGATGCTTAAAGGTGTCCGCGGAGAAAAAAAGAAACTCACCATTCTAACTACTTCAGGGTAAGTCTGCTCTGTCAAACAGCCTCTGCTTATTGTAATGTAGTCCACCAGTTCATTAAGAGTGGAGCGCTTGTATTCTTTCATTTTAAGATCAGATAGCGTGTCCATGAAGTCAAAAATGACACAGCACTGCTGAAGTTTCTTTAGGAACAGTTCAGGCTGCTCTGAGGATGGAACGTCTAAGAAAAAAAAAGGAAATGGTTTAAGTCTGTCATCAATTTCCAGGTAACAGGAATTCTCTGTGAAAGTTACTTCAAAAGCAAGCTCAAAAAAAATAAGAATTCACATGACAACAGTGTTCTTTTTAACAGTTACACATGGGTGGGAGGGGATACCGTATCTATTACTTCAGAGACCTTGTCTTTGAAAACTATATTGTACCAACCAAATTGACTGTATTTGCTATTTCACAACCAAGGATTGACCAAAATCCCAAAAGACTTTAGAAGGTTGAAGCAAATTTTAACCAAAAACACCCCAATGTCAATACCTTTAAATCTAAAAACAATGAAAAAGGTCAAACTTTCCCTTATAAGAAAGCTTTCGCTGTTGGGTTAAATTAGTTTTACTAAAAATTTTCAAAGCAGAAATGTCAGTTGATTCATTTTAATTTCATGCTGACATCCTTGGTATTTAAAGCTATTGTTGTGTGTTTATATTTTTTGTTTTGTTTTGGCTTGATCTGTATGACGTTTCTTTGTGAAAGAAACCTGAAAAATCTACAAAATGAAGCAATACCAACTCTCTCAAAAAGAGCACACCAGTAATAGAAAAACAAGATTAAATGCCACATAAATCTACATTCTCTTTTTACCCATCTTCTTGTACTGTGAGAGAAAACCACTAACATCTTATATGAATGTGTTCCCAGAATGGACATCTGCTCTTTTCCCACAAACAGCAGGTCAGACATTTGGCTTGGTGGTGTTTCTAAAAAATATGTAGAAATTTTAGGTTAGTTGAAATTCCCCAGCTAGAAAGGAGCCTGATCTACAGTTTGACTTCAAATATACCAACTAAGCTGCAGACAGCCTATCCCACTCCTATCTTCTTTCCAGTATTTTATTCCCCCAAACTGGAGCTTCCCTGGAAAAGCAATGAAAATTATTTACAGGGTAGGCTCTCTGCCTTCACGTAAGGTGATTAACTCATTAATCCTCAGAACACCTTTAGAAATAAGCAGGTGGCATTATTCTTCTCCGTTTTTCACGCACACACAAAATAGAGACCATCACTGAGGCTCCACAATGAATGGGTTACAGAGCTGGGCAAAGTGCCCAGGTCTCTAACCACACTCCCATGTTCCTTTTGTACTAACCAAGAAGGACTTTAACAGTGTGTAGTCAGTCACTTGCAATCATCTTCAGTTGCCACCTTCTGGTAAATGCTTTACAGTGTCCTGGCTTGGGCTGCCTGCTCCCTGGGGAGGAGAGCTACAGCATACAGCACCTGTCTTACAGTCACCAGCAGCAGGAAGTGAGGGCTAGCCTCATTTTCACAGGATCCACCAGACGCTTCTCTACAACCCCTTACCTTATACCCCACAACCCAAATGCCAGCATGGCTACCCAGGACCTCACAGGCAATTCCCGCAAAACATTGCCAGTTAAGTAAACCTAGATGAGAGTGGGTAAGACACCTAAATACATAGGCTTTCTCTACAAGATATTAGAGAATAAAAGCATTCCATATTTTTGGAATGCTACTCTCAGCAAAAACAAATAGTGATTTTAGAAATTATTAACCAGTGAGTTTCCCTTCCCCCATCACTCCTATAGGTCCCCAAAAGCACAATGTATCTTACAATTATGATATAGGTCTTATCCTATGCCCCTAGATTTAATTGAGTTTAAAATATTTAGCCTTAGCCTATAAGAACTAAATTCAGTCAGACCAAGCTCTCTCTTTAAGTGCTACCTGCTTTGGGTATTTAAAATAAATAAATAAAAATGAAATAAGGCTGCTTATGAGCATGACTATATTCTTCAGCAATGGCTAATTCATGTACAGGACCACCATGGTTAATTACTAAAATTGAAATTGAAATCAGACCCCAGACCTGGTAGCTGAATGGGAATACTGATGCTGCAAAGGGAGTAAGAAAAAGCTTTTTTTGTTTGTTTTGTTTCGCTTTATTTGAGATGAAGTCTCCTTCTGTCACTCAGGCTGCAGTGCAGTAGGTGCTCATTGCAACCTCTGCCTCCCAGGTTCAAGCAATTCTCCTGCCTCAGCCTTCTGAGTAGCTGGGATTACAGGCACCCACCACCAAGCCCAGCCAATTTTTGTATTTTTAGTAGAGACAGGGTTTCGCCATGTTGGTCAGACTGGTCTCAAACTCCTGACCTCAGGTGATCCTCCCGCCTCAGCCTCCCAAAGTGCTGGGATTACAGGCATGAGCCACCGCCCTGGCCAAGAAAAAGCTTATTAATGTAACATTAGTTACAGGTCAAAAATCTTCAGGGGAAATTTTAATTAATTCAATTTGTGATATAGTGACTTTAATAAAGTCTAAAAACCAAACTATCTACATGGAGAACCCTTTTACACAGCACATATGAAGTATAAAAGCCTCAATAAATTATATAGCCTTTCCTCCCAAAGTACATCATCATTTAAGCAGCAACAACAACAATTAACATTTGTGGTCACTGCAATAGTACTCAAGAGATCATATACTTAGCAGTTCAAAAAATTCAAGCAGTTAACAGTCCTATTTTTTCATGTTAGACAGTTGAAATTTATCCTTTATTTGTGCAAACCGATATAATGTCATAGACAAATATGAAACAGGCTATCCACCTGTCCAATGGAATAAGGATAATAGCTTGCATTTATTGAATATATTGGGTACATTTATTGGGCGCTATTCTAAGCACTTATACATATTATATCTCCTTTAATCACTTCAACAACCTTGTGCAGTAGGTACTATTTCCAATTTAATAAATGAGAAAACCAAAACACAGAGAGATTCAGTGACTTGCCCAAAGTCACACAGTTAATAAACAGTGGAGACAGGATTCAAACACAAGTAGACTGGCTCCAGAGCCTGGATTCTTCACCACTGTGCAATGCAACATTGAAACACAGCGGAAGGCCAGAGTAATACCCTATTCTAGAATACAGGGTGTGTGGAAAGACAGAAGAGGAAGAAAGCAGACAAAATGAACAAATGACCCTCCATTCATAAAGTATCATGCTAAACCCCTTCCCTATCTCCCCTCTAGCCCATGCCCTAAAGATTAACACATAGAGCAAAAGCTGTCATCTGTCCTTTATCATAGACTAAATCCTTCTAAAATGATCTACCTTCATTAAATTAAAAAACTTACACAGTCAAGACAAACCAAAAGGGGGTTCTTAAAGAGACAATTCCTTTATGGTAATAATTTTGAAAAAATATTATACATGTTGAAGGATGCAGTCAAAACAAGAGGTTCTTCCTGTAATGTCTGGCCCTCAGACTGTCCCACATAGCTAATACTGCTCCCAACCTCCTCCCTCATCAACCTAGTCCCAGGGGGATGTGAAAAGGTAGCATGTGAGAAGTCAGAACAGGCCAGAGATCAGAGAAGGAACAATCTCTGGGTAGTCCAGAAGGTTTACACTACATAAGAAAAGTTTAGTGTCTATGTAACCAGTGTCCGAAGTAGATTCAAATATTCTTTTTAAAGAAACATTTATTAAAAGGATCGCTTACTAAGCCATAAAGAGAATCTCATAAAGAACAAAAAGATACCATACAGGCAATGAATTCTGACCACACATACAGTAACACTAGATTTTAACAACTCAAAGCTACTACCCACCTCCAAAATCCAAGTCACCTGGAAATCTAAAAACTTCAGAAGTCAAGATTGAAGAGAAAAACCAATTATAGTCATTAAGAAATAAACGTGAATTAGGAAAATTAAAGGTCATCTTAGAATCCCAAAGCAGACCAGGCTGTGGATGCTTCTGTCATCTATCTTCCAGTGAAAACCTCTAGCCAGCAGAGGCCATCCCTGCTCCCAGGAAAGAGATCCCACAGAAGCACAGCCATAAATAATGAGCAATCAATAAGTGGTTATGTAATACCATGAAGGTCACTGGCACAATGACTACTCCATCCAATGTTAGTATGTGTTCAAAAGAGAGAATAATAATTGATCCCATTATCACAGCTTGATAAGATCCCATAAGGTCAGATTCCACTGCTCTGGAAGAATTCTTAAAATTAAGTTGGTTTCCAGAAAATGTTTCTCTACCAAGAAAAGAATGCAATGACCAGCTAAACTGTATTTCTCACTGTACTGTACTTCTCTTTACTTTTTAGCATTACTCATTTTTCCTGTATGTCTTTATATAGCTTTTGCTGGGGGGCACACCCTTCACCCTAATCATGATTTAAAAGGGGTGTTATTTGCAGAAGCAGCTTATTCTTCCCTACTAGTCCGCTTCCATCATTCCACCCTATCTAATGTTTGGGGCACAGAATCATGGATCCAATATCACCCCACATTTTCTTCAGGCCTGGCTCATTCAGCACTTTGCAAAGCAAAAAGTAACAGAGGAAGAAGAAATAAAACATGTGCCCAGTCCCTTGGGTTTGGTACTCTGGGACTCCAATTAACAAAAGTTGTTAAAAATCAGAACGTTAAATCCACATTTGCAATTATGCCAGCCAAGTAAATAGAGGAGGCCCACATCATTATGTTTATTACCCATCATATTATAAAAATAAGGTAAATTGGTTTAAAAAAAAATTAATAAAGAAAATGTGGACTGGTAACTTATTTATACATAAACTATTGAAATGTATGTGGAACTATAGTGAATAAGTATTTCTATAAAATGCTCATATGTTTGCATTGGAAGCTAACCTATAACATTACTTGAGCTCCTAATGAACAATATTTGTAATATCATTCAATGAATATCTATAAATTATATTTATATTTCCATTCTAAAGATCTAAAATAAAATCAATCTAAATTAACAATTCTGTTTACCTGAAAATGTCCTAAGGTATTACTTACTTAGACCTTTTACTTCTCTCTCTCCAACTTTCAGAAAAAATAACAGGACCAGCACACAATGAGAATAGTAAGTGTGGCCTCTGATCCCTTAGAACTTTTTGTTAAGGTAAAAAAAAAAAAAAAAAAAAAAGAGGCCGGGCACGGTGGCTTATGCCTATAATCCCAGCACTTTGGGAGGCCAAGGTGGATGGATCACAAGGTCAGGAGATTGAGACCATCCTGGTCAACATGGTGAAACACCATCTTGGAAAAAAATATATAAAATCTTAAGGTGTAAAATCCTCATCCACATATGCTGTGTTCTTCAGAGGCAACTCTCCATAAACTTCAACAAAATTACTGAGAGTTTTACTTGTATAAGACATATGAGTCTATATTTACAGAGGAGATGCTTAGTAATAAAATATTAAGTATTAAGTAGATTAAGCCATGATAAACTGAAGCTAGATAAACTAGCACATGTGGTAAAATGCCTAACTGCCTGCCCATGTGGTCTGTCCAAATCATTGCCATCAATTTTACCTCTACCTTTTTGTAGCTCATATTTCAGGAAACCTAAAAAGAATTCTATTTTATTAGTAGAACTAAGCTTCCATTAGGAATTGCTTTTGACATCAATAAATCACAGATACAACCAATAATATTTCCTCAAAACAAGGAGACAACTATAAGCCTTTATAATGAATCAAATAATAAACTTAGACTTCATATCCTATGAACTGAAGCCAAATATAACATGTTGATTACACAGGATATTTCAATGCACATAAGCAAAGAAGAAACTAACCTAGAACCAATCTGTTAACTAAAATAAGCATTAAATACTTGAACATTCCAATTACTTTATTATTGCATTCAAAGAAATGAGTTCAAAGATGTTTGTTGATGATGACGGTGATGGTGGTGGTGGTGGTGATATGGTATTTCACTGCTAAGCATTTGTACTTTATAAAAGTGACTCCAGTGATTTCAACATGTGCCTATGGTTAAAAACCACTGTTTTAAAAGTAAGCACTTTAAAATCCTTCTTTCATCCACTCTTCCTTTGAATTTCTTTCCCTCCATTATTTAAAGCTAGCAGTGAAAACTTCTCATTTCCAAGCTAAAGAAGGTCCCTGGAAACATTTACAATGGTGAAAGCGTTCTTTCTTGGCCTTGGCTATAATAAGTGAATGTGGAGTTGGCTGATTTTAGAAATCTTGCCAATCTATTAGGAAGCTTGAAAAACACTTTGCTGACTATTAGCATATACGTTTTTTAAAGGTTCAAAACATGAGTCATAGAATGACTAGCACAGATAGAATGATGTCAAAAGGATAAGACCAAGGTGTGGGTAGAGACTGAAATTTCCAGGTAAAAAGAACAGAGACAATAATGATCATGAACACTTACTACTATAAAGCACACATTATCCCTTTTAATCCTCAGAATACCTTAGGAGTGACCACTATTAATATCCCAGTTTTTCAAAAGAGGAAGCTTACATCCAGAAAGGCTGTCATTTGTCCAATATCACAAACTAGGAAGGGCTGCAGCTAGTATCCGAACCCCAGTAGTCTGTCTTATTGCCCCAACAGTCTTACTGCTGGGAAGGAAGGGACATACCAATAGCAACAATAATAATGATGGTGATCGTGCTAAATAGCAACAACTAAGCCTCATTAGAGTTGTAGATATACTTCCATTGTTAAGATTATTTAAGAAAAGTTGCAAACTAAAAGTAAACAAAAAAAAATTTGGTTGACTTTCTATTAAATACAAATATTCACGTTTTAAAACTTAAAACAGTATAAAATCAGCCTTAAGCTACTGAACAAGTATAGGCATGTAAGTTTAAGTTTTAGATAATAATATTAATGATTCTTCCCAAATTAGATAATCAACACGTAATTATTATTATTGTCTCATGAAGCTCTCTAGTTTCCCTTTCCCGAAAGTTAACAATATGCTCTCCAGTTTATAAATAAAAACCAAAGGTCATTACCACTAGTGCAGACTAGTATGGCTTCAAGCAGCAAAATTACATGATTCAGGGCTTTCATGTTATTTTGACACTATGATCTAATCAGAAGAAACAGAAAATACACTCATATGCACACATACACACACGTACACAGTGATAAATGACTTGTTTCCAACACTGCATTTGTTATCCCTCATACTTTATCTTCTAATGCCAAGGTGGTTACTGAAACTTGTCAACACACGAAAAACTATTTTAAAACTGATCAACCCCTAATTAGAGGCATAATTATTTTCCTGCCACCAAACTCACCACAGGACAGATGCCACCAAAGGTTCTGACAAAGTCAATGTCTTTATTATTAATTCATTTCCTAAGGGCTTATTTCCAGGGCAGTGTAAGAACTGGAGCATTTTGAATATGAGGCATTTCTGAAGCTTGATAGGCTATACTAAAAAAGATTTATACAGTCTTTTTTTGCAAGAATTATATTTAATACAAGAATTATACAGTATTCTATAGCATGCATGCCAATGGATCCCTCTTTCAAGAATTTTATGTATCAGTAAAATTACAAAAAAAAAAAGCAGTTTGTCAATTTTTTTCAGGTAAAGGCATTAAAAAATAGCCACCATTTATTTTCACTATAATTTCATGAAAATAAAGCACCTTTATAATAACAAAAGAAGAGAAACAACAATCATAGAATAAAAGACAATCCTTCCTTTAAAAAGGAGGACTGGTGGGCCAGGCACGATGGCTCACGCCTGTAATCCCAGCACTTTGGGAGGCTATGGCAGATGGATGACGAGGTCAGGAGATGGAGACTATCCTGGCCAACGTGGTGAAACCCCATCTCTACTAAAAATACAAAAATTAGCTGGGCATGGTGGTGCATGCCTATAATCCCAGCTACTTAGGGGCTGAGGCAGGAGAATCACTTGAACCAGGAAATTGGAGGTTGCAGCGAGCTGAGAATGCGACACTGCACTCCATCCTGGCAACAGGGCAAGACTCTGTCTCAAAAAAAAGGAAGGTTGGTGCTGGGCATGTTGGCTCCCACCCAAAATCCCAGCACTTTGGGAGTCCAAGGTGGGAGGATCATTTAAAGTCAGGTATTTGAGACTAGCCTAGGCAACACAGCGAGGTCCCATCTCTACAAATTTTTTTTAGAAATAGCTGCGCTTGGTGGCTTGTGCCTGTAATCCCAGGTACTTGGGAGGACAAGGTGGAAAGATGACTTGAGCCCACACTGCAGTGAGCCATGAGCGTGCTACTGTACTCCACCCTAGACAACAGAGTGAGACCCTGTCTCAAAAAGATAAAAATAAAAAGTAGGGTTGGCAATTCCCCCCTCATACATACACATACACACACACACACACGCACGCACATGCATGTGCACACATACACACACAGAGTTGTGTATTCTTTCCCTTGACCTTCCTTTCTCTTCTTATTTTTCACAATACTGGCATTACTTTTCCCAGTACTGGCAACAACTTTTCCACAGGCCTGTATTTGGGGATCTCTGAGCCACATTACTCCTTTGTTTCAACATCTTTCTAGCAGCATGGACAACAGAATTCTAGCTGTAATGACTGTACTGATTTCAATTGTATTTAGATCATCCTAAAAGCTGAGAAATCATACATTCTGCAACTGTAAAGAAACAGCAGCCACGTTAGTCCTTAAAAATTCTAAACATAGGCCGGGCGCGGTGGCTCAAGCCTGTAATCCCAGCACTTTGGGAGGCCGCGGCGGGTGGATCACGAGGTCAAGAGATCGAGACCATCCTGGTCAACACTGTGAAACCCCGTCTCTACTAATACAAAAAAATTAGCTGGGCATGGTGGCGCGTGCCTGTAATCCCAGCTACTCAGGAAGCTGAGGCAGGAGAATTGCCTGAACCCAGGAGGCGGAGGTTGCGGTGAGCCGAGATCGCGCCATTGCACTCCAGCCTGGGTAACAAGAGCGAAACTCCGTCTCAAAAAAAAAAAAAAAAAAAATTCTAAACATAAAATTCCCATGAAACTTTGCACATACCTCCATTCGAGCACTTGCTACATTATATTGCAACTTTTTTTAACCAGCAGCACTACATCTGCCTTGCACCTTTTAATAAACTGTTTGCAGCAAGAGTTTTAGAATATAGTAGTTACGTAATGTTAAGTACATTCTACATATTGCATCTTATTTCCCCATGTTTTCATTTTTAAATCAGAACTTTATTCCTCTAGAAATAAAATTAGACTAAAGAATAAAGGAAAAGGCTTGATATAAAATATTTAATAAAATACATTATTTCCTAGTATATTAATATCAAGTCACGAAATGCAAATTTTAAAACTAAGATGGTTTTTAAGAACCCAATATTTATGAATATAAGGAGTGAAAAGAGCCAGCTTATCGAAAGAACCTAACTAAAAAAAAATACACAGTTCCTTAGTTCCCTGAACTATGTTCCCCTATTAATATTCAGTAATGTAATGCCTTATTTTTTTAACGACACATTTAAAAATCTAATTGACTTTTTAAAATAAACAATGATTTATATTCAAGGATAAGAAAAAACTAGAGAAAAAATTCAAAATGAAGATTATACAACATAAGCAGTGTAATTTGGAAATGGCCCTCCATAGCAAAGTAACCTGAAAATTTTGTCATTTATCATTTATAAATGAAAAATGGGAAGGTCTAGTGCAAAGGGCATGGGCGCCTCTATTCATTTACTCACTCTGTCATTCACTGATTCCCCAAATATTCATTGAACACCCACCAACAGCCAGGAACTACTAGGATATCACAATGAAGAGGAGACAAAAATCCTGCGCTTTATATTCTAGCAGGAAGAGACAAATAATAGCAACTAAAAATAACAAGTGTGTTATATGATATATGCTATGGGAAATCACAATGTGCAGGGCAAGGGGGACTAGGCACGCTGAGGTTGAAGGATACAATGGTTTTTTTTGTTTGGTTGGTTTTTGCGGGTTTTCTTGAGATGGAGTTTGGCTCTGTCGCCCAGGCTGGAGTGCAATGGTGAGATCTCAGCTCACGGCAACCTCCACCTCCCAGGTTCAAGTGATTCTCCTGCCTCAGCTTCCTGAGTAGCTGGGATTACAGGCATGTGACAACACACCCAGCTAATTTTGTATTTTCAGTAGAGACAGGGTTTCTCCATGTTGGTCAGGCTGGTCTCGAACTCCTGACCTCAGATGATCTGCCCACCTTGGCCATCCAAAGTGCTGGGATTACAGGTGTGAGCCACCATGCCCAGCTGAAGGGTACGATGTTAAACAGAGTGTTCACCTGGAAGGTGACATCTGAGCGAATACTTGAAGGAAGTGCAATAGTCAGCTGAGGCTATCTGGGGAAGAGTGTCTCAAGGAAAGAGATGGCAAGTGCAAGGTACTCTGGCAGGAAGAAGGCACATGCTGGTGAATCTGATGATCAGCAAAGAAGTGAATGTGGCTGGAGCTGCAAAGTGGGGAAGAAGAGGACAGAAGAAGAAAGGACAGTGGCTGCAGAAGATCACCTTGGGTCTTGTGAGACATGCTGAGGACTTTGGCCTAGAATCTGGTTCTGAATTAGAATCACACTTTTACTGTTTACAGACAATGGACAGGCACTTACTTCTCTGAGCATTAGTTACCTTTTATGTAAAATTAAGAAAATATACTTCAGCCTTACCAGGTTCTCACCTGTAATCCCAGGTGGCTCTCACCTTTAATCCCAGCACTTTGGGTGGCCAAGAGGGGCAGATGACCTGAGGTCAGGAGTTAGAGACCAGCCTGGTCAACGTGGCAAAACCCCATCTTTACTAAAAATATAAAAATTAGCCAGGCATGGTAGCGTGCACCTGTAGTTCCATCCACTTGAGAGGTTAAGGCAAAGGAATCGCTTGAACCCGGGAGGTGGAGGGTGCAGTGAGCCAAAATTGTGTCACTGCACTCCACCTGGGTGACAGTGAGACTCTGTCTTGAAAGCGGAAGAGAGGACAGGAGCGGGGAGAGGGAGGAGGGGAGGGGAGGGTAAGAGAATGTACTTCACAAGGTTGAGTAAAGATTAAATAAAAACTTATTTCTAGGGTGGAAAGTGCTTTTCACAAAAAAGTCATCATTCATTTGGCAAATATTTATCAAGTATCTGTAAATACTTTATGGAATCAATTTCCTATTTCATAACTTACTAAAACTATCTTCTGTGCAGAAATACTTATATTTGTTATTTTTGGCACATCTTCGAAATTATTTTTAAACAATTTTTTTTAATTTATTCTGAAGTGTTTCTGAAAACATTAAATTTTTGACCAGGCATGGTGGCTCACACCTGTAACCCCAGCACTTTGGAAGGCTGAGGCAGGAGGATTGCTTCAGTCCAGGAGTTCAAGACCAGCTTGAGCAACATGGTAAAACCCCATCTCTACTAAAAAAACAACAACAACAAACAAACAAAAAATTAGCCAGGCACGGTGGCATGCTCCTATAGTCTCAGCTACTTAGGAGGCTAAGGTGGGAGGACGTGAGCCCAGGAAGCAGAGGCTGCAGTGAGCCGTGATTGTGCCATCGTGCTCCAGCCTAGGTGACACAGTAAGACCTTGTCTCAAAAAAAATTTTTTTAAAAAACATTAATTTTGTGTTAAAATTTTATTCTAGTAATATCAAACTTAAACAAATTTATTTAGAACTCTCAAATAACCATAACTTGTCTTCTCTTCTGCAGCTGGTTTTTAAGACAGGGAGCAAATCATAAAATCATAATTTGATAAAAAGGAATTATGGAACAAACTTCCAGGATGTGCCTGAGAGTCGCATCATTGAAGCCCAATTTTCAGTCAGGTTCAGAATTATGAGAAACAAAAATCTTCAAGAAAAAAAGATTATTTTTATTTATGCCATGCTTATAAGGTAAGGAAATAAGTTAATGGGATTAAAGCTTTTCAGCAATCACGTAACATTCAACTGACTCCCTCTTCCTGCCAAAAAAAAAAAAGGCAATAAAAGGACACATTATTTTCAAGCATTTCAGTTAATTGAGGGTCCTTCCCCAAGAGATTACTTCTACAGGGGATAAAATGGCCTATCTACTTTCCATTTGTTTTGAGGATTAACATCAATGCTAATTATTTCAAAATAAAATGAACCTGCAGCTATTTTAACAGCCCACTGTTAATTCATAATTTATAGTTGATCAAAAACATCATGAAACTTAAAAAAATACAAAAAAAAACACACCAAGAGTGAATCCAATGATCCCATGTTGCAATGCTAGCTTAGAGATGCTATTTTTGAACTGCTGCTGCAAGTTTTAAAGTATGAGACCTTAAGCTCCTGAGATTGACACAGTACTGAGTACAGTGGAATAGCCTCTAATCCCAAGAGTAATAAAGAGTGTACATTTAAAATTAAAGTCATAATCTCAGCAGTAAAATCCAGGGATGCCATGTAGTACACAGTCCCCTAATTGTGGAGCTCTCCCATGCTTCACACAAAGGATACTACTTAATTGATATAATTAAATACAAATGTAAGCCCACATAGAAGAATAGAGGAAATCTAAAATTCAAATTTGAAATACCATACCAAGAGAAATGAAATCAATTTCAAAGCTTTATTTCCTAGTATGTATAAAAGCAGCTTTATTCAGGCATGAAACAATCAAGATGAAGAAACTTACAAGTATGTACTTATGTATGTGTGTATACAGGTATGTACAGTTGTAAGTATACGACTCCAAAATCAAAACTTGGAGAACAGCAACACAGAGAGTTTAAAAAGCACAGCGAACATGTCTGGGAAGCTTAACACTTTCAGAACAGAAAAGTATTTAAAAACACTATTTCCTGCACGTTTCTTCTAGGCTACTGATTTCCTAGCCACAAAACGTCTGCTCCAAGGGTAAGACAGTCACTGATACCTAAAGATATGCATGCTCACAATGCAATTCTAAGCAAAGCCTTTTTCTGAATCTTGATATAATTCAGCATTCTATGTCTAATATTGTAACCCAGAGTTTAGCTGTTCATGCCACTGGGTAGTACAAACATTTTCTCTTCAGATTATACTGAAAATGACTTTCTCTTTCAGGAAACATATTACAGAACTCTATTTTCCACTTAAGGAGCCAGACCACATATGAGAAATAAGAGTTGGCCTTAATAAGTATAATAAAGTTAAAACTAAGCTTGGCAACTAGGTCCACTATCTCAAAAGTCTGTCAGTTATAATTCTGGAAAAAACATCACAGAAACGTTTAAGATGTCAAATGAATTTGATTTCTTTCAGCATAATTGGGAACTTGAAAAAAAATATGTAAGTCCATTCTGCATTCTTGCAGATGGCTGAGGTTGTCCTTGGAGTCATGCACACCCAGACTTTGAAATCCAGGGCCTAGGTTCTAATCAGGCTCCAGCTGGGCAATTTTGGACAGTGTAGTGTGACAGCTAAGATGATGGGCTACAGAGTTAGACTGCCTGAAGTCCAAAGTCAGCTTTGCCATTTCCTAGCTAGGAAAGCTTAGGTGAGTCTCTGGCCCTTAGTTTCCTTACCTGTAAATGAGAGAAAAATAACAGCACCTACCCCACAGAGTTTACTTACAAATTAAGTGAGTACATAAAAATACAAACACATAGAAAAGTACCTGGAATACATCTGGTACTCAACAAACTTTCGCTGCTAAATTAATGTTGTTGCTAAAAAGCACAGTTGAGCCTTAGTATCTTTTACAAAATGAACCTAAAAATAGTAGCTCTGTCACAGTGATAGCTCGAGTGTTTCATGAGATAAGACACAGAATGTTTACTGAACATTTTCCATATTCTAGGCATTATGTGAAACACAATGCCAGTTTTTTCCCAAAATGAACAATACAAATTGTTGATACATATAGATCTTCCCTCCCTTTTTTGTATGTCTGGTTGTATAAAGCATATTTGAAGAAAATAATATTGAGCTTGACCTACTAGTATAATACCCATTGAGATAACTTCAAAATAAAGTTGTAACTTGATTAGCAGAAAGGTAAGATGCTGACTCAATAGGTGAAACGACTCGGCTGTCAGGACACGCATCAGTAACATGTCAAAATCCTGAAGGGTGAAGAAAGTTGGCATTTGGATAGAAGAATGAATGATAAACAGAGCATTCGGGACAGAGAAGCAAGAATTTATGAAGAGTGCAATGATCTGGATGAGCACTGCCAAAATGAGGACACACTTGGGTCTCACATATCAACTTCCTCTGATATAATCAGGTTTATGCAAAGTGTATAAAGAAAAGAAATAAATAAGCAATGTTTGACACTTTTGTCCTTGGAGTCAAAATTTTTAATTAATATCACACTCACAGATATTAATACTTATACATACTAACTAAAAGTAATAATAGCAATTTACACTTAGAGTTCTTTACAAAATTCAAAACAAACAGTATTAACTTCCCACTAAAATAATACAAAATACTAAGCCACTTCAAAGTACTTCTAAACCTTTTTCCCCAACACGCTCTGTTATTTAAAGACCTAAGGTCTTAACTAAAATTCTGCAAACTTTTTAATTGCCTCCTAGAAGGGTTCAGGCTAAGTCTGGAAGGGATATGATAGGTGGTTTCAACCTTCCCACAACACGAATTTGTTTAGAATCAAACATGTTTAACTCAATAATCATTCATTCATTCATTCCACAAATATTTACAGAATACCTTTTACATTCCAGGTACTAGTCTAGCTATAAATATACATTATTAAGCAGAACCAAACTTCATGATCCTAGCTTTCATGACGCCGACAGACCAAATGGAGAGAAACCCTAATTAAATGCCGACAGACCAAATGGAGAGAAACCCTAATTAAATGGCCATATAAATAAATATGAAAGTTAAAACATTTTACATTACAAAAAGGTACAAGATATCATAAGAGCATATATTGTAAAGAATTAAAACAATGGATCTACCCTCAAAAAAAAGGACAGTCCAGTGGGAGGCAAGATTTGCACATATTCTTAACAGCAAAAAAACAAATGCAATTAAAGTATCTAAATTTCCACGGACCAAGTTGAGAGACAGGAAAGAAAAAAGCACTTAACAAGGAAGTATAATACTCCAGCTTAGGTCCTTCATTATGTTCTCTCATTGAAATCTTACAAGACTCCTGCCTAATACATGTTACTATTACCATTTTACCTAGAAGAGAACCGAGGCTGCAAGATATTGAGTTTCATTATTCTGGGTCAATGGCTAACGTGTAGAAATAACTTTACTACAAAGAACCAGAAGGCATAATTTTACATCAAAATGAAATACTTCCTCTCCATTTGGACAGATAAATGTGGCAGTAGGATTATAGAGAATAAACAGTGATTTTTGTCCTCCTCATCTCCTACCTCCCGACCACCCCCAACTTTTTTTGAGACAAGGTCTCACCCAGGCTAGAGTGCAGTGGCATGGACGGTCACAGCACACTGCAGCCTCGACCTCCCAGCTGAAGCAATCCTCTCACTTCAGACTTCCAAGTGGCTGGGACTAAAGGCAAGCACCACCACACCTAGCTAATTTTTGTAGTTTTTGTAAAGATAGTATCTCACTATGTTACCCAGGTTGGTCTTGAACTCGTGGGCTCAAGGGATCCTACTGCCTGTACCTCCCAAAGTGCTAGGATTATAAGCGTGAGCCCCTGTGTCCAGTCTCCTACCTCCCTACTGATAGCCCACCTCCAAACCCCAAGGCACACAGTATTCCCCAATCATACTATGCATTCATAACCTTTCCATACTTTAAAAAAAAAAAAACTGACTTGCCCTCTGATAATGTGGTGGTTATCTGTCTCCTAAAGAGTTAAGGAGCTATCTCTAGAAAGAACATATTCATATTATTAAAAAATACTTCATGGTAACAATAACAAAATGGCTTCATCCAACTGTGTAATTTTAATAGGAATTTCCAGCATAAAACAAGCAAATTATCTGAAGACTCTATTGACATCTAATCTACTTCCACAGGATCATAAAGACAAGCCTTTACCAACAGATTTGAAAAAAAAAAAACAAGTGCTAAGCACAATGGTTCACACCTGTAATTCCAGCACTTTGGGAGGCTGAGGTAGGAAGATCAACACAGAAAGACCCTGTCTCTACCAAAATAAATAAACTAATTAATTAAATAAAAAATTAAAGCATCTTAATGAAAAGAGAAAATGCCTAATTCCAAAATTTTGACAATTTACATTGCTTGCTTGTACCATTAATGCACCCTGATACTACAAAGTTAACCAAGCCACAGCTTTCTGAGCCATTTCTTACCCTACCCTGAAGTCCAAAGACAAGCATAGTATGCAGATGACAACATTTCTTTGAAAAAAACCAAGTGGGGCAAGTTCAAGAGAGACCACTCTGAATCACATTCATCTAGATTCCAGAAACTCTCATACTACATAAATCTGTAAAAATACGCACCAGGCTCTCTTTGGGAATGGAGAGTACACATAAAAATGCGTATGTTTCAAATTTCTGATAAAACCAGATGTCTTACGTATAGATTGCTCACAGACCCAGATGGGCCAGAAGAACCTCATTCATACAATTCTCACAATTTTTCAGAACCTATCCTCTATTGAAAATATCATGATCTCCTACAGACAATATACTCTTTTAGGATCTTGACAAAATACATTTGTTAATGAATGAATAATCCAAAGTAAGTAACAGTCACTGAAGACAGGTCAGGTATGAGAAAAAGATACAAATTCTGAAGAGCTATTTCCTGCTTCACAATAAATAGTTCTTTCTGAAAATCTTGAATGAGTCATCCTTTCCCAGTCTTATCATGTATACATAATAATAGTAAAAACTTTAGTTAAGCATTTACTCTGTGGCAGTCACTATTCTAAGCAGTGTACATGTATTAACTCCTTTAACCCTCTCTACAGTGCTGTGAGGTAGGTATTACCAACCTTATTTTTACATATAAAAAATTGAGCCAAAGATATTTAGCAATTTGCCCACCATCACACAGCTGAAAAAGGGGTCCTGCTGAGCTTCAGACCGCCACAATCTGGCACCTGTATACATCCCACCCCTGCTAAAGACTAATGAGAGCTGGCTTATCACTACTGATCATTTTTGTTTTCATCTAATACCTACAACATACATTGGAGGAACCATCTGGAAGGGTTAATCTTCCTAATAGACTCCTCAACATAGATTGAGGCAGACAAGCATCCTGTCATCTATTTTCTCTTAGCACCAAGCAAAATGCAACTACCAAGGGTTAGAAAGATTCTTCACCTGGCCTGTTATTTCTATTAATATTTAGAAGACCCCTTAGGCTGGGCACAGTGGCTCACACCTGTCATCCCAGCACTGTGGGAGGCCGAGGCAGGTGTATCACCTGAGGTCAGGTGTTCAACACCAACCTGGTCAACTTGGCAAAACTCCATCTCTACTAAAAATACAAAAATTAGTTGGGCATGGTGACCAGGCGCCTGCAATCCCAACTACTAGGGAGGCTGAGGCAGGAGAATCGCTTGAACCCAGGAGGCAGAGGTTGAAGTGAGCTGAGATCGCACCATTGCACTCCAGCCTAGGCAACAAGAACAAATCTCCTCCTCAAAGAAATAAAATAGAAGACTCCTTTACATTAGTGTTAATTTCCTCAAAACATGATTCGAAGTCTTCTCTACCCTTCCAACCTTCTCCTTTGTGCTAAAGCTGGCTTACTTCAGGACTTCAACCTTCTTTGTTTGGAATTAATTTACTGTTTAGGAAAATGTAATGACACAGAGGTTTTGTTGTTTCATTTTGTTCTGCAACATTGGACATTTGTTGAACTCGCATACGATTTGATGAGTCTGAGAGTTCAAACCTGTATTTTCACCAGTACAGCCTAGGGTCAAGAAGAAAACCAGTTAGGTTGAACTGCTTTCAGCTAGTGATGGGACCGAAAGGAAGCATGAATAGAACAAGGAATAAACAAAAAAAAAAGGTAGGAAGATATTTTAGGCAGGAACAACAGGGAGGTGAGAGTGAGCACATCGCAGGAGAAATTATGAGAAAATATGCATGTCTAGGGCATGCAAGATAGATGATTAGAAATAGTGGGAAATGAGAGGGAAGAATGAGGACATACCTGGCCATAAAGGACTTTACAAACTGCAGAGAAATGTGGTTTTCATTTGGCTGACAACAGACAAATGTTGGACAGGAGCAAACATAACAAGAAGTGTTTTAGGGGGCTTGCAGGGAGGCCATCAAATTAGCCGAAAACAATGTCATCAGAACCAAGCATGAAGAGTTATGAGGGCCGATACTAGGCTGATCGCAGTGGAAGAATGGAAGAAAAAGAAGACTGAGATACCAGAAGGTAAGAAACAAAGGGATTTTTTTTTGTATTACATTAGATGTAACATAAAGGAAAAACAGCAAAGATTACTAATGTTTCCAGGTTGGGAGAATGATGATACTGTTGGTAAAAATGAAATAATCAGACAGAGAAGTGAGTCAAGGAAGTTTACGAACTATAGCGGCAACAATAGAATGTGAGGTAACTCCAAGGGAGAAAAAGACTCAAAATAGAACTGGAAACAAGGCTAAATTAAACAGCAGAGATTCCAGAGTTTTCCCATAAAGATGAAAGTTTATCATGTGTCTTCATGTTCCCAAAAAAAAAAAAAGATGAAAGTTTAAATCAAAGGAACAGATAAGCTCAATGATAGAGTAAGTGGGAAACTAAGAACAGAAGGTTGAAAATGGAACCATGGAGCAGCTAGAGACAAGATAAAGAAAACTCAATAATGAGGTAGAAAACTCAGCATAGGAAAAGACAGAACCAGCCAGGCATGGTGACTCGCACCTATAATCCCAGCACTTTGGGAGGACGAGGCGGCAGATCACTTGAGGTCAGGAGTTTGAGACCAGCCTGCCCAACATGATGAAACCGTGTCTCTACTAAAAATACAAAAATTAGCTGGATGTGGTGGTATGCACCTCTAATCCCAGCTACTCTGGAGGCTGAGGCAGGAGAATCACTTGAACCCGGGAGGCAGAGGTAGCAGTGAGCCAGGATCATGCCACTGCATTCCAGCCTGGGCAACAGAGTGAGACTCTGTCTGGATAAAAAAAAAAAAAAAAAGGAAGGGACAGAGAACCAGGATGATGATGTGCCCGCAAAAACAAGAAGTAAAGCTCTAACCCATTTTCCATGCTACCAGTGTACTAAAGATATACAAGAGTAAAATCTTCTGTAAATTTAAAGAAATGCCTTTAAATGCTAATGAAACAACCAAAACAGCTCTCTAGGAAGTCTGAGAAATATCTGATGCAATCAGACTCAAGAGGCTGGGATGGGGCTAATTGTAATTTGGTTTTGGATTTTATTAAATGAAGAAGAGTAACAGGAAAAGGGGACGAGATGGAGAGAGAAAATCAAGTCTGTTAAAGTTTTAGAAACTTGGGAGTTTTAACCCATATGCATTTGACTTTAACATTAAATTTTAATTAGTGATGTCAGAAAATTTGCAATGGAAAAGGCAAGGTGAAAAGAAAATAGTGAAAGATGAAGAGAAAGAACATGGATTTAATTCCAGATTCAGTAAAGAATCATGACAGTATTAAAGTTGGAGTGAGCATATGGTTTATATTATTAAAACCTGAGGGAGAGACATGCATATGATTCGTATTGTTAAAAAGATCACTTTGGTCACTCTGAGTTAAATGAATGGAAAAAGGGCAAGATAAGAAATAGGGACATGGGTTAGGAGACTACAGCTACATAAGAGGCTGCTGTTACAGAATCATGATAAGGACTGGAGACAAAGTAGTCAAATTAGAGATAATTTACTGGAGAAAGAATTAGTAGAATCAATTATGCTTGCTGACAAGAAACTAATCTGGAGGGAGAATACAGAAGTGAAAAGTGACTAAGAGACAGAGCGGGATCAAAGGTGACTCTTGGTACCTTGCCCTACTTCTCCACATTCAGTGGGTGGAAGCCAGATTGTCTGGTTTCAGCACCTGGGTGAAGAGAGGAGCCAGCAAGTAGAAGAGGGAAGAAAGAGTTTGGTGGGGGAAATCAAGTGTTTCACTCACAACGTGTTAGATTAGAGATGTTTATAAGACATATACATGAAGATGTATTGTATATACGAGACCAAAGTCTGAAAAGGGTGAGATGGAGATAGAAATGTGGGCACCTCAGCTGGGCATGGTGGCATGCTCCTGTAATCCCAGCTACTCAGAAGGCTGATGTGAAAGGATGGCTTGAGCCCAGGGAGGTCAAGGCTGCAGTGAACTGAAACTGCACCATTACACTCCAGCCTGGGCAACAGAGTGAGACCACCATCTCAAAAAGGAAAAAAAAAAAAAGAGGCCGGGTGTAGTGGCTCACACCTGTAATCCCTGCACTTTGGGAGGCTGAGGTGGGCAGATCTCCTGGGGTCAGGAGGTCAAAATCAGCCTAGCCAATATGGTGAAACACCGCCTCTATTAAAATTACAAAAAAAAAAAAAAAAAAAAAAAAAATTGGCCAGGTGTGATGGTGCCTGCCTGTAATCCTAGCTACTCGGGAGGCTGAGGTAGGAGAACTGCTTGAACTCAGGAGGCGGAGGTTGCAGTGAGCCGAGATCATGCCATTGCACTCCAGCCTGGGCAACAGAGTGAGACTCTATCTCAAAAAAAAATAAAAATAAAAATAAAATAAAAACAAGAAAAAGGAAGGAAGGAAGGAAGGAAGGAAGGCAAAAGAAATGTCATATTTGTGGGGGGAAAAAGAAAGAAAAGAAATGTGGGCACTAAACAATATATAAATGGTAATATATAAGTGGTCTTAAAGCAATAGGACAGATGAACTCACCTATGGCAAGAGTGCAGAAAGTGAGGCAGAAGGAGCCTTGGCGAAACCCAACACTTACAAGTTGAGTAGAGGAGGAAGAGTCAGCAAAGAGAATGAGAAGAAACAGCCAGAGGCAGAAGGAAAACCTGAGCAGTATCACAGAAGCCAAAGATGAGTACGTTTCCACAAGGAAAATGTGGACAAGTGTCAAATGCTGCTGAGAGACATGTGACATGGAGGTGGCCCTGACAAGAGTAATTTCAGTGAAGCGATAATAAAGGCAGATCCACCCACACCTCGCTCTCCCTGCCCTATCTACATGACTTATCACTTCTTTGATTCTCTTTCTTGGGTCATTCAGCAACTATTCCTTCCTTCGACAACTCTGTATCAAATTCAAATTTCCCTAGGGAAAGGTTCTGCTGGAAAACCATTTCACTCTCATCTCTGTTGGGTAGAATCTCTGGGCCACATTATGCCTTGCCTATAGATTGGATGGTCTTGGGTCACGTAGCCACCCAATCTGGTCACATGAGACCAGAACACATGTACCACGTGATATCCATTAGAAAGGGGTGTCTAGATATAAAGGGACAGTCTAAGTCCTGGACTGTTTCTAATACATTTTACTAATATTTAAATCAAAGGCCAATGAAGACTTTTAGCAATCAAAGTCTAAGGAAGCTTATAAATTCTAAGCAGTTTACTTTTTCTTAACTTGGGATAGGTATCCAGATGTTCAATATATCACTGTTTTTTATATCTTATAATTAGTTTACAAAAATTATAATCTCTCATTTAGATAATATATTGGAAGACTGACAATTTTTAGAGGAAAAACTACAATAGCAAAGAAAAACTGTTTATAGGTATGAAGTCACAACATTTAACACATTTAATGAGTTAAAGATAAAAACTGCCTAGAAGTAGCTTTTAAAACTTTTATGATAAAATGTTGTGAAATGTTAAGAAAAGATAGTTTTCTTAACAGTATGCATTCATTCCCTATTAAAAAGAAGGAAAAAGTTTCCATCCAAAAAGATTCAGGCCCTATAATTTTAACCCACAGGAAAGCCAAGCTAAAATGAACAAACATCCAAAGGGAAGTTTACAGTGGAAATTCTGACAAATGTTTAACTACAGTGTCATGAACAGCACTGCTATTGTATGCATGTCTCTATATTCAAACTTGAATACACACATTCTTCATTTCAATTAATGGCCATAAAAATAGAGGATTATGATACTTCAGTCTTTTATTTGTCATTGATAAACCTAAACAATAAAAAAAGTAAAAGCATTAACACAAGCTGGAGTCACAATATTCCACAAACAATGCCCTCGCATTTGAAAGTAGGCAGAATACTAATTTACATCGTATAGTATTCAAGTTTTTCAAGCATTCTCAAAACGTATTACTATTTCTTTTTTTTTTTTTTTTTTTTGCTTTTTGTTGTTGTTGCTGTTGTTGTTCTCATGGAAGGCACAACACTGGATCAAAATGACTTATTTCATTTAATGATCCTAATAACCCAGTGAGCTAAGCTGGCTAGGTTTGATGCTCACTTTGCAAACGAAAAACCCAAATTCACCAAAGATAAATGATTTGCTCAAAATGATATATATTTCAGTAACAGAGACTATATTCAAGTATATGTCTTATAGGCTACAAAAAGACCACTTCTCCCTCCACTATTAATAAAGGATATATATTAATAATATATCCTTTATTAATAATATAAACTTTAGGTTTTATATTATTTAATATAAACTTTTATATTATAAAATATAAATTTTAGGATATATTACATAATATAAAACTTTTTATATTAAATAATATAAAATTGTTTATATTATAAAATATAATAGAAACTTTAGGATATATTATTAACATATCCTTTATATATTAATAATATAAACTATAACATATCCTTTAATAAGGATATGTTATTAATAATATAAACTTTAGGTTTTATATTATTATAATATAAACATTATATAAGGTTCAATATGTGATATCGAATATATTCAATATATTCAATATTGATATATAATAAGTTTTGGTATGTGATATTTGAACTGATTCAGCAGGGAACCTTATATTATATAAGGTTTATATGATATTATATAGGTTTATATTATATATTATATAAGGTTTATATATTATGTATCATTTATATTATATATATAATTTATATTATATATTACATAAAGTTTGTATTATAATATATATAAGGTTCCCTGCTGAATCAGTTCAAATATCACATAACATACTATGACTTCTAAATCAGACTCTACTATCCAACCAAGTAACAGTTACATTAATCAATCAATGATTATCAGTTCTTAGTCATTCAATGCCCTACTATATGGATGTATTACCGGAAAGTCAATTTTGACAGTCCCTTATGTTGCTGTATTATTTTTCTTAATGAGCACACAGAACTCTCATACTGCTGGTGTCACTGTTAATCCATCTTCAGAATTTTAAATGCTTTCAGAACCATTAACAATTAGTAACCATAAAATAATCTCTAAATTACTTATTCATGACATTCATAAATAAGATCATATATTTAACACAAAATAATTGAATAAGAAGCTACTTTATTATACCTGTTAGTGTCCACTAACAGTTGAAAAGAACGATATGAATCACTGAGACTGTACAGTATTAGAGTTCTGTTTTATGACTTTACTACAGACACACACACACACACACACACACACACACACACACACATACACTATGAATCCAATACATCTCCATTTTTGAATGATGATTTACAAGGACCAAATCTCCCCACCTCCCATTTAATTAATGAGCTGTTCTCACGAGTAGGCTTATGAAGGCCACAATACCTACTAAATATTTGGATTACAGCCATGTAGTATCAGCATCTGCATCATTTCGTACAAAAGAAAACCACTGTCACTAAAAAATTAAGACAGTATATAATACTACTATTACATGTACTTCATATCTGCCTCAGCCAAACTCAGTAGACCATCTAAAATCAAATGCACAATGTAGTAATAGTAAATAATATAAATAACCACCATTTATTGAGTACTCAATACATTCCAGGAACTGCCAACCTGCTTTAATGGTAACAACAGCAAGAAAAATTGCAGCTAACATTTACTGAGCTTTGATGGTGAGCCAGGCAATGTTCTTTGTGGTTTAAAGAAATTATTTCACAACATCACACATTACAAATGGAGAATCTAAGATACATAGAGACTAAGTATTTCACCGAAAGTCACACTGGCAATTAGGAGAGGAGAGGGGAGGAGAGAAAAAAAAGCAGTAATGGAGAAAGGAGATGGGAAGGAGAAGGGAAGAGGAAATAAGAAAAAAGACGGAGAAAAAAATTAGATACATTACCTACAAAACTTAACTGCCAAATAAATGCAAATACTCATTTTAAAGAAGATCCTTTCAAAGAAAACTGTAAGATAGCCAAAAGGTTAAGGGTCTCCTATCTATACAATACAGGATCCTACTGAAAAAGCTTTTAATAAAAATGTACAGTGAAATGCTACCACTTCAGCAGCACATATACTAAAAGTGGAATACAGAGAAGATTAGCATGGCACCTTTAAGAGAAAAAAATTTTAAATATTTAATTTTTAAATGTACACTGAAATTACAAATCCAAAAATCCACATGAGAGAAATAATGAAGTCCAACTGATAATGCTATTAAGCAGAACATGGACAAACAATTCAGCTTGAGGATCCTTCAAACATTGACTTGAGGCTGCTTTCCCACTTTAAACAGAGAAATAACAACAAAAATCACATGGCTTAAGTCAGTTAATACCTGGTCACCTGCTGAAACTACATATAAGGAAACCAAAGAAGGGAATATTGAATGAAGGTTTTTACGATGTAGACATCTATCCTGTAGAACTGAACACAGACTATTTTCAAATAACTCAGGACACATCAAATGACAACTTGTGGTCCTGTGCAACCTAACATCGAGCCTCTTTTTGAGAATGATGAAGCTGAAACCCAAAAGTCACAATGAAACTTTTGGTTTCACAATTATAAGGATCTCAAAGAGCTTTTTAAAAATAAGGATTATATCTATCAATACTTACATTAAAATTAAAAATGGGAAAATTTTTAACATTAATTCATTTCAATACAATTGTAAATATTTTTTAAAACTACATTTTCCTCAAAAGAATTAGTGAGAAAAATGGCACCATTTTACACTTCTATATATCTCTTTAATGTCTTGCTTAATAGAAAGCAACTGGATTCTCAAACCTACTTTTGCTTCAATTTCTTGCAACTGTACAAATAATGTAGATCCTGGAAAACACAGTATACTCATGAGAGAAGGAAAAGGAAAGCTAAAAGTAATACTAAAAGTATTACTAACAGTGTTGTCTAAGTATTACCATAAAATTAGTTTTGACCTCACAGACCCCTGGAAAGGTTTCAGGAAACTCTGGGGATCCCGAAAGCATGTTTAGAGAACCACTGATCTAGGATATGAAATACACACTCACGAGAACCAACCTGGCTCCAATGCTGACTTACCCTGAGAGGAGATTAAATCACTTAACTTCTCTAGATGTCAATCTCCTTCTCAATAAAGAAATCACTGGCCAGGTATGGTGGCTCACACCTGTAATCCCAGCACTTTGGGAGCCTGAGGCAGCCAGATCACTTGAGGCCAGGAGTTTGAGACCAGCTTGGCCAACATGGTGAAACCCCACACTGTACTAAAAATACAAAAACAAAATTAGCAGAGCGTGGTGGTGCACGCCTGTAGTCCCAGCTACTTGGGAGGCTGAGCCATGAGAAATGCTTTAACCTGGGGCAAGGAGGTTGCAGTAAGCTGAGATCATGCCACTGCACTCCAGCATGGGCAACAGAGTAAGACTCTGTTAAAGAAAAAGAAGAAAAAAAGAAGAGGAGGGGAGGGGAGGGGAATCATTAAGAACAATACCTGTCTCCTGTATTCCATCCTAAAACCACCAGCCTGAAATCTTGTCTGTGATGGCACTGCAAATCCTCCTTTTTCAGCTTCCCTTTCAAAATCTTCCTTCTCTTACATTAAAAGGAGAAACATACAGTTCACTGATCCCAAACCTTAGCACAGCTCACTTCCCTCCCTGTCACCAAAGGGTCAGTTTGACTGTTAAGAAAATAACAACTAGAAAACAATTCTTTTGCAAATCTAGTAGTTTATCTGCTTTCAACAATACTGAAGGAGGATCTATCCAGTTGTCATCAAAAATAATTTTTGCTGATAGATTGATTTTTGACACATAACTCAGAAACAGTTCAAAGGACTGAGAGATGCTGCAATAAGAGAACACTTCCCATTCCTATCTCTTACTTATATAATTAGGATTTATCAGTGCTTTATCACAGTAAAGAAATAGAATTGGCTGGTCACGGTGGCTCACACCTGTAATCCCAGCACTTTGGGAGGCCAAGACAGGTGAATCACCTGAGGTTAGGAGTTCAAGACCAGCCTGGCCAACATGGCAAAACCCTGTCTCTACTAAAATTACAAAAATTTGCCAGGCATGGTAGTGCACACTATAATCCCAGCTACTAGGAAGGCTGAGGCAGGAGAACTGCTTGAACCCAGGGAGCAGAGGGTGCAGTAAGCCCAGTGCGTGTCACTGTACTCCAGTCTTGGTAATAGAGCGAGACTCCATCTCAAAAAAAAAAGAACTGATGCTAAATCCCCTTTCTGGAAATAATCAATATTCACCCTGTATGAAGAGCTCATTTCTTTAAAAAAAGAAAAAAAAAAAAGCACAATCTTATCATTTCTCAATAACTATTTAATATTTTTAACAATCATTTATCAAAATGCAATGCCTTTATGTTAGTTTGAATTATGTGATAATGGCAATGATAAGTTCTGCTTACTTCTGAATTGAATAAACATTTATAGCCTCATGGTCACAAGACAGTCTAACTTTTTTATTTTAAAGTAATATATTTTTAAAGTATGAGAAGTATGAGGGTTATCAGTAAGATTTTGGAGTCTAAAAATATTTTTTATTCTGATAAAATTCTGAAGTGAGTAAAATGGAAATACAACTTCAACCAGCAAATAAAGAATTCATTCAATTTTTTAGAAGATGATGGTAGGAAATAAATTGCTGTCAGTAAATACTATTAAATACACATATAAGAGTAATGAAACAGTTTAATTATCAAATGTCAACATTTTAAAACATCCCAGTCAATATTAATATCAATAAAATATCCCAGAAAATTACATGCTACAAATATAAATATGTAGGAAAAAACTTTTCAGAATCAATACAAAAAAATACATTGTTATACAAAATTCTTTCAAGTCTATATGAGCAAAAATGTTTGAAAACTGTTGCCATGAAGCCTGGGCAGAGTGACTCATGTCTGTAATCCCAGCACCTTGGGAGGCCAAGGGGGGACAGATCACCTGAGGTCAGGAGTTTGAGACCAGCTTGGCCAATATGGTAAAACCCCATCTCTACTAAAAATACAAAATTCCTCAGGCGAGGTGGCATGTGCCTGTAATCTCAACTACTCAGGAGGCTAAGGCAGGAGAATTGTTTGAACCTGGGAGGCAGAGATTGCAGTGAGCCAAGATCACACCACCACAGTCCAGCCTGGGTGGCAGAGTGAGATTCCATCTCAAAAACAAACAAACAAACAAGCAAAACACTGTTGACATGGGTCATGTGTGATTTTAGACTCTATTTGGATGGTATTCTGAAAACATGACCTTTGGTGAAATGTTTATTTATTTAGTTGTTGGGTTTTGGTTTACGAAAGAAAGGAGGGTAATATGAGAAGGCATGAAACACATCTGGCTGACTGGGACACCTGAAACTAATAAACAGAGTAAATCAGATTGTTAACAAAACCTTTTATCTGAATGCATAAAAATCCTAAAAATTGTTTAATTATTTTTACTTTTAAGTATCAAAATAGGGCATAGTCACTGACATTCCCTAGAAAATCTAACAGAATAAACTGTTCATCATCAGCTTAATTTACTCAATGCCTACTGAGTTGGGCCCTGGACATACAAGTACACATTCCTTCAATAAACAATTCTGAGCATTTTCTAGGCACTGTTCTAGGTACCAACAATACTGTAGTGAACAAAAGTGACAAAGATCTCTGTCCTGTCAGAATTCATGCTCTACAGGATGCATAGATAATAAACATTACAAATAAGAACATTGGACAGGCTGGGCCCAGTGGCTCACACCTGCAATCCTAGCACTTTGGGAGGCCAAAGCAGGCAGATTGCTTGAGCCCAAACGTTCAAGACCAGCCTGGGCAACATAGCAAGACCTCATCTATAATTTTTAAATATAAATTTTAAAAAATAAAAAAAACATGCAGTATGTTGAAAGGGGACAAATACAAGAGAGAAAATAAGCAGAGCCAGGAAAGGAACATGGGGAGAGGGGGGTCACAGTTTTAAACAGAATGTGCTCATAGACATAAAGAAGACAGACATTTGCCTAATTATGACATCAGTGTGGTAAATACTATAGGAGATTAAGGCTCTCAGTGGGAATGAGGAGGAGAAACCTAATTCTCCCTCAAAGAGGTAGTGATATCTGAGCCAGCTCTTGAGAGAGCAAAACGAAGTTGGCCAGAACCACAAATGGAAGACGGGCTCTCCCAGCCGAGAGAACTGCCCATGCAGAGAGGCCACAGAGAGGTGCAAGTGCACAGCGCACTCACGACAGGCAGCTCCCCGTGAACCTGGAGCAGGTAGGAGGCCGCCACTAGAGAGAAGCTGGGCAGGGTCAGATCAGACAGCTTTTGTTTTCTGCTGTGGGGGCCAAGGGAGCACACTACCAGCTCCTGCAGGCAGCTCTGTGAAATGTGGGTCCACGGGGGCCAGGCTAGAGGCAGAGACCTATTGACACTCCCACAATAGGAAGAAAGGAAAGAGCAGAGCCGAGACCGGGGAAGGAGAGAGCACCGAGAAACAGAAAGACTCAGGGCCCAAAGAAAGCATTGAAGCTTAGGCCACAAGGGAGAGGATAGGACCACTCCTTAAAGGGAAGAAACCTGTGAAAGGACCGAGGAGTAGCTAGAAATACAAGTCTGGACTGGAGAAAATTCTAGCGTGGAGATACAGACTGAAAAGTCTCAGAGGGGAAACTGAAGGTATCAGAATGGATATGATCTCTCTCTCTCTCTCTCTCTCTCTCTCTCTCTCTCTCTCTCTCACACACACACACACACACACACACATACAGAATCGTAACAAGTATAAAGAGCACCAAGGACTTCTAAGCATTTTCTTTTTCTGAAAGAACTTGCTCACATGAACACTATTTTTTTTTATCTGTCTTAAGCATTCACTGTCTTAAGCAAGCACCCACAAATATCCAAAAGCAAAAATGCAGCTTCTTAAGAATGAGGCAATGACAAGAACGAGGCTATTACAGATAACTTTTGGAACCACAAGAAACAAAATTATAATTCAAACCAAAAAGAAGTATTCTGAACCTACTCAAAAGATTGGGAAAGCCAGAGACACAGTAAGTTCTAAGTCTTGGCCAAGTATATTTACAAAGTCCTTCACAATTTCCTCAAGCTAGTAAAAGATATAGGGAGGTTTAAAAACACTATCAGGGCACCACAAAGTTTGATTTTTATGGCCTAATATTTTAGTAATTCACAATAAAAACACATAAACCAATAATATCTTTTAAATGTACAGGAATCCTGAGCAGCAAAGAACTATCCACAAAAAGCTCAACAAGTTCACTCATCTTTCCTGCGTTTGCACTTTCAACAATACTTACGTGTTAAGAAACAATGCAACAGCACTCTTATTTTAAAATTAAATAGCTTTTCAGCACTTTAAGAAAAGAAAAATAAACACCTCTGAAGCAATTAATATATTCAAACTCAACAGTCATTTCTTTCAATGGCTTTTTTACTTGTTTTCACAAAATTAAATGTTCTAACCAATGAAACATCAATTTCTTTTCTAGAATTTTAGCTTGTTATCTAATTCCCAAAGAACTGGTACTGCTACACTCTTTTAAAAAAAAAAAAAAAAAAAAAAAAGCACACTGGCAACAATCCGAATTAAGAAATGTGAATGCCCTCTTCCATTTTATTTATTTTAGAGACAGAGGTCTAGATATGTTGCTCTGCAGGCAGGTCTCTAACTCTTGGCCTCAAGCAGTTTTCCTGCCTCAGCCTCCAGAGTAACTGGGACTACAGGCACTAAGTCATGGATTTTTTTTTAAGGTGGAGAAAAATAAAAATCTACAAGTGTTTTCACTTTCAGTAATTCATAAGAATTAACACTATTGTCTTTGTCATTGTACATATACTGACACCAAACTTTTTTTTTTTTTTTTTTTTTGAAACTGGGTCTCGCTCTGTTGCCCAAGCTGGAGGAGTGCAGTGGTTCGATCTCTGTTCACTGTAACCTCCCCTTCCCGGGTTTAAGTGATTCTCCTGCCTCGACCTCCAGGTAGCTGGGATTACAGGAGTGCACTACCACAACCAGCTAATTTTTGTATTTTTAGTAGAGACAGGGTTTCACTACATTGGCCAGGCTGGTCTCAAACTCCTGATCTCAGGTGATCCGCCCACCTCAGCCTCCCAAAGTGCTGGGCTTATAAGCGTGAGCCACTGTGGCTGGCCAACAATACACGTTTTTGATGGATAAGTCCCCTAAAGCCATTTCCTCTACAAAAAAAAAAAAAAAAAAAAAGTACCCTAATCACATTTTAAAGTTCTTGGTCCTCTTTTCTCAAATCCCACTTCTCTCCTCCCCTCCCCTGATTTCTCCTCCCCACATCCCACCCACCTTTCTTTCCCCATTACACACACACAGAGATCCTTTAAACATTTCTACCAGGGAGCAACTTTTTTCATGGTGCTCACAAGTAGAAACATTTGCTCAAATGATAAGTTCCCTAACAAATCCCAAAAGAAACACTTTTTTCTGGTATAAGTTACACACATATTCATACATAAATATATATTATATATACATATAGGCCGGTATTCTTATTTTGAAATATATACTAAATTATATACACACTAGATATAAAATCCCATCACAAGTGTTTACCAACATCATCATTTGGGTTATACCAGAATATAAAGCTGCAAAACACATGTGGTCCATAGTACCCTACCGTTTCCCACTCTCCCATTTCCTTCCCTACCCTGGTTCCTGCTTTCCTGCCTCCTTTTTCCCCACCATTCCACATAAACTCTAAGCCCCAGTCTGTGGCTCAGCTGACCCCACATCTAACCCCTGGTCTGTTCAAATGCCCCTTTCCCCTCCAGCCTCTCTCTCCACCCATCCTTAGAGGGTTCTCTCAAATGTCACTTCTTTCATGAAGACTTTCCTGGCTGATTCCTTGAACCTGATGTGATCTCTCCCTTCCTTTGAGCTGCAGGGGCTCCTCACTCAACATCTCTCTTACTACACTTAATTTGACTGCATGATGCAATCATATCTGCTCTCTTGGAATTATATATTATTATATTTGCATCCCTGTATTACCTATGAGACCAGCACATAACATAACATGAATACAGCTGAACTGTCTCAAACCTACATGCTTCTGTAACAAATAATGTATTTTCAATACAGCTGCCCATAAACCCACACCTATACCCAGGCCCTCTAACAAGAATATTTCCTACCTTAGGAAGAATCTGAGGAAGTTATTTGTCAAGAAAAGGAACACAAAACTAGCATCCTAGTATTTTAACACATTGCCTCAGTTTCCATAATGTCATATTACTTGAAAGTGAAAATAAACATTAGCTCAAGTTGTGAAGACATTTTAAAATAAAAGAAATGTGATATAGTCCAGTAGAAAATCAGATTTGGAATTAAAACTATTATCATATCCTGCCTCTTTTAAATTCCTCTGGTCATTTTCTCCAAGGCTCCCAAACATTGTTGCTAGTAACACCACCAGATGTTCTGCTTCTTCGGCTTAGTAGTTTGGAGAAGAAAAGATTGAGAATGGTTAAAAAAAAGGAAAGTAAAAAGTGTGGATAAATGGATGGGATCAGCGCCAATGATGCAGGCATTCTGACATCAATCTAATGATTTCTGAAAAGCATTCAGAGACTGCTAGATAAGCCTGAGAGGTATATCTACATTTTGAGGGTCTTAACAAATTTGTAATTTTAGTCCTTTCTATATAAATAAGTGTTTCACCTTTCAAAACATCTTTAAACCCAGTAATAATCTCGACAGCATATGATCTATATATTTACTCTGTCAAAGAATACTTCCCCTTAATTCTATAACTCAACAACACTTAACTTCAGGATTCCATCCTCGCATTGATCATCTCAACACAAACACTTTTTCGTAATTTTCCTCTCAGATTCAGTCCAAATATTCTTTGCTCAGATGATTCCAACTGCTTTATTACAGTACCATCAAGGTTTTGTAACTTCCTCTTCTTTATTTGTCTTTCACATGGTCTCAACTACTTCCTTATATTCTTCCTCGTGTCTCCAAAATATTAAATGACATCAAATAAGACACAAAACAGGGAGGCACCTTTTATATTATACTGTATTGCAGAAATATTTTATTTCTATTATTTGCTCTCATGTTTTTGCTTCTTTCCACTCCCATCTCACCCCTACACCTACTTAGAAAATTTCTTCTAAATGCTTTTCTGCTAAAGGACACTGCTTGCACTTAGCAGGCATTTAATAAATATTCATTCAGTGAATGATTTTTTTTCACCTGTGCATTAATAAGAATCACCTGTCAAAGAGCAAAGATTTTTTTTTTTTTTTGAGACAGGGTCTCGATCTGTTGCCCAGGCTGCAGTGTAGTGGCGCAATCATGGCTCACTACAGCCTCAAACTTCTGGGTCCAAGCAATCCTCCCACCTCAGCCTCCTGAGTAGCTAAGACTAGAGGTGCACACCACCAAGCCAACCTGACTTTTGTTTTATTCTTTTTGTAGACACGGAGTCTTGCTATGTTGCCCAGACTAGTCTCAAACCCCTGAGCTCAAGCAATCCTCCCACTTCGGCCTTCCAAAGTGCTGAGATTACAGGTGTGAGCCACTGCACCCAGCCATGTAATGATTTTAGGAGAATCTCCTAAACTCTCTAATTCCTTCTTTAAAAATTCCCAAAAAAGGGCCAGGCATGGTGGCTCACATCTGTAATCCCAGTACTTTGGGAGGCTAAGGCAGGCAGATTACTTGAGGTCCGGAGTTCGAGACCAGCCTGGTCAACATGGAGAAACCCTGTCTCCACTAAAAATATAAAAGTGGCAAACACCTGTAGTCCCAGCTACTTGGGAGAATGAGGCAAGGGAATTGCTTGAACCCAGGACGCAGAGGTTGCAGCGAGTTGAGATCACACCACTGCACTCCAGCCTAGGTGACAGAGTAAGACTCCATTTTAAATATAATACAATACAATACGATTATAAATAAAAAATTCCCAAAAAGGCTTTCATGAAAGCTATCATGCAATTGTGTTTGTTACTCAACTGTATGACCAAAAAGACCTAAAGAATCTAAGCAACTTTAATTTCTGGTTTTATAGATGAAGAAATGGAAACCCAAAGGGATTAACTGACTTACCCAAAATCACATAGATGGTTAACAACAGAACCAGAATTAGAATCCAGGTCTTCAAACCTCTTTACTTTTGTGTACTATTGGTGGTATCGGTTTTTTGGTTTTGTTCTTGCTTTAATTACCTTTTGCATTAATTTTGGGGGAGTGTAGTTTATTTTTTATTATAAAAGTAGTACAGGCTCACCAAAGAAGATTTGCAAAGTAAAAAATAAACATAAAAAATTGTTAATTCACTTTTCAAGTATCACTGCCTCTCACATACCCTGTGGGGATCCCCCACCAGCGTAGAGGCCCCTCCGTGTCTCCGCCATGACGGGGTTTGAGCCCAGACACGTCTCTCTCCACTGGGTGCAGTCGAGTGAGGTGGCTACAGGAAGACGTGGGAAATGTTAAGCTTGCAGAAAGTCACTCTCAGTTCACTGCTTCTAAGGCATGACTGAAGTAATGCCAGATTATTGTTTTTCTCCTGAAGTCAATGTTCTGGGCTAGTTCTATGACTCTATTTACCCGTAGTCACAGAAGCATTGAGATCATTCACTTAATCACTACAAAATTGTTCCCCTCCTGATTTATTGCTTGCCCACCTGTCTTAACGTCATTTTCTGTAACAATGGATAAAAGGATAAGAATCTTTTGTGACCTTTAGGTAAACTTGTATGTTGTTCCCTTCCTTGGTTATTTTGTACTTTCCTTGGTTACTTTGTAACTTTCTATTCTTTCCCTCTGATAATGATTCTGTAAGAAGACTGACGTCAGTCACTGTATGTAAAATCATATATAAGAACATGTGCACAAAGAATAAATCGCTGATCTGAGCATATCTCTTATCAGTCCTCCAGACCCATCTATCTCTCTCTCTTCTCTTCCGCGCACTCTCTCTTCCAGGTATTAGGACCCTCTTGCTGGTCAAGAGACCCCCGGCAGACGTGCCGGTCTCACGGCCAACAACAATACCCTTACTCAATACAAACTATCCCAAAATCTTCATAGATTTATATAGCCCCATATTCAATGTTGGTCATCAAATATCATAATTTATTTATTTTTTTTTTTTGAGACAGAGTCTCACTCTGTCACCCAGACTGGAGTGCTGTGGCCCGATCATGGCTCATTGCAGCCTTAACCTCCCAGGCTCAAGTGATCCTCCCACCTCAGTCTCCCAAGTAGCTGGGACCACAAGTGCACAACACCACGTGCAGATAATTTTTGTATTTTTTGTAGAGACAGAGTTTTGCCACGTTGCCCCAGCTGGTCTTGAACTCCTGAATTCAAGCAATCTGCCCTCTGGCCTTCTAAAGTGTTGGGATTATAGGCATGAGCTGCCACATGCAGTCAATACCAAAATTCTTAATTTCAGTTATCAACATGCTTCCTGATGACAACGAGATTTAGAATGTTTA